>NC_059328.1:12243076-12549230 GCF_018350155.1 Leopardus geoffroyi
GTGGGCGGGGGAGGCAGGCACAAGTCTGGTATATACGCAAGCGGAATCAGGAAATGTTTACAGAAGGACTGAATGTTTGGGCGAGAAAGGACAAGAGCTGGGGCGGTTCTGGGCCAGGTGCAGGGGTTAGGGATGGCACAATTAGGGGGAAAGGGCGGGGGAAGTCCACACAAAGTTACAGAGGGAGGTTGAGCAGTTGAGCTTGTATTTGAGATGGGAACCATACCGACATCGGCGTGCAGTGAAGTCAGATTTGCAGTCCAGCCCCATGGCTGCTGTGAAACCAGGATAAGCCCAAAATGGGGGTGGGCCAACCTTTTCCATAGACCTCCAGCTAGTAAATATTTTAGGCTTTTCAGACCAAGATATGTATTGTCTTCTTTTAGCACAGGTATAGTGTCGTTGTGTACTAAGTATAACGCTTTGCCATCGAATTCGATAACAAAATGATACACACTCCCCTGTGCCTTAAAAGTGTGATATTTCACCATCAGAACATACTGTAGTAAATGCATGTGACGGAACATTATTCAGCCTTTTAAAAAGGAAGGAAATTCCGACATCTGCTACAGCACGGATGGACCCGGAGGACATTAGTCTAGGTGACATAAGCCAGTCACGGAAGGACAAATACCGTATGATTCCAGTTGTACAAGGTTCCTCGAGTAGTCCGATCCATAGAGTCAGAAGTAGAGTGGTGACGGCCAGGGGCCGGGGGAGGGGAGGAGGCAACGGGGTGCAGGGGTTAGCGTTTAATGGGTGCAGAGTTTCAGTTTTGCAGGATGGAAAGTTCTGGAGATGGGGGGAGGTGCTGGTTGCACAACAGTGTGAATAGTGCCACTGAAGCCTACACTTTGAAAATGGTTAATACCCTACGACCCAGCAGATCACACTCTTGGGCATTTATCCAAGGGATGCAGGTGGGCTGTTTCGAAGGGACACATGCACCCCCATGTTTCTAGAAGTGCTATCGATAATAGCCAAAGAATGGAAGGAGCCCAAATGTCCATCGATGGAGGAATGGATAAAGAAGATGTGGTATAGATACACAATGGAGTATTACTCGGCCGTCAAAAAGAATGACGTCTTGCCATTTGCAACTACGTGGATGGAACTGGGGGCTATTATGCTAAGTGAAATTAGTCAGAGAAAGACAAACATCATATGATTCACTCATATGAGGACTTTACGACACAGAACAGATGAACATAAGGGAAGGGAAGCAAAAATAATATAAAAACAGGGAGGGGGACAAAACAGAAGAGACTCATAAATATGGAGAACGAACACGGTTACTGGAGGGGGTATGGGGGGAGTGGGCTAAATGGGGAAGGGGCACTAAAGGAAGCTACTCCTGAAATCATTGTTGCACCGTGGGCTAACTAACTTGGATGTAAAAGATAAAAAATAAATAAATTATAGAAAGGAAAAAGAAAAGAAAAAAATGGTTAAGATGGTAAATTTCACATTGGGTGGATTCTACCACAGTTAAAAAAAAAATGGCGACATTTGAAGTCTCCGTGCCTCCCTGTTTTGACACAAGTATTGAGGATCGGTATGCACGGGTTAAAAAACACAGGATGCGCCGTGGCGATACGCACGCTTCACCTTAACAGCTGTGTGGCTGTGATTTGTTGTGCCCTGAGTGGCCCCGAGCGGTGAAGAGAGTGGTGGGTCTGTAACAACTCAGGTCTGCTGTCTTCGGGGGAAAGCATCCTGGACAGCATGTAGCGAATAGGCGCGGTTTTGTCCTGTTGAAACTTTCTTTACGGACATGGCAATAGAATTTCATTTAATTTGTGTGTGTTGTCATGAAATATTCTCCTTTTGATTCCCACCCCCCTCCCCAGTCAATATGAAAAAATGTTAAAACGGGGGCGCCTGGGTGGCTCAGTCGGTTAAGCATCTGACTCTTGATTTCTGCTCAGGTCATTATCTCGTGGTTCGCGGGATCGAGCCCCACGGGGGGCTCTGCCACGGACAGCCTGCTTGGGATTCTCTCTCTCCTTCTCTCTCTGCCCCTGCCCCACCCCCACCCCCACCCCAAGTAAATAAACAAACATTAAAAAAATGTTAAAACCGTTCTTAGCTCGTGGGCTGTAGGCAAATCGGCCATGGGTCAGATTTGATTCGTGAGTTGTCGTTGGTCAGCCTCTGCTCTAAGACATCAGATTTCTTGATAATTTGGTCAATGGCTTCCTTGGAGAATTGATCATATGGCGGATTGACTTTTGGTCTGTTTGCTCTGAGGGAGTTCTGTTCTGCCTCCATGGGGAGGGAGGAATTCAGGCTGCTTGGGTGCCGCTTTGCCTGATAGCTCTCTCTCGGGGAAGAGAGACTCCTGGTGCTCTAAACACCAGGCTGGGACGCTGTGGTCCAGGCCAGCTCCCTGGGGGAGAAACTCAGGGGATCAGGGGCAGGATAGGGTTTCAAGACCGTGTCCCAGGGGCGCCCGGGTGGCTCAATCAGTTAAGCGTCTGACTTCAACTCAGGTCATGATCTCAGTTTGTGGGTTTGAACCCCATTTCGGGCTCTGTGCTGACAGCTCAGAGCCTGGAGCCTGCTTGGGATTCTGTGTCTCCCTCTCTCTCTGCCCCTCCCCCACTTGTGCTCTGTTTCTCTGTCTCAAAAGTAAGTAAACATTAAAAAAAAGACTATGTCCCAAAGAGGAGCCATTACACTCTTGGATGTTGGGGGCAGAGGCTCATCGGTGGCCTCCACGGGTGAGGTAGCTTTGGGTCTCTTGGTACCAATCCCAGTTACCTCCTCTGTGAAATGGGTTAAGAGGGAATATCCACTGTGGGTGGTTCTATCTTCATTGTTCAAGCACAGAGCCTCTTCTGTACAGGCCAAGATGTGCGCTCGGCGACCAGGAGGTACCAGGTGGGTCTGAATGTGGCTAAGGGCTAGGGTGGGACAGAGCGGGGAGGCCCGGAGCGTGCCCTCCAATCCCAGGGTCAGGGACACCATCCCCCAAATTGTGGCATGTTTCCTAACCTGGCAGTTTCTGCCACGTCCGTGACTTATGACACGGTTACTACTTGAATTATTGTTTACTTGAATTGTTATTTGCTTACCTTTTGGTCTTTCACTCACTTTTTCAACATAAAGTTATTTAAGAAGGGCGATTGTGTCACTGCCGTTAGTGGAAAACCAATAGGACCTGCCCTCAGCAGATTCCTATAAAATACATATAAGGAAAGTGAAATCATTTTTATTAAGGTCAGGCCGGAGACATGAGCTTGGCATGGGTTCAGAGAGCCTGAGACCTGATCTCTTCTTGCCTGAGAGGGAGATTGGCTCTCAAGAGAAGACTAGCACCGACTTTGATACTCTGTCCTTGAGCTGACCAGAAGACACGAAGAGAATTCTGGAAGGAGTAACTTTGGTGCTACTTGATGCTGTGTTCATTTCCCTGCGCCCCCCGAAAAGCACCTGGGGGACCACTTGTGGCACTTTTGACACATTGGGAGACAGTGGCGTAACCCCCTGGCCTGCCTTTAATGTGTTAATTACTCCAGGACGAGGTTACTCTGAGAACGTTATCGGAACTGGGTACCTAAGGGTGAATGATTTTGTTGGTTCCTTTCCCGTTAGTTGCTGGTTGGACGAAGGGAGGAGGAGACGGGTGGTAGAAAGAGCAGGTTGGGGTGTGGGGGGGAATCACCGGGGAGGAGGGCTGGAGAAAGAGCCCAAAGGAAGCGGGGGGGGGGGGGTAGCACACGCATCAGTAGAGGCACACTGAGTTTGAAGAATCCGCTGCTTCTATAGCAAGCAGAAGGAAGCCTGCTTCGTCCCAGGGGCTGATAGCCCCTCATCCTCAGCTGCTTGCTGCAGACACGAGCCTGAGACTTGGCCTTGAGAAGGAGCCGTCAGAACGTTGCCTTACTGGCAGAACCAGGAGGAAGGCGCAGAGGCGCTTAGGACCCCTGGGAACCTGTCTCCCAAGAGGGACATGGGTGGATACAGATCTCCCTGGGAATGAGAGGGGGGGGAGAAGCTTCTTCCACAAGGGGACTTCATCTTGCTCTGGAGCTATAGGAGAAATTTCAAGCCTGCTTTCCAGGGTGACTTTCACTCCCCATCCCTTTCAGGATGTGCTAATCATCCTTAACCAAAACACACTTGCTCCTTCCATGGATGATACTTATGGAGTACCTACTATCTGTCGGGCACTGTCCTGGTCCTGGAGGTGCACCTACTATGTGCTGGGGACTGTGCTGGCCATAGCGTGGACCCTGTGAAGGGTCTGAGGTCTTACCCTCCCTTTAAGCTGATATGCCACCTGTGACGTTTCATGGACGCTGGCTGAAGACCTGAGACCCCCACGTTGTGCTGGACCCTTGGGATTCAGAGATGCACAGGGGCGGGTTCTGGCCTCAAGGAGCTCCAAACGGGGACACTGATACAAGGTTTCAACCCAGTACCTGCTATAGCAGGAAGAGCCAAGGAAGCAGCAACAGGTGGGAGTTTGGGAGGACTTCCCAGAGGAGGTGGTGTTTGAACTGGGTCCTGAAGGGCAAGGAGGAGTTTGCCAGGCAGAAGAAAGAGGAGGGGGCGGGGGTGTGTGTGTGCACTCTGGAGATGTGAGCGGTCCAGAACATTCCAAGGAATGGGTCTGGCGCACTGGCCCTGGGTCCAGAACCCTGCTCATTTAGCCATTTGCTTATTCAGCTACAGCACCTGTGGAGAGTGGGGCAGGAGAGCGCTTAGGAGAGAGGGTTGGAAGCCCCTGACCTTGAGGATGCCTGAGTTTTGCCGGTTCTGCCTGGCATATCATGAACTGTTCCCAGGGAGGGGCCGGAGGAGGGAGACCTGGCTAGGGGACCGCTTCCCAGAGGGGGTGAGTCATTTTATTTTAAGAAACATCAAAAAAAATTATTGCAAAGATAATGCATGTCTGTTGTAAAAAAAAAATCCAACAATACTGAACTATATAAAGTAAAAAAGTGAAAGTCCCCCTCCCCCATAATCCGTCTCCCCAGAGGTGACCACTTTTAGCCATTCGCTGTGAATCTTTCTAGAGCATCCCTGATATCTGTAGCCATATTGTATGATTTTTTTTCCCAACACAAATGGGATCAAATTAACGTCATGTATCTTATTCTGCAACTTGCTTTTTGTACATGACCATTATGCATTTGTTCATCAAATATTTGTTGGGGACCCTGCTGGATTCCCAGCTGTGTTAGGCTCTGGGGTGAAAGCAAAAAACAGGTCAGGCAAGGTCATTGCTCAGACAGAGCTTACTTTATACAAAGAGACAAATGATAAACAAGCAAACAAATGTGTAAATAGTTACAGGGTACTAGAAGTGCTGTAAAGGAAATAAGCAATGATGCTATCATAGAGAAAACAGAAGAGACCTATTTACCTAGGGTGGTCAGGGCAGGCTCCTTGGAGGAGGTGATGTTTGAAATGAGACTCAAAGGAGGAGAAGAAACCAGCTTCAGGCAGAGGGAAGAGAAACACAAAAGTTTACGCCAAAGTGCATCACCTCAGTCTAATCACGAGGAAGTGTCAGGTAAAACTAAGGGGCATTCTATGAAAAAACGTCAAGAAGGTCAATGTCGTGAAGCACAAAGCAAGTCCGAGGAGCTGTTTCTGATGAAAGGAAACTAAAGAGACCTGGTGATTGGATGAAACACCTGATCTTGGATTTTCTTTTGCTGAAACGGACATTATTCTGACGGTTGGTGAAATTCCAGTAAGATCCGTGGATTAGAGAATAGCATTGCATCGATGTTAATTTCCTGATTTTGATAATTGTACTATGGTTATGTAAGGGAATTCCTTACTTTAGGAAACACTTAAACAAATACGTGGTTATGGTAAAAGGACATCATGCCTGTAGCCTACTACTAAGTGGTTTGGGGGAAAAATATATATATAAAACACAAATAAATATATATAGAGAGGGAGAGCACTGATGAAGTAAGATGTTAATATTTGGAGAATCTAGTTGATCTAGATGGAGGGTATTTGGGAATTCTTTGTATTATTTTTATAATTTTTCTGTAAGTCAGAAATTATGTCAGTAAGAAAAGTTTACAACAAAGTATAGTGTTAATCATTCTATTCCATTTTGTCTATATGTTGGTAGATACTGAGAAGTTCCTTTCCAACACAAGACCATACCCTTTATCCTTCTCACCAATGGTGAATGAAAGGGCTTACCACCCCCGCCATATCTCCACTAACACTGAGAATTAATAATCTTTTGAACCTCTGGCGTTGTGATAGATTAAAAATATACCTTGAGGCGCCTGGATGACTAAGTCGGTTAAGCGTCTGACTCTTGGTTTTGGCTCAGGTCATGATCTCACAGTTCGTGGGTTTGAGCCCCGCATGGGGCTCTCTGCACTGGCAGGGTGGAGCCTGCTTGGGATTCTCTCTCTCTCTCCTCTCTCTCTGCCCCTCCAACTCTCTCTCTCTCTCTCTCAAATAAATAAATACCCTATTAAACAATTAAAACAATATCTATCTTACTTGTTTTATGGGGCACCTCTTACAGTTGGGGCTGGGCACCTTTGTGTTTGCGTGTTGGCCATCTGTATTCTTCTTCTGTGTGAGTAGGGAAGTGAAGGGTGGCCGGGACCAGACCCCGGGCCCCTTTGGAGGAGGAACAGAGAGCTCGAAGGAAGGCCAGAGAGCATGGCGTGGAGGAAGCCAGGGGAAGAAAGTGCTTCAGGAAGGAGGGAGGCCAGCTGAGAGGGCAGGTGATATGAGGACAGAGGAGCGACCCCTGGAGTTGGTGGCACGGAGGCCACGGTGGCAGTGGCGTATTCAGATGGGAGCCTAACCGCAGTGGGTGGTCGGGGGGGGGGGAGCAGGGGAGGTGATGCTTTGGAGAGACAGGCCATCCCCACTCTTTCAGGAGTATTGCTAGGAAGGGCAGCGGAGAAATGGGGCAGGACCTGGAGGGCAGCTTATGAGGAGGGCGACACTCCTTGTATTTGTTTATGGGGACATTCGGAAAAGGGGAAGAAACTGGTGGCCCCGGAGAGGGCAGAGAAAGCAGGAGTAACGTCCATCATGAGAAGAGAGGGGACGTTACAGTCTCCTTTGGTGACCTCCTCCAGTCCCCTGGTGTAAATCCTAGCCAGACACCAGTGACTCCCAATGGTAGCTCCTCTCTAGCCTATTTGCCTCCCTGGACCCCAGTCATGGCCATACGCCTGCCTGCTTATCTGTTCATGGATGGCCAGTGGACCCTCAAGCCCAACTTGGCCAAAAAAAGATCTCATGACTTCGAATTGGTTTCTTTAACCAATCTGGGCCACAGATTCCTCATCTGTGAAATGGAGATGATAACAGAACCAACCTCATGGGGGTGCCTGTGGGGATTATTGTGGGACAGTCCCTGTGTAGCAGTGTTAACGAGGAGTGATTTCCCCGCACCTCCCCCCCCCCCCCGCCCCACCCCAGGGGCCATTTGGCAGTGTTTGGAGACAGTTTGGGTTGTCCTTCTGTGTGTGTGTGTGTGTGTGTGTGTGTGTGTGTGTGTGTGTGTGTGTCTGTGTGTGTGTGTGTCTGTCGAGGCCAGGGATGTTGCTAAACATTCTGTAGTATACAACAAGATGGCCCCAGGACCAAGAATGATCAATCGTGCCAAAGTTGGGAATCCCTGACGTGAAGCACGCCAGGCACAGAGGCAAAGCTCAGAAAGTGTGAGCTATTGCCATTATTTAAAGCTTCTAAGGCATCTGGCTGGCTCAGTCAGTGGGGCATGCAACTCTTGATCTTGGGGTTGTGCGTTCGAGCCCCACGTTGGGTGTAGAGATTACCAAAATAACATCTTACAACAAAACAAACAAACCCAAGACTTCTGTCTCCCCTTTCTGCCATTTCTTCCTTCGAAGGAAAAGTAGCACCATCTACCCAGTATTTTTTTTTTTTTCAACGTTTAGTTATTTTTGGGACAGAGAGAGACAGAGCATGAACGGGGGAGGGGCAGAGAGAGAGGGAGACACAGAATCGGAAACAGGCTCCAGGCTCTGAGCCATCAGCCCAGAGCCCGACGCGGGGCTCGAACTCACGGACCGCGAGATCGTGACCTGGCTGAAGTCGGACGCTTAACCGACTGCGCCACCCAGGCGCCCCTCTATCCAGTATTTAAGGCGAAATATACGCACTATCCTTCCCTCCTCTTTCTCACATCCCCGGGTCCTATTAGCAAATCCTGTCAGTTACTCCCCAAACATCCTGAGTCCTTGCGCCTTCCCTGCCCCCCATGCCTCCACGGCGTCATCGGTCCTCCTGTGCAGTGTGAGTGCCTCCTAACTGGACCCCCTGCTCCCGCCCTGGCCCCACTTTGGCCAACTCTCCACACAGCACCCAAAGTGATCTTTTATTTATTTTTTTTTAAGTGTATTTATTTATTTTTGAGAGAGAAAGAGAGAGAGAAACTGAGAGTCGGGGAGGGGCAGGGAGACAGAGAATCCCAAGCAGGCTCCGTGCTGTCAGCGCAGAGCCCGACTCGCGGCTCGAACTCACAAACCGCGAGGTCATGACCTGAGCCGAAGTCGGACGCTCAACCGACGGAGCCACCCAGGCGCCGCCCCCCCCACTCGCATCCTTTTGGCTTCTTGAACACTCGAGCTCATTCCCACTTGGAGACCTTGCCCTACCTCATCAGCCCCTCCCCTGGAGGGCTTGTCCCCCTGACCCTTCCGTGCTGTCAATACTGGCTCCAACTTTGGTCTTCCATCTTGTTCACGATCAGTCGACGACCTCTCTTGGGGCTGTGTGTTCTGGGGCCCTTGGAGATTAATGTACATACCCTAGGAATGCCTGCCAAGGCTGGGACGGGGGAGGCTTGCTTTGGCCTCCTGTGCGTCTGTTAGAGATAACCTAGTCTTTCCCCTTCCTGGCACAGAGATGGGGCCACAGGATCTAATGAAGGGCTGTCAGGTGCGTGGGAACCCTCTGCTCTCACCGCCTGCCCTTCTGTGTGTCCCCTCGCTCTACAAAATCTGTGGACCAAGGTCTGGACTTTGTGGAGAAGGCTGTGCGGCTGCCACGGATCATCCTCTGCCCGATGCCCGCCCCCGCCCGTCAGTTCCGCTGAATAAAACTCTGTGCAAACTGTATGGAATCGCCTGCTTTGCCTTCTGGCCTCAAAGTGCCTTCTCAGCTTGGGGGACGCTCTATTGTTCCTCCCACCTTCTAGGAGCGGCATTCTTGTTATTCAGACACCAGCACCTTCCTGAGAGATCTTTCCCACCTATAGCAGCCCTGTCACCTCCCTCATATCATCGTGTTTTGCTTGGCTGTGTAGTATTTCTTGCTCCCTGCTGTACGAGGTCTACGTGTTTGTTCGTTATTGCTTGTTGCCCCCCACCGGATCGTTCCAAGAGTGTGGGGGGGGCTTGTCTTGTTCACCCTGTACCCCCAGTGTCTACAACAGTGCCTGACCTACAGTGGTTTGCTCAATAATTGTTGAGTTGATTTTAAATTATGTGGCTTGCCTCTTCCCCTGATTTTTACTATTTTTCTCCTGCGTTATTATCTTATTTATTCGTAAGAGCTCTTGGCTTGTTAAGGATGTTATCACTCCGTCTTTCGCGATCTTAAAACAGAGAGGGAGGCAGACCCTCAGAGACTCTTAGATACAGAGAACAAACTGAGGGTTGATGGGGGAGGCGGGGGAGAGGGGACCATGGGTGAGGGGCATTGAGGGGGGCACTTGTTGGGATGCGCCCGGGGTGTTGTGGGTAAACGGTAAATCACGGGAATCTACCCCCAATACCAAGAGCACACTCTATACGCTGTATGTTAGCCAACTTGACGATAAATTATATTAAAAAAAAAAAAGAAAGAAAGTGCTCGTTCAACGTGAAAAAGAAAGAAAAAAAAAGTTTTTGCTGAAAGCGCTGTAAACTTTTGACGATGGTAGTGTGAGCTCTAACCACTTGGATTCACCGCTCCAGCCTCAGAATAAGAATATACAGAGGGAAACAACCCCCACAAACCCCACTAATGGACACGTAGGGTTTGCCAACTCATGTGCAGAATCAGAGGGAGGGACCGTGTCCCCTCCTTGGAATGCTGAAGAGCTTGGGTTCCCAGATCCTTGCCCTGACTTAGCGAATGGCACGAGCAGGTGACTTTTTGGCATGTCTCTTTGCCTGAGCTGACTCACTCGCAAATTGGGGATAATGATGTTTGTCCCTGGCTCGTCAGCTTGGGGTGTTTTAAACTCTTTGGGTAGTAGGCTTTGGTGGGACCAACAGGTCCGCAAATGTTCACTGAGTTCCCTCTCTGCACCTTGGCTCTGACAAAATAGTTCTGCCTGCGAGGGGCTCACAGTCCGGAAGGGGAGAGAGACAAGTACAGAAATCACGACAGTGGCTAGGGGAAATGTGTGTGTGTGCACGCGTGTGTGCAAGGAGCCACACACATCATACCCACGAAGCGGGTGGCTGCCTAGAGGGGGGGCAAGAAAGACTTCCCAAAGGAGAGGACATCGGAAAGGGTTGGAGGGAATAAAGAGAATAGGCGTTTATTGGACAGACAAGGGGCAGGGCAGTGAGAGAGGGAGGTCCGGCGCAGAGGCTTGGAGATTCGTGCACCGAGAGCCCTGACACCGAGGCTTTTCCTTCCAGGAAGCAACTTTATTCGTGCCGGCACCGCTCAGTTGGGTTCATTCATACCCAAGAACTGAGCCCCGAACGCCACGTGGCATAGTTTCTTGAAATACATTTTCTATTTCTTTGTCTCCCATCTATGGCAACGCTCACAAACATGCAGCCCGATTAAGTGGTCTCATGTTACAAGGTCATGAGGGATGTTGTCTCCTACACGTATAGCCAGGTTGCCTTGAGGTGTTTTTGGGTTTTTTTTTCCCCCTCCAACCGCAGCAACACAACGGAGATAGGGCCACTGAAACCTCTTTCCCTTCCCGACTTTGGCCTGAGCCGAGGTGGTCTTGGTGGGGAGGTGGCTGGCGTGTGACTGAGTGCCCAGCCTCCTCCTTGCAGAGGGCTGGGAAGCAGCCCTGCTGGGAGGTGCCGCTTGAGGGAGCAGGTCTTTGGGGGGCTGGCCAAGTCTCGTTTCTCCGCATGACCAGGAAAGAGGCAGAGGGAGGCTCGGCCCTGTGGCTCTCTGGCCTGGCCTGGTCGTCTCACCTCTCATAGGGGAGTACTCTTCCCAGGAGCAGAGAAACCGCAGGGATGGGGACTCCGGGGGAATTGGAAGGCATTGAGCTGAATGGCAGAGCTGGGGAGAGTCCGAGCTACCTTAGTCCAGGGAGGGCAAAGGGTTTCATCTTCCCCGGGACCGCTATCCTTGGTGCTTGGTGGCTGCTGGGAGTTGTGTATTTGAGGCTGAGATGTGTTTCAGCTGGAAAGTGTGCTGCGATCAGTTCGCAGGGTCTGTTCCAGGTGCTAGAAGGCTGGGAAGGGGCCTGTACACTGTATTTCTTGCCATCTCTGACCTAGTCACGTGCTGCTGGTTTACAGATGGGAAGCCTGCAGAACAGAGAGTGGAAGAATCTTATCTGTTGTTCCGTTGTCCCAGGACAGTATTTGTCACACAGTGTTGGGGACAGTCTGTGGAACTGGCTTGTGTGAGATCAGTCACCCAGTGCTTGAGCCTCAAGTTTGTGTTCTGTTAAAACTGGACAAGTGGCCGCTTGGTGCACAGAAGGTTGCATGTTTCCAGGGAGTTTTTCTATAAAAGAACAGCCCCAGAGGGGGAACTGGATTAATGCCTTTTCCTGGCAGCTGTGGGCTGACCTGGGCAGAAAGGCTAGAACAGACTCAGGCATCAGGCTGCAGGAGACCTGACTCTGGGCTTTTCAAAAAGATCGATGGGAAAACTTAAATATTAACAGTAGAGCCACAGAACCTCAAGTCTGAAAGCCCTCAACAGACTTTTCATTTCATTTCAGTTGGAAAAAGAGCACAGACCTGGTTTCACACATCAGCTCTATCTCTTTCCAGCTGTGTGGCCTTGGGAAAGTGACCTAACTTCTCTGATTCCATGCAGTGTCCTCATCTGTAAAAGAAGAATAACATAATCTCCAGCTCAAAGGTTTAAATGAGATATGCAAATAGGAGCTTCCATTTTACAAAGAGGAAGGGAAAAAGCAACCAAGCAAGCCCAGCAAATTCAGGTTCCAAGGACACTAGTGTCCAAATTCCTAGCAAATACGCGTATAAAATGGGCACATTTCACTGGTCTACTCCACTCCTTCCAGAATATGCCATCCTTCCACCTCTCCCGCTAACTCTTCAGGCCACGGCCTTGTCTTTTTCTCCATCCAGTTCAATGTGGAGTTCTGGAATGACCCCGAAGGCCCCAGGTTCACGCAGCACCTATTGTGTACAAGGGCCTGGCCTAAGCGTAAGGGCCGGAGTTCAGTGTAGACAGCAATAGACAATGACAGTCGGTGACCAGGGTTTCCACGAGGATGTCCAGTTCTGCTGGCCTTGGCCAAGTTCCTTCCTGCTGGGCCTCAGTTTCCCCATCTGTGACTCGGGGATGTCGGCCTGGACCAGAAAAACTGCAGGGGCGGGGGCTGTTCTGGCCTGCGGTGTAATGCATCGGGGGGGGGGGGGGGGGTTGCTGATGGGGGCCTAGGGGCGGGAAGGGGCGAACCGTGTGGCGTGTGCGGGGCGAGAGAGGCGCGCCCGGCCGGGCCCTGACCCGTGACCGCCTAGCCCGGCCCGGGAGCGAGCCGGCAGCGAGGGTTTAGCGAGGCATTAGCCCGGGATTAGGGCGGACCGCCAGCACTTTAGTGACTAAGCGGCACCTTCGCTGCCCGAGCCCCCGCCCCCGGGGCGCGCCCAGGGAAGGGCCACGCCCTTCTCCAATCACAGGCTTGGTCTCACTCTGTCGAGGGGCCGCTGAAGAAACGCCAGAGCCCATTGGCTGGCGGGGGTGGGTGGGTTGGCCAAGTCTGTGAACGAGCCCCACCCGCCCCACCCCCCAGACCTCCCCGGGATCTGCAGGCGTCTCTGCCTTGGGGTCCCGCCGCACAGACACCCCCCCCACCCCAGTCCCGCCCAGCCTGGCTCCTCGCGGAAATCTGCGAGCCACTTTTCGGTGGTCCCAGGCTTCCTTCCGTTTCGTGGCAGCCCGGTGTGCTGGCGCGATCGTGAGCCCTGGGTTCAAATCCCGCCTTTGCGGTTGGCGGGCTCCGTGACTTGACCAGTCACACCCCCCTAAGGTCCAGTTTCCTTGCGGGGCCGTGGTTACACTCGTCAGCGAGCACTTATTAAGAACCCAATGTAGAGCGTGGAAGCTGCGTGTGGTCCGTGGACCAGCAAGCCCCTCGTCTCCGGCGCGCTTGATGGAAATGCAGAGGCTGGACCCCCAGTCGGACGTGCTGGGCCAGCCGCTTGCATTGTACCAGGATCCGCAGGAGATTCCAGCGCGCTCTGAAGTCTGCGGGGGCCGAGCGAGCGCGGAGAGCAGGCCCCGTCTGCCTCCTACCACCTGCTAAGTTTGGGCAGGACACTCGGGGGGCAGTTTCCTCCTCTGTGAATGTGGAGAATAACTGTGCTTTTAGAGAGCTGTTGTGAGGGTCAAGCAACTGAGAAATGAAAAAGACTAACAGCCCTACTCCCCCCACCCCCCAAACAAAACAGAACAACGGAACAGAGGAAGGACTCCCTCCAGTCCGTTAAGGCCAGGGGAACCTAAGAGGCTCCCACATCTGGCCTTTGCTGCCTGCTCCCCTTCCCCAGAAAGCAGCTCCCGGCCCTAGTGCCTGCCTCTCTGGGTTGTGACTCCCCTCCCTCCTTCCAGAGACCCCTGTCTCCTCTCCCTGTCCCCCAGCAGGGAAAGGGCCCCTGTCTTCCTATTTGCACCGCCCTTAGGGCCTCAACACAGGACTTCATTCAGAAGCGCTCCTCCAGGGACTCCTGGATAGCTCAGTCGGTTAAGCACACGACTTCCGCTCAGAGCATGATCTCGTGGTCCGTGAGTTCAAGCCCCGCTTGGGGCTCTGTGCTGACAGCTTAGAGCTTGGAGCCTGCTTTGGGTGCTGTGTCTCCCTCTCTCTCTCTGCCCCTCTCCCACTCGTGCTCTGTCTCTCTCTCTGTCAAACATAAATAAACATTAAAAAAAAAGAAGCGTTCCTCTAGTCCAGGCGGACCCCACCCTTGTTGCTGGGGGGCGGGGAGGAGGAAGGGGAGCTTAAAGGGAATTTATTTTTTTATATGTACATATAAAATCTTTAATTTCTTTATTTACATCTATAAAGGGAATTTAATGATAGCCTTTATTAAGTACTTACTATGTTTCTAATCCTCCCTACATACTTCACATGGTTATTCATTTAGTGCTCAATAAACAGCTCTGAGTGAGATAGGCACTCTTATTATGCCCATTTTTCTGGTGAGGAAATGAAGGCTCAGAGAGATGAAGTCATTGGTTCAAGTTCACCCAGCTGGCAGGCGGCTGACCTGGGATTTGGCTTTACCTTTCTGCCCTGCTGTGTGATACTGTCTCCTCTTAGTAAGTCTCTGGGGACAAAGAGCAGTGAATGCCTCGTGGGGAGAAGGGAGGCTAACCTGGGTCTGGACTCAAGTGGGGTCAGAGGTTCTCTTTTGCTTGCTTCTGGGAGAGACTATTAATCAGAGCCCAGGGTGGAAGGAGGGAGGGAAGGAAGGAGAGGGAGGAAGAAGGAGTGGGGTAGGGGAAAAAAAAGCATGCATGTGAATGGGAGCCGGCTATTTCTAGAACTCTTCTTCCCCATTTCCCAGATGGGGTGAGTGAGGTGTAGGCTCACTGCCTTTCTGGGGGTCCCACAGTCAGAAGCTGAGCCTCTTCCCTCCCCGAACACCCTGGCTGCATCCGGCATCTGGGCCAGGACCTGCCCCTGTTTCTTCCGGCCCCTCCCAAGACTCTCCCTTAATCCTTTCTGCTTTGGCCTGACCAGGTGAGCTGGCTCAAGATCAAAGGCCCAAAAGAGAGCTTGGGGAGGTGTTCGGGCAATGTGCCTCAGTCAGGTGCGGGGTGAGCCCTTGCCCTGCCCGCTCGGGAGGAGTGAGACCCCATGTAAGTGTGGATTCGAACCCTGGACTTTGTGACTTTAGGGCTGGGCTCTCAACTTGTAGTTCTCCCAGGAGTCCAGGGAGGGCGGTGCCGTCACCTATTTCCCAAATGGGGAAACTGAGGCCCAGTGTCCGTATTGGTTTCCTACGGCTGCTGTAACAAATTGCCACAACGTTGGTGGCCGAGCCATACACATTTATTATTTTATAGTTCTGGAGGTCAGAATTCCGATGTGAGCCTCACTGGGCTAAAATCAAAGCATCAACAGGGCTGCATTCCCTTCAGGAAGCTCTGGGAGAAAATCATTTCCTTGCTTTTTCCAGTTTCTAGAGGCTGCTCACGTTCATTGGCTCACAGCCCCCTTCCTCCGGGTCCAGAGTCAGAGCTCCAGCTCCATGACCCTTCTTCTGCAGTCATGCCTCCTTCTGACCCCAGCGAGGAAAGGCCCTCCTCTAAAGATTCCTGTCCTTAGATTAGCCCACCGAGAGCAGATAATCCAGGATTAACCCTTTATCTCAAAATCCTTAACTTTGATCACATCTGTACAGCCCCTTCTGCCACTGTTTGTGGGTTCCAGGGTTAGGATGTGGACCTGTTTGGGAGAAACATTATTTTGCCTAGAACAGAGAGGCTAAGTGATCTGTCCAAAGCCACACAGCCTAGGAGTGGCAGAGCTAGGACTTGAACCCAACCCCCCAGGCGCCAAATCCCAGCGACCTCTCCTACCGTGGTCCTCTGCCCTGTGGTTCTAACTTCTGTTGACTGGGTGAAGGTTTACTCAAAGCTTTCAGGAGCCTTCTAAGTGCATAAATCACTTTAGAAACAAAGAAGTCTCAACAGACAGGTGCTTAGTCGATACCCTTAGTTGGAGGACAGAAATGCCAAAAGTAGGATGTAGGCATTGGAACCCCCCGTGTCACTGCTGCCCGTGAAGAGTCAGTCTTTCTACCAAGGCTGGTGAGAGGCGGGACCTTGTTGGTGAGAGATGTGGTGGGAGGACTGGCCCGGCCCCGACCAATGTCCTCCACGGCAGGTGCTTTAGCTCCGCCTCCGTGCCAACCAAGCTGCCTCTGGGACTTCGCCCTAGATTTGCCTCGTGGAGTATAACCATGAGGTTTTATTTAGCAAAAACTGTGGCAAGTGTGGATGGAGCTGGCGGATGAGTAGCCACGTCCCCCCTCCTGCTCTCCCACCGTCTACCTTAATAACAAGTGGGGTCATGAGAGCCCTATAAAAACAGTGTATTTCTTGTGGAGATATTATTGAAGCTATTTAGATTTGTTAGGATACTTTTCAGCAGCTACAGTGGGTTTGTAGAAAACCCAACCCAATCAATAAAGGGAATTTATTGGCTCATGACACTAAAAAAGCCAGAAGGAGTCTAACCTTCAGGTACAGCTTGATCCAGCAGCTCATATCTGCTCCGTTCTGTAGCTCTATTCTCAGTCACATTCTCCCTGTGTGTTCCTAAGAGGGCTGAAGAAATTTCTGGGACTCTATATTTCTAGATTCAAATTCAGTCGTGAAGAGAAAGTTCTGTGGTACTTCAAAAAGGTTCTGGAATGGGTTTGTTGGCGCTAGTCAGCCTGCCTTGGGTCATCTGACCGTCTCCCAGTCAATAGCCACGGTTCCAAGGATGAGACATCGACTTAAGCCAATTGGTGCCTGCCTCTGGTGCTGGAGGTGAGGTCAGTTTCTCTTAGAGTACCAGGTTGGCAAACTTGGGGTTCCGTTAGGTAGGGAGAATGGATGCTGGGGAGTCCATGGTGTGGCCCTTCGAGTCATCATCGTGCCCTCTTTGTGAGGACACACACCTCTGCTCTTTCGGAGTAATGGGCACATTTATAACTATGGATACCATGGCTCTTATGTTTGTGTGTATATGTGTGGGGGTTGGGAGGGTGGCGTTCAAATGAAAAAGAAATGGGGGAGAAGAGAAAATGAAGGTCACAGAGGATAGAGCCAGGGAGAATTGGCACTTGGAAGCTAACATCACAAGCTCGTACTTTGTCCCTGCCTCTGTAAGCCTTAGTTTCCTTATCTATAAAATAGGGAAATGAATCCCAGCATCATGAAATTAAGGGAGAGGCGGTTTGTAAAAGTGTGTAAATAGAGAGGGGTGGCCACCCAAGCATTCAACAATCCTTTATTAAGCACCTCTGTGTGCCAAGTGCCTTGCTGGGGATCTACTGATGGGCAAGCTAGATGGGGTCCCTAACCCAAAGGGCCCAGAGTTTTCGAGGTGTAAGAAGCTGTTGTTAGCATTTTTTAGGGATGCTGATGTCAGGTGGGTAGGGACTTTCCCAAGGCCACACGGTGGGGGAGCTGGGACCTGGAGCCTCCCGGCACTCTCCGGTGTGACCCTGGGCCTCTCCCGCCCCACAGTAGCTACTTCTGGTTAATGGGCCAGACTTCCTTCTGCTGAATTTAGGAGCCACATTTGATGTTGTCCTTCCTGGCTCCGGGAGCCGACGGGCCCTCCTCAAATTGCCATCGGTAATTGGGGCGGAGAATTAATCACCGCTTTGACGGTCCACTTTCCCCTCGGGCAAAGCTGCCTAGAGAGGAAGGCAGAGAGCCAGCACAGGGTAATGATTTTTGTGTTCTGGGACGAAGCGACTGGGAGGAGGTCAGACCAGCTCTGCTCTGTGTATAGGTGTGTGGAGGCACATTTGTGTGTGTGTTTTGTGTGTGTGTGTGTGTGTGTGTGTGTGTGTGTGTCTCGGGGGGGGGAGGGGTCTGTGAGTGTCGGAAGTATCACTGGACAGGGTTGGGGACTCCCCAGAGGACACCTAGCTCCACTTGTCCCTAGATGGGTCCCCAGGGCCAAGTCACTTTCCCCCAGGTGGCCTCAGTTTCCTTAACTGTAAAACAGGAGGAATTCTCGCCTTGGTCCTTGTCTTTTTTAGGCGATGTTTGTGAACGACAAGACCATGAGGATAGGGGCGGCTGGGTGGCTCGGTCGGTTGAGCCTCCGATTTCAGCCCAGGTCATGATCTCACGGTCCATGGGTTCGAGCCCAGTGTCGAGCTCTGTGCTGACAGCTCAGAGCCTGGAGCCTGCTTCTGATCCTGTGTCTCCTTCTCTCTGCCCCTCTCCCATTTGCATTCTCTCTCTCTCTCTCTCTCTGTCTCTCTCTCTGTCTCTGTCTCTCTTTCTCTCAAAAATAAACATTAAAAAAATTTTTTCAAGAAAAACCATGAGGATCAAATTCGACAGGGGAAAGGGAAGGACGGCCCACAGAGACAGGACGGCCTCATGGTTAGGATGCAGAGTGCTTCTGGTCAAGTCCCATCACCCCCGTTTCCTAGCTGCATGCCCTTGACTTCACCTCTCTTGGCCTGTTTCCTCATCTGCAGAATGGGGATATTATTAGAAACCACCAAAGTTCATCAAATCTAAGACCATCAATTGCCCAACACCAATATTTTATGTCCCGTAAAGAAAGAAAGAAGGCGGCCGGCCAGGACACGGTGCTTCCTTACTCTGAGGTTATATCTTATTTTTACCGAAAGAGCTCTTTTTAGACAACATTCTTCACTATAAATCAGTCCTGTGGATGCTTTCCAAGGAAAATATTAATGAAACATGAGTGAATTGGTTAGGATATTCCTCAAACATCTTCACATTCAGAGTCCAACTTTTCTGAATCACTTTTCAACTCAGACTTGCCAGGGAGCGTGTTTTCTCACGATTTTGTCCTCTGTGCCAGCAAGAGTGTGTGGGGGAGGGGGTGGCAGCGTGTGTGTGTGTGTGTGTGTGTGTGTGTGTGTTAATGTTTGTTTATCTTGGAGAGAGTGCAGGGGAGGGAGGGGTGGAGAGAAGGGGACAGAGGATATGAAGCGGGCTCTGCTGTCACAGAGCCTGATGTGGGGCTTGAACCCACGAACCGGTGAGATCATGACTGGAGCTGATGTGGGACATTCAACGGACTGAGCCACGAGGCGCCCTGGTTGGCAGCATCTTTTAGAAGAGAGCCTGTCCTTCACTGTACTTCCTTTCAACCCCTTGACCCTCCTGCACTCCCGGAGGCCACTTGCCCCCAAACCGTACAAGAGGCAGAGAGATTCAGAAGACAGGTGACAGACTGGAGTCCCCCTGACGCCGTGAGAGGGGCTCAGAGGGCACGGTGACTACAGAAGTTAGGGGATCAAGAACAGACAGGGCATGCATTGCGAAGCAGTGATGAAGGGAGGGTTTCCAGGCAGCGCCCCGAGGTCTCTGACCTCAGATGAGGTGCAGGGCAGCGGAAACTTCTAAGGACGGTGTGCAGCGGCACTGTGGGGTCATGGCAAGGTGGCCCTGGGTCAGGGCAGCTGAGACCCCCCACAGCTGAAAACCAGACAGGGATGCAGATCCCTCAGGATGGCCGTGAGCCCCGTGGCACAATGCCCCCTTCGGAGTCTACCCAAATGCCGGATGACCCCGGCCCTGGTCGCAGTATTACAACGCTACAGTTAAGTTATGAACTGGAACTTAAATGCTACTGAGGAAGGAGGAAGGAATGAGGAATGGGGAGGAAGAACCCTAAATTGACGGCATGCACTCTAATCTGCTCAAAGCCGGCAAGTCCTAATTGGCTGAAATCAATCTGAAATGACTCAAGTCACCCACTGGCTGGGTGAGGTTCCCACCGGCAGGGAACAAGGAGCTTGAGACATAAAGTACCTTCAGTTGCAGAAAAACAAAATGTTGCTTGCGTATGTGAGTTTGTGTCCTGGGAAGGCCCTCGCTCCGCTCCGTGCGTATTTCAACACACATGCCCATGCGAACAGGTGAGTGTTCATGACTATATCGATATATGCAGGAAAAAGAATCGAAGGAGAGACATCCAAGGTTAATAGAGGTTTCCTCTTGCTGGGGCCACCTGGGCACACAGGTTTCGTCGCTGTAACAGCGGCCAGAAAAGCAGTGGCTTCCAGGAACGGGCAGGACATACGCAGTCTGGGACCGATGTCGGAGCTGACGGACATTTCGGAGCCCAGGCTCCTTCTGACTTGTTGCTCCACCCTCCCCAATCCTTGGCTTCCACCTTATGACCTCATCTGGCTGCCCGGGTCCTTCCCTCACATCTGCCTTCTCTCCGGTGGGAAGGGAGAACGGGAAAGGGAGGGCAGATTTCTTTCTTTCTTCTCATTTTAAGGGCAGGATCCAAAAGTTGGCACGCCTCACTTCCCATCACATGACTGGGGCATCCCCTGGGACATCACATGGTCACGGCGGCTGCAGGGGATGCTGGGAAATGGAGTCTTTCCTCGGCAGCCATGTGTCTACTCTTAAAAGGAGCGAGTGGATCTGGGGGAGGGGCGTGTAGCCGTCGGCCTCCTGGATGGTTTCCAGTATTCCTCTGTTTCTTCCGTCGTTGGTGAAATCATTCTGCCCTGTACTGCCGATTCCATTTTTACGTGTTTTTTTTCCTTCCTTGTCTGACGGGAGGCAGTGTGATGTAGAAGGAAGAATGAGGGTCTGATCTGGGTTTAAATACTGCGTTTAAGTTTGCTACTTTCTGGCTGGGAAACTTAGGGCAAGTCATTGAAACTCTCTGTGGGGGATGCCGTTGTGTGCTGGCCAGATGCTCCCCTTCCCCACGAGACAAGACACATGTGCCCCAGCTTCCAGGACTCTTGGTGGCTGAGAGTCCTCGGGCGAGTCCCTCTCCCGGAATTGGCCTTAGCGGGAAGGAGCTACTTTGCCCAAGGCCGTGCCCCTTTCCTGGGGCAGCCCATGTGCAGCAACTCACCACGGTGGGGGCACAGAGCCCCCCCCCCCCCCCCCCCCCCC
This sequence comes from Leopardus geoffroyi, assembly GCF_018350155.1. Taxonomy (NCBI): domain Eukaryota; kingdom Metazoa; phylum Chordata; class Mammalia; order Carnivora; family Felidae; genus Leopardus; species Leopardus geoffroyi. The sequence goes on from NC_059328.1 coordinate 12,263,864, forward strand.
CCGCCTCAGTGGAGAACATCTCTGAACATTCCAGCTACAGAGCCTCCGGTGGGGTTGGTGGAGGTCTCTGTTGTGAATACACCGCAGCCCAACTTCTCCCTCCACCCAGCCTGGCTCCCTTTCCCCCACCACCCTGCAGGGATCGATCCTGAGAGCAGCCCTCAGCTAACTCCTGCGTCCAAATCTCCTTCTCAGAGTCTGCTTCCCCGGGAGTGACTCTAAGCCTGTTCCCTGGATTTGTAAACTTGAAATAATATTGTTCTGAGGATTGAATGGGATTTTTTATTTTTTTATTTTTATTTTTTTTTTAATTTTTTTTTTCAACGTTTATTTATTTTTGGGACAGAGAGAGACAGAGCATGACCGGGGGAGGGGCAGAGAGAGAGGGAGACACAGAATTGGAAACAGGCTCCAGGCTCTGAGCCATCAGCCCAGAGCCCGACGCGGGGCTCGAACTCACGGACCGCGAGATCGTGACCTGGCTGAAGTCGGACGCTTAACCGACTGCGCCACCCAGGCGCCCCTGAATGGGATTTTTTAAAAGTTTATTTAGTTTTGAGAGAGAGAGAACCAGCGGTGGGGGAGGGGGGGGGCAGAGAGAGAGAGAGAGAGAGAAAGAGGATCCAAAGCGGGCTCTGCACTGACAGCAGAGAGCCCAGCGTGGGGCTCAAACCCACGAACCGTGAGATCATGGCCTGAGCCGAAGTCAGATGCTTAACCGACTGAGCCACCCGGGCGCCCCCTGAACGTGATGTTTTAAGTGAAACACCCGGCACGTAGTAGTTGCTCAGTAAGTTATATTAGTGAACGCTTAAATGGGTAGCACTGACTCTGCCGGGACTTCAAGGCCAGAGCCTGGAGGACGGGCTCAGTGACTCCAGGCAGGGCGCCTCTGCCCGTCCGCGCAGGGGCTCCTTCAAGGCTCCCTCCCGGGCCGCCAAGGATGAAAGTGCTTTGTAAACGGTTTTGCGCTGGGCACCGTGAGGGTGTGCTCATCTCGTGATTCTTATTACAATGATGACAGGGTCCGTTTGCGCCCCGCTCGCCATGTGCCGGGCCCGCGTTAAGCACTTGACCGACATGATGCCATTGACTTGGTACCCACCCCACAAGGCAGGCGGCTGTCACTGTCTATTTTGTAAATGAGGCAAGAGAGGTTCGGGGAGGTTAAGTAAATTGCCTCGGTCCCAGGGCTGGGAAGTGGCAACGTGGGTCGCAAACCCGGGTCAGTGTGAGTCTGGACGTTGTCCCTCACCAAGAGGCCTTCGTCAGGATGAGGCCCTGAAGCATAACGTGGGGGGCTCAGGCCCAGCCCTTGCTGTCCGCAGTGGGGAACCCAGATGCCAGGGCCCCAGGAAAGAAGAAACGCGGTGGGAGGGGAGCCAAGGGAGGGGAAAAGCTGAGCAGGGAGCTGGCTGGAGGCCCAGGCCCAGGCCAGTTTCTCCTGCCCTCCCCCTCCCCCGTCTGTTCGAGCCTCTGTAACAAGCCCGTGAGTAACTGCCCAGCAGCCCGGGTGCCAGTCACGAGGGCATGATGGGGCCTCGTGAAGAAGCCACACGACCCGCTGAGGAATCTGCTGACTCGGGAGCTGCCCCTGTCGGGGCGTGGGCCGGCTGGCTCCGCCATCTCCTCGACGTGCTGTGTGGCCCTGGGCCGCTTCTTTCCTTTCCGGACCTCAGTTTCCCTCTCTGCCAGTGGGTTCGATATATATACACATATGTTTTTCAAATAAATACAGTGACTGGCTAGTGGAATAAATGCGTGACAGCGTCCTCATCTGTACAGTGGGGATGGTCACGGGACTGACTTTCTTTAGGTATTTGGGAGGAGAGATCAGAAATGTCTGTGAGGGGCTCAGCCCACGCCTGGCACAGGGGGGGGTGCCCAGTGCGTGTTGACGTTGACTGTTATCATCTGGCTGCAATTTGGCAGGACTGAGTGATAGGAACTTACGTTTGCCACCCTGCCGGTTTCTTCTAGGCCTTGATTCAGATTCCTGCCCTTGGCTTTTTAGGGTGAGTCTGAGCCGGTATCTGATGGAAGAGTTCAGAACTGCCGAGTCTCAGGCTCCGCCTCCCGGGACTTGTGGGCCACCCAGACCTCAGTGTTATTGTTGGCCAGTGCCCCCAGCAGTGACTGCGAGGGCAGCCAGCGACCCTTCCGGGAACGCCCCATCTGAAAGAACAGAGGCGAGGCAGGACCTCGCGTAGGGGGTGCCTCCTGGGGTTAGATCAGCCTTTGGATCAGTCTCTGACTCTCTACCGTGGGGAGGGGGTGATCTTGGTGAGACGCAGGAGGCAGCTGCTTATCGGGAACTTGGAGTCAGGCACGCTTAGGGTCAGATCCTGATGGTGTGGCCGTGGAGAAATCCCCTCACCTCTCTGAGCCTCGGTTTCCTCAGGCTGCAAGCTGGCCCTGAGGACTAAGTGAGCTCAGAACACAGCCTCATATGGTCATGCCGCTGGGCACAGGACACAGCATTCAGAAAACGGCATCTACCTTGTATGCTTAATTATAGCCTGTGGTCTTGGCTCTTAAGGATCTTATATTCCAGCTGAGAAGACAGGACTGGTAAGAAGCAAGCTGGGAGTCCATAATTTCGGCCATGATAAGCATCTTGGCATTTAGGATGAAGACTCGCCCTGGGTTAGAGTGATCCGGGAGGGCTTTCCGGAGGAGGGGGTCCCCGAGGAAAGCCCTAGGGAGAAACGGGCCGCGGACAGGCGGTTGGGAGAGTGGAGGGCATTCGGGCAGGGGGACAGGTGCAGAGGTCATGGTGCTGGAGAGGAACAGCGTTGGGGTGGCAGGGCCCACCGTCCTCTGAGGGCAGGAGGAGGCTGCTGATTGGGCCTGTTTAAGGAAGGTCTGACGCTTCCACACCTCGAAGGGTTAAAGGTTAGTTTTAGCAGTTCAGGGAAGCGACCAGGGGCCCACAGCCTTTGGAATCAGTCCAAGCCCCCCAGCCTGCGCACTCCCCTCCCCTCAGCCCCGGGGCCCTTTGTGACCTGGTCTCTTCCCATCTCTCCATCCCCAGCAGCCCTACCCAACCCCCTAGCTCTTCTGAACCCCACCCTGTCCCCAAACCACACCCTGCTTCTGAGGCCTTTGCTCCACTGTCCTTGGCCTAGAATGCCCTTTCCCCTACGTCCCCCTGGCGAACCCCTGCTAATCCCTTAAGACTTGGCTTCAAAGTCGCCTCCTCTGTGAAGCCTTCCTTGATCTGCCCAGGAGGAACCGACTCCTTTCTCTCTATGCCCCACAGGCACCCCCCGCCTTCCTTCATCAAAGCAAACGCATTTTGTTCTGCCAGTTACTGGCTGTGTGACCCCGAGCAAGTTATTAAACATCTCAGTGCCTCAGTTTCCTCCCCAGTAAAACAGGGGCGATAATAGTACCAGCCTCAGATGGGTTAACACTTGTAAAGCATGTAGAACAGTGCCTGGCATTTAGTAAGTAGTAAATGTTACCCATTATTAAAATAATTACTGTTACCTCATAGGACTGTAACGAGGACTAGTGAGTTAATGCATGTCAAGTGTTCAGCACGGTGTTGGGCACCCGGTGAGCCCTTGACAAACTGGACCTATCATCCCCATTGTCACCGCCATCCCCACCATCACCGTCATCAGTTGGCTGGGCTGCCTCCCCCACACAGAACCCCCAAGGCACTGCTGTGACCTGGCCATCTTTGTTCCCAGTGACCAGCTCAGGACCAGTCACACAGTAGGTGCTCAGTAAACGTTTCAAGTGGTGATGAGGACAGGGCAGAGAGACTCAGAGCTGGGTGGAAAGGGCTCAGGGGCGTCATTTTGCCCTCCTCCAGATATTTTTAAAAAAGTCTTTTTAATGTTTATTTATTTATTTTTGAAAGAGAGAGAGAGAGAGAGAGAGAGAGCTGGGGAGGGGCAGAGAGAGAGGCAGACACAGAATCCGAAGCAGGCTCCAGGCTCCGAGCTGGCAGCGCAGAGCCCGACGCGGGGCTCGAACCCACGACCCGTGAGATCATGACCTGCGCCGAAGTCGGACGCTTAACCGACTGAGCCACCCAGGTGCCCCTCTCCTTGGAATATTTTAAAGGCAGTGCCACTGGAGGGTTAGAAATTTCTGTCTAGCCGTGACCTTGCTCCGGGAGAGTTGTCCCGCGAAGTTTTAGATCCAGGGGTACCCAGTTCTGCAGCCTGGTAGCTGTGTGGCCTTGGGCAAGTCCCTCAACAGCACGAGGCCTCAGTTTCCTGCTCTGTTTAAGGGGGGAGGTGATAACCACGGCCCGCATTCATTGAGTGACAGTCCCCTGCCAAGTGCTTTGCACCTGGTGGCCAACTGAATCCTCAGTCACTCCGCGAGACAGGTACTGTTGCCACAGAGGCACAGGAGCGCCTGGGTGACTGTCAGCTGAGCGTCTGCCTTTGGCTCAGGTCGTGATCTCAGGGTTCATGGGTTCGAGCCCCGAATCTCACTCTCTGCTGTCAGCGCAGAGCCCGCTTCGGATCCTATGTCTCCCTCTCTCTGCCCCTCCCCTGCTCACACTCTCTCTGTCCCTCTCTCAAAAATAAATAAATAAATAAACATTACAAAGAATTATTAAAAAAAAAGAAACAGAGGCACAGAAGGGTTCCGCGCGGTAATGCTGGTGAAGGGTTTGACCCTGGGGAGCACTCAGCACTTAGAGTTGCCAGGGAGGAGCGCCTGGCGGGCTCAGTCAGTGGAACATGCGACTCTTGATCTCCGGGTTTTGAGTTCAAACCCCACGCTGGTCTTAGAGCTTACTTAAAAAAAAAAAAATTAAAAAGTTAAGTCTGCATTAGCAACAAAAACAGCCAGTGAAATCAAAGAGGGGGCATTTATTTCCTTTGCAGAGGGAAGCAACACAGGCCCTAGAACCCTCTGGATGCTGAGTAGGACTGAGTCAGGCCCATCCTCAGAGTTCTGTACCTTGATGATGCCCTTCTGTGTGAGGCAATGTCTGTGCATTTGCAGGTCCTTCTCTGGAGCCTGGTCAGGCCACCTGCCTCTCCGGCCTGCCTCGCTGTCCCCCCGCCGCCCCGGGCAGCGGCGTGAGTCACACAGTGCCCCCTCCCTGGCTGTGAGCCCGGCCGGCTACCTACGGAGCCTCACATTTTGATGTCAGTTAATTACAGCCATTACTGTCATGATGAAAAAGCTTCGTGATCGTGCAGGCCCAGGAAGCCCCGAAACGCCCCGAGGGGAGCGCCTCTCTGTGGATGCTTGGGACGGGGGGTTCTTCCTTGCCGGCCGGTTCTGTCTTCCTCCGTTGGACTAGGAACCCTTTGAGGACAAAGACGGTATCTCCCTCCTCAGGCTGCAACTCTGGACAAAAACTCCAAAAGGATGTTTTAAAATGCATGGCCGAGCTGGCAAGAAAGCAAAAGAAGCACTCAAAAGCAAAAAATAAGCAAAAAAAGATGAAAACTAAAGAACGTATATGCCCGTCAAGAGGTTTGTGTACTATAGAACCCGGGCGATCTCACTCCCAGCTCTTTACCCCAGTGAAATGGAAAACCTGCATTCACACCATAACCTGCACGCGAATGTATGTAACAGCTTTGTTCGTAATCACTAAACACTGCAAACAACCCACATGTTCTTCAACAAGCGAACGGATCGACAAAATGTGGTACGTCCATACAATGACATGAACTACCCTGCACGGGCAGCTCCCCGAAAAGATGCCTGTAAACTAGCGTTTGCGGGTTTTTCAATTGAAACCAAATTTACAGAGAGTAAAATTTGCCCCTTTTAGTGTAAAGTTCCTTGAATTTTGACAAATGCTTATACGGCCGACCCGTGAACGACCTGGGGGTCAGGGATGCTGACAATCCCTCCTTCACCATGCCATTGAAAATCCCCACATAACTTCTGACTCCCCAAACTCAACAGCCCGCTGTTGACTGAAAGCTTTACTGAAAACGGAACAGTCAATTAATGCATGTTTTGTATGTTATATGTATTGTATACCACGTCCTTACGGTAAAGTAAGCTAGAGGAAAGAAAATGTTGTTAAGAAAATCGTAGGGAAAAGAAAATACGTCTGCAGTACTTGTCCTGTATTTATCGAAAAGAAATCCAAGTATAAGCGGCGGGGCGGCTGGGTGGCTCAGTCCGTTGATCATCCGGCTTTGGCTCAGGTCATGAGCTCGTGGTCCGTGGGTTCGCGCCCCTCACTGGGCTCTGTGCTGACAGCTCAGAACCTGCAGCCTGGTTTGGATTCTGTGTGTTTCCCTCTCTCTCTGCCCCTCCCCATCTCGTGCTCTCTCTCTCTCTCTCTCTCTCTCTCTTTCAAAAATAAACATTAAAAACATTTTTTTAAAAAGAAATCTAAGTACAAGTGGACCCGTGCAGTTCAAACTGTGTCATTCAAAGTCAACCGTAGTTCTATACCCAGCACTATGCTCAAGATCGAGAAGTTTTCTCTCTTCTCAAATCTCCCTGTGTCCCTCTCTAGTCAACCTAGTTTCTCATCTCCAGCCCTTGCCAAACACTGATCTGTTTTCTGCCCCTACAGTTTTGCCTTTTGCAGGATGTCATATAAATGGAACCATAAGTAGGTCACCTTTTGTGGCTGGCTCCTTTTTAGCATAAAGCGTTCAAGGTTGACCATGTTGCCGTGTGGGGCGCTAGTTTATGTCATGGTGTGGACGCACCACATTTTGTCGATCCATTCGCTTGTTGAAGGACATCTGGGTTGTTTCCTGTTTTTAGTGCTTACGGATAAAGCTGTTACATCCACTCACGTACAGGTTATGGTGGGAATGTTTTTCCACTTCACTGGGGTAAAGAACCAAGAGCGAGATCGCCGGGTTGTATGATCCGCACATGCTAGACTTTATAAGTAACTGCAAACTGTTTTCCAAATTGGCTGTGCCAACAATGGGGACCTTTGCTTTTAACACATACGCGTGAGGGGCGCCTGGGTGGCTCAGTCGGTTGAGCGTCCGACTTCAGCCCAGGTCATGATCTCATGGTCCGTGAGTTCGAGCCCCGCGTCGGGCTCTGTGCTGACAGCTCAGAGCCTGGAGCCCGCTTCGGATTCTATGTCTCCTTCTCTTTCTGCACCTCCCCTGCTCACACTCTCTCTCTCTCTCTCTCTCTCTCTCAAAAATAAATAAACATTTAAAAAAATTAACACATACACATGAGACAGGAGACATAGCCCTAGACCTGACCATGTAGAAAGGGGGATCTGAGGTCCCCCGTAAAGTCAGAACTTCTGCAGGCAATATCTTCAGTGAAGGGGTAAACTTGAAAAGTATCTGTCTTCCAAAGATGGCAGGAAAAGTGTTGGCCTTGGCTTTGACTCAGGACGGAGTGGGGGAGAAACCCTTCCCAGAGCCAGCCTTCAGGGGAGACCAGAGCCCAAATTCCTACTTCTCGCTTGGTCCAGAAACCTCAAGCTGAGAGTTAAAATAGTTCCTGGTGAATTATACTCCGGGTATCCAGCAAGAGCAAACTAACATCCTTTCTGGAGGAAAACCTATCAATCAAAACCTCATAAAAGTCCCACAGATAGAGTCCTAATGATCAAGAGCTCACAATGACATATTTTAAAAAACGCACAAACCCCCAAGATTCCATGAGCAAGTTTCTCACAGACACGAAAAGGGGCAGAATCAGATCTGTAAATACGTCAGGCTTGGGAATGAGAGCATTCCTGTGAGGAAATAAAGGCGTAAAAGAAAGTACAGACAGTATGAACACAGAACAAGAGACTATTAAGGGTGACCAGGCATGGTTTCTTATAATATTGTAGGTATTTGCCAAAGAGAGATGAAAACATACGTCCTGGAAAAAGATTTGTGTGTGAATGCTCATGACAGCTTCTAATAGCCCCAAACTGGAAACAGCACAAACGTCCATCCAGAGGCAGGTGGTTGAATCAGAATGCTACCTGGAAATAAAAAGGAATGAGCGACAGACACCTTCAACTACCTGAGTTCATCCCCAAAACACTACGTGGGGAGGGAGAAGCTAGATGCAGTGACAAACTGTACGATTTCATTTTAGGAGCTTTTATTTATTTTAAAGAGAGGGAGAGAGCATGAGTGGGGGGTGGGGGAGGGAATGAGAGAGAGAGAGAGAGAGAGAGAGAGAGAGAGAGAGGATCTTAAGCAGGTTCCAAACCCAGCACGGAGCCCGACTCGGGGCTCGATCTCACCACCCTGGGATCATGACCTGAGCCAAAATCAAGAGTTGGACGCTCAACCGACTGAGCCACCCAGGGGCCCATTATGAACTTGGCGAAGAGGCAAAAGCTAATCTATGGTGGGAGAATGCATATCAGTGGCTGCTTTTTTTTTTTTTTTGGATCATGGAAACGTTCTACACCCTGATTGATGGTTGTCAAAACTCATCAGACTGTGCACTCCAGATTGACGCTTTTACAGTATGCAAATTATACAGCATAACTACACCTTGGTAAATTACACTTCAGTAAAGTTAATTTAATAAAAGCAATAAACAGGCAGCTTGAAAAAGACTTAAGCTGAGCTTCTGGAGATGAGATATATAAAATCAAAATAGAAAATACAACAGAGAGGTTGCCTAGTAGATTCAACACTGAAAAGAGACTCGATCAACCAAGCGATTGCTACGCAAACACCCAGATCACGGCACAGAAGGGCAACGAGATGGCGGTTATAAAGAGGAGGTGAGGAGACGCGAAGGAAGCCGTGAAAACATCTGAAACAAACGGACGCGGCATTCTAGAAAGGGAGGAACGTTTTTCAAAGGGATAAAGGCTGGGAATTTTCCAGAACTAAGGAGAGACGAATCCTCAAACTCAGAAACCCAAGTAGGAAAAAGAAAAAGAAAGGCACATCTTGGGGCACCTGGGTGGCTCAGTCGGTTAAGGGCATGACTCTTGGTTGTGGCTCAGATCTCACTGTTGACGGGATCGAGCCCCGCGTCAGGCTCGGTGCTCTGCAGGCTTGGGATTCTCTCTCTCTCTCTCTCTCTCTCTCTGCCCCTCCCCTGCTTGTGTTCTCTCTCTCTCAAAATGAATAAACATAAAAAAGAAAAAAGAAATACCCATCTCGACGATTACATTGAAATTTTGGAATAGGAAGGATAAAGAGTAGACCCGAAGGTAGGCTGATAGCTAAGAGCTGACCTTTGATCGGAGACCGCGGGAGCCAGAAAGCGCAGGGGAAAAACCGCTCTCTCCACCAGACCCGGATGCTTCACAAAGCTATTTCTGTGGCGTGAGAGGGAGTTTAAGGCTGTTTCAGATCAAGAAAAGCTGCGAGTGTAGTTCCCAACGAGACACGTTTAGAGGGGGTGGTAAAGGATGTGCTTCAGGAAGCCAGAGCACGATCTGAGAAGGGAAGTCTGAGCCGCAGATGGAACTGTGAGTAATGAACACTGCAGACATGTGGCTAAATCTAATTAAACACCGAATCTATAATTAGTGGTAGTAATGTCTTTTTTTTCTGAGGGCTTGAAAAAATACGGTGAAAACACCAGACAACGGTAGCACGTTAAGTCCGGCGGGGGGGGTGGTGACGGGGTTTAACATTGTCTAAGGTGGTTTTGCTGTTTTGCAGGAACGTGACTTACGCACATGCCATTAGGACAGAGGTCTGCAAACTGGGGCCCTTGGGCCAAATTAGGCTCCGTGCCTGTTTTTATACATAAAGTTTTATTGGAACACAGCCACGCCCCTTCCTTGAGGTCTCGTTTATGGCCGTTTTCACGCTACCTACCGAAGCAGAGTCGAGCGATTGCTTCACAGATGGTATGGCCCGTGAAGCCTGAAATTTTTACTACTGGGCACTTTGTAGGACACATTTGCCGACCTCTGCTTCCGGGCAACTACTGAAAGGAGACAGACAGAGGATATAACGTCTAAATGGAGGGGGAAAACGGAATGAGGAGCAAACTCAGTTTAAAGGGAAAAAAGGTGGGGTGCCTGGGTGACTCAGTGAGTCAAGCATCTGACTCTTGATTTCGGCTCAGGTCATAATCTCATGGTTCGTGAGTTCGAGCCCCATGTTAGGCTCTGCGCCCACAGTGCAGAGCCTGCTTGGAATCCTCTGTCTCCCTCTCTCTCTGCCCCTCCTGCACTCTCTCTGTCTCTTGCTCTCTCTCAAAATAAATAAATAAACGTTAAAAAATGGCCCACTGTCCCAGCTCCAGTCAGGGTGACCAACAACGTCCCTGTGGCTGACCCGGTCATCCAGAGCTTCTCGACCAGGGTGCCGTGCAGGGAAGGGTCCTGGATGCCCAGATGTGGGTTCATTCAGCTCGTGGGGCATCGGGCAGGGCCCAGGGTGGCCGGAGATGCTGAGTCTGTCACATTCTGTCTGTCCCTGAGCAGCCTTGTCTGTTCCCTGTGGCCAGACCCACATTGGTGTTTTCTCTGTGTGTCATGATATGGAAAAAGTTGGGAGGTCTGGCTGGGGTCAATCTTTAGTCCTTTTCTTTCTTTCTTTCTTTCTTTCTTTCTTTCTTTCTCTTTCTTTTTTCTTTCTCTCTTTCATTCTCTTTCTTTTTTCTTTCTCTCTTTCATTCTCTTTCTTTCTTTCTCTCTTTTTCTTTCATTTTCTTTCTTTCTTTCTTTCTTTCTTTCTTTCTTTCTTTCTTTCTAAATATTTATTTTTGAGATAAAGAGCATGACGGGGGAGGGGCAGAGAGAGAGGGAGACACAGAATCGGAAACAGGCTCCAGGCTCTGAGCCATCAGCCCAGAGCCCGACGCGGGGCTCGAACTCACGGACCGCGAGATCGTGACCTGGCTGAAGTCGGACGCTTAACCGACTGCGCCACCCAGGCGCCCCCAAAAAACAGTTTCAATCTGACCACTTTTTACCTGCTCCACTGCTGGGTTCTCATCGGGATTATTACTGCTGTCTCTAACCGGTCTGTCTGCTTCACCCTTGCTTGCCATGATCTGTGGTCGGCAAGGCGGTCAGAGGGATTGTGGTAGAAACTGGGCCAAATCATGTCTCCTCTAACCAAACCCTTGCCGTGATTCCTAATCTCATGCGGATGCGTGAGACCCTTCCTTCCGCCTTCAAGGTCAACACGAATCTGCCTTCCGCTTTCTGACCTCATCTCCTAGCATCCTGTCCCTCTTCCTCCACCTCTGGCCACACTGGCCTCCCAGGAGGTCCTTGGATGTGCTAACCAAGCTCCTGGCTTTGCACATTCTGTTCCCCTTCCCAGCACTCAGATCCCCTAGACATCCTCACTGTTTGTTCCCTTGCTTCCTTCAGGTCCCTACTCAAATGTCACTCGGCCAGAGAGGCTTCCTGATCCCTGTACCAAACACCAGCCTGGCCCTGCTCTATGGTGTTGAGCACCGTGCCTTACTGCTGTTGGCGTTAACCTTGATCACCTGGCTGAGGGTGTGTTGGTCAGTTTCCTCCACCTGCTGTGGGTTGAATTGTGTACCACCCCACTCCCTAAATCCATATGCTGTAGTCCTAACCCTCTTATCTGGAGCTAGGGTCTTCACAGAGAGAAGCAAGTCAAAATGAGGTTGTTAGCTGGGCCCCAATCCAATATGACTGGAACCAACCAGAAAGAACCAGAAGGAACCAACCCTCTGGATGTGCCAATCTCAAAATTCCAGCCTCCAGAATTTGAGACAGTCAGTCTGTGGTACTTTGTTACGGCGGCCCCGGAAAGTATATACCCCATTGTGAAGTCACTCTTTCTTCCCCCTTTCCATGCTCTGCGCATTGGAAGAAAGTCATTATGTGCCGCCCATAATTAGGCTGTACCTCCTTGAAGGCAGAGTATCTACATAAGCTGCTTGGAATTCTCATCCCTGGACAATATATGTGTTAGTCATGTGTTTGTTGTCTCCTAGGGCTTGGATTCTGGCTCCCTGGTTCACTGCCATATCTCAGCCCCTAGAACAGTGCCTGGCTCATAGCAGGGACTTGAATATTCGAATGTACAAAACCGATGAGTCAGCAGTGACCATACTTGGAAGTAGACCATACTACTTTTTTTTGGGGGGGGGGGGCACAAGTGAACGAGAGGCAGACAGAGACAGAATCCCACGAGGGGGAGAGAGAGAGAGAGAAAAGTGGGGCTCACCCGAAGCGGGGCTCGAGCTCGCCCGATGTGGGACTCAAACTCACGAACCATGAGATCATGACCTGAGCCGAAGTCAGACGTTTAAGTGACTGAGCCACCCAGGCGCCCAATATATTATCCATTTTAAAGGCATATATAGTCCGAGTGGATGCAAAAGCACAACTTTGTACTAAAAGAAACCCCCTGGTATTAAATCACAGAAAGTTCGAAGAGTAGAAGAAAAGAGACAGATGAAAAGAAATGTCAACCTAGAGGAAACTGGTGTGGCTTTAATAATTGTGGATAAACCATTATGAGGCAACAACACTGTGATTGTTTATAATAACAGAATAATTATACATAAATAAATAGAGAATGAAGGGGCTTGCCACATCATGTTAAAAGGTTCAGCACACTGGAAAGCTGGAACAGTTCTGACATGAGTTCAAAATATATAAAGCTGGGTTTCCTGGCTTTTCTTGTTGCCTTTCTTCTTTTTTAAAATGTTTTCAAAAATTTATTTTTGAGAGCGAGAGACAGCGTGGGCGGGGAGGGGCAGAGAGAGAGGGAGACACAGAATCTGAACCAGGCTCCAGGCTCCGAGCTGTCAGCACAGAGCCCAACGCGGGGCTCGAACTCACGAACCATGAGATCGTGACCTGAGCCGAAGTCGGATGCTCAGCCGACTGAGCCACCCAGGTGCCCCATCTTTTTGCCTTTCTTTTGTATATCCCAGACTGGATACCAGAGAAGGTAGTAACCCAGAAATATCAACAGGCACAGACAAAAAAAGTCCCACAAAAGTCTATCTTCTTGAGCCAAAGCACCGGAAAGGAGGCAGCTGGGGAACACAGGACCCTCTTAGATAATAAACCACTCTCCTCCAGCTGAACACCGCAGACAGAACTGTCTTCAGGATCATCCCAGCAGCAAAATGGAAAAGAGTTGAGATCATACCATGCGTATTCCCTGACCAGAATGGAATTAAAATAAAAATGAATCCCAGAAAGGTAACAGGAAAACCCCCAAACTCCTGGAGACTAAAAAATACACCTGTCAGTGATCCGTGGGTCAAAGAGGAAGTCTCAAGAGAAGTAAAGAGTATACGGAGCTGAATGAAAATTGGAATACGTCATATCAAAAAAAATTTTTTTTTTCAACGTTTATTTATTTTTGGGACAGAGAGAGACAGAGCATGAACGGGGGAGGGGCAGAGAGAGAGGGAGACACAGAATCGGAAACAGGCTCCAGGCTCTGAGCCATCAGCCCAGAGCCCGACGCGGGGCTCGAACTCACGGACCGCGAGATCGTGACCTGGCTGAAGTCGGCCGCTTAACCGACTGCGCCACCCAGGCGCCCCTGGAATACGTCGTATCAAAATGTGTGGGACACAGTGAACACAGTGCCGAGAGCGAAATCTACACTCAATGCTTGTTTAGAAAGGAGATGTCGAAGTCTCAAATCACTATTCCAAGCTCCCACTGTGAGAAGTTAGGAAAAGAAGGGCAAAAGAAAAGCCAAAGCAAGCAGAGGGAAGAAAATAATAAAGATAAGAGCAAAAAACGAATGCAGTCAAAACAGGAGAACAACAGAGAAAATCAATGAAACGAAAAGCTGGTTCTTTGAGGAGATCGATCAAATCGACAAATGTCTTGGGGCGCCTGGGTGGCTCAGTCAGTTAAGCAACTGACTTCGGCTCAGGTCATGATCTCGTGGTTTGTGGGTTCCAGCCCCGTGTCGGGCTCTGTGCTGAGACAGCTGGGAGCCTGGAGCCTGCTTCGGATTCTGTGTCTCCCTCTCTCTGCCCCTCCCCCATTCTCACTCTGTCTCTCAAAAGTGAACATTAAAAAATAAATAAATAAATAAATTGACGAATGTCTAGGGACACTGACAGGGGAAAAAGAGAAAAAGCACATATTGTCAACACCGGGAGTGAAGCCACGGATATCGATAGAGATCCTGCAGGGGCGCCTGGGTGGCTCGGTCGGTTAAGCTTCTGACTTCGGCTCAGGTCATGATCTCATGGTCTGTGAGTTCGAGCCCTGCGTCGGGCTCTGTGCTGACAGCTCAGAGCCTGGAGCCCATTTCAGATTCTGTGTCTCCCTCTCTCTCTGCCCCTCCCCTGTTCATGCTCTGTCTCTCTCTGTCTCAAAAATAAATAAACATTAAAAAAAAATTAAAAAAAAAATAGAGATCCTGCAAATATTAAAGGGATAATAAGGGACAAATACAAACAGCTCTACACACAAGTTTGAGAACTTAGGTGAAATGGACCACTTTCTCAGAAAACACAAACAGCTAAAATTCGCCTGGTGTGAAATAGGTAAGTTAGTTCTATACCTATTAAAGACATTGAATTCGTAATTTAGAGACGGCGCAAAAAGAAATCTGTCCCAGATGGTTTCGCTGGAGAATCCTACCGCGCGTTGAAAGAATTAACGCCAATTCTACACAATCTCTTCCCGAAAATGGAAGAGGAGTGGTCACTTCTCAGTCCATTTCAGGAAGCCCTAATCACACATAAAAATCTAAAACAGTTAAAATATCACACATATAGGAAATTAAAAAAAAAAAAATTTTTTTTTCAACGTTTATTTATTTTTGGGACAGAGAGAGACAGAGCATGAACGGGGGAGGGGTAGAGAGAGAGGGAGACACAGAATCGGAAACAGGCTCCAGGCTCTGAGCCATCAGCCCAGAGCCCGACGTGGGGCTCGAACTCATGGACCGCGAGATCGTGACCTGGCTGAAGTCGGACGCCCAACCGACTGCGCCACCCAGGCGCCCCTAGAAAATTTTTTTTTTAATGTCTATTTATTTTTGAGAGACAGAGCATGCGTGGGGAGGGGCAGAGAGAGAGGGAGCCACAGAATCCGAAGTAGGCTCCAGGCTCTGAGCTGTCAGCACAGAGCCGGATGCGGGGCTCACACTCATGAACCATGAGATCATGACTTGAGCCGAAGTCGGATGCTTCACCAACTGAGCCACCCAGGCGCCCCAAAATATCACACATATAAAAACACAAAAGTCACAAAAATATATGAAGGCAAAATTGGTGGAACTCTGAGAACTGGGCAGATCTATGAATGGGGGGGGGGGATTTTAACATATCTCACTAATTAATGAGGCGGATTAGAAATCAGTAGCCAATAGAAAGTTTGACAAGCGCAGGGGGCCCCTGGGTGGCTCAGTCGGTTGAGCGTCCGACTTCGGCTCAGGTCACGATCTCTTGGTTCATGAGTTCGAGCCCCGCGTTGGGCTCTGTGCTGACAGCTCAGAGCCTGGAACCTGCTTCGGATTTGTGTCTCGCGCTCTCTCTGCCTCTCTCTTTCTCTCAAAAATAAATAAAAAAAAAAAAAAGAAAGTTTGATAAACACAAATAAGTCTCCATCCGCTCAACAGATCTGAGGCTCTGAACCTTAATCACGGACAAACGCATATTCTTCTCAAGCCCAGGAATGTAAGTGAAAACTGGCCATGTGAACACTGCCCGTAAGGCAAGTCTCAACAGAATCGGGATAAATCGTATCATCCAGACTGCATCTGACTCTACTGCAATTAACTTAGAGCTCAGGAAGGAGAGTGAGAAAAACCCGTTCGTTTGGAAATTTTCAAACATGGCCCTTTCAATAACTTGTCGGTCAAAGGAAATTAGGAACCAAACAATAGTTGGAAGACAACATCTGGAAACCAGTGGGCTCAGCTGGTTTCTGGCTACAACGGGTCTTTGCTTCTGGGAGCTTCTCGGTCCCACTTGCAAACATGCAAGCAGCTCAGGCCTCCAGGGAGGTGCCTCTGCTTCCTCTCTGACGGAAGCCCCCAGGGCGGGAGCCCCTTCCTGGGGTGATCGCAGAACCGTCAAATCACCCTATGGCTGCCCAGCTGACTTCCAAAGCAGCTACACCATTTTACATCCCCACCAGCTGTCTAAAGCCTCCGGTGTCTCCCCATCTTTGCCAACACTTGTCATTATCTGTTTTTTTTTATATATATATATATATTTTTAATGTTTATTTAGTTTTGAGAGACAGAGACAGAGCACAAGCAGGGGAGGGGCAGAGAGAGAGGGAGACACAGCATCCGAAGCGGGCTCCAGGCTCCGAGCCGGCAGCACAGAGCCCGACTCGGGGCTCGAACCCACGAACCGCGAGATCGTGACCTGAGCCGAAGTCGGACGCTCAGCCCACGGGGCCACCCAGGCGCCGCATCCGTGTTTTTGATAGTAGCCATTCTGGTGGGTGTGAGGTGCTCTCTCACCCTACTGACTCGTGATGCTGAGCGTCTTTTCATGTGTCTGTTGGCCACCTGGATGTCTCCTTTGGAAAAATGTCATTTAAATCCTTCGTCCGTTGTGTAGGGGCGCCTGGGTGGCTCAGTCGGTTGAGCGTCCGACTCTCGATTTCGGCTCAGGTCATGATCTCACGGTTTGTGGGATCGAGCCCCATGTTGGGCTCCGTGCTGACAACGCGGAGCTTGTTTGGGATTCTCTCTCTCTGCCTCTCCCCTGTTTGCGCCCGCTGTCTCTCCTTCTCAAAATAAACACATACACTTAAAGACAAAAATCCTGTGTCCGTTTTGTAATCGGGTTGTCTTTTCACTGTTGAGCTGTAAGAATTCTTGATACGTTCTGAATGTTAGACCCTTGTTAGATGGCAGTTTGGAAATATTTCCCCCCATTCTCTCGATTGTCTTTCGCTTTCTGGATATCGTCCTTTGAAGCACAAACGGTTTAAATTTTGACGAAGCCCAATTTATCTTTCTTTCGTGGCGAAAATTAAATTTACATGAAAGAAAAAACGTCTGCCAACAAATGTGAAGGCTTAGACGTAATGGACACATCTCGAGAAAAATATAACTTCTCCATACAACCCGTGGCATGCTGGTGAATGCTTTACACGATTGGCTTTCCAGACCAACAAAACACACCCTCACCCAAGCCAAACCCCCTGCTGGTCGCACCCTCGTAGAGTTGCTCATGCCACAGCTCGTGAGGGATGACACAGTCCTACCAGAGAGGGACAGTCTGGGAACTCACCCCTCCTGCTGGCCCGGTCCCTTCCTAAGCACCCTTGCTCAGCAGTGGTCCTGCCTGAACCTTTGAGCCCCATCAGGCATGTGCGGACTCATGCATCGCAGACTGTCAGCGAACAGCCTCTGGAAACTGAGGCTCAGAGGAGGCCAGCAAAATGCCCATCCCAGGCTTGGAGCCTCTGAACTCCCATCCCAGGCTTGGAGCTGTATGAACTTGAGTGTGGCCACGAACCCTTTTCAGCGGGGCCCCTCGTGCTGCCTGGCACCGGCCTGGGGAATCCCCATGGGGTCAAACATACCCCAAGGTCAGCTGTGGCTAGGCCTGCCCCATTGTTCCCTGCAGGGAGTTTAGGTTTGCTCAGGAAGCTCCAGGCCAAGGCTGCAGCATGCGGCGGGAGGCGGCAAGGTCAGCTGTGGGCCACGGCTAGAAGAACCCTGCCTCCACGGGACCTCTATCCTGTGAGGTAGACAGCTCAGAGGAGGCGGGCAGCCCCTGGGACCCTTCCCGAAGCTGCGGGTACAACGGAGAACTAGAGCGTGGGCTTCAGAGGCAGACAGCCGGGCTGGCATTCCAGCTCCCCACACAGGTGCTGCATGACCTTGGGTGAAGTGTCTCAACATCTGTGAACCTCCAGTTCCTCTCGTAAACGGGCCCAGCCTGACAACGGTTGTGATGAGCTCATGTTCCAGGGCTCTCTCTGGGCTGGTGCACTGGAGCCGCTCCGTAAATAGTATGTTCCTCTGCTTCCTTCCCCTAGCTTTCTCTTCTCCTCCCTAGGGAATCCTGGTGGCTGATGGTGGGGGGCTGGAAGGAGGGACGACGTGATCCTACGCCCCACCCAAACCTCGGCAAATCCCTACCACGGCCAGAACCTGGGTCGGCCTCCTCAGGGGATACTCTGGGGGAGTACAGAGCCAGGGGTGGGGAAGGGGGTTCAGCCCCAAACCAGTCCCCAAATATCCCCAATACAGAAGATCTTTCTGCCACCTGGGCTGTTCCCACAAGGACAGGTTGAGGTGCAGACCTGTTCTACTTGGCCCCAGGCTGGGAGAGCGCCCGACAAGGGTTAGGGGGCCGAGCCGTGCTGCTGAGGCGCTCCGTGACCTTGGGCAAGTCCTTGCCCTTCCTCTGGTCCTCACTGTTCCCTTCTCTAAAAGGCAGGAGTGGGGCTAACTCAGCCCTGGGGACCCTCTGGCTCTGACCATTGGCGATTTCCAGCCCCTGCCCAGCCGTGGCTCACATAGAAGCCGTGCCCCAGGCTCCCTGGGCCAGACCAATAAACCAGGCTCATAAATGCCTGGCGGGACGGCAGGCCTCTCGCGAATAAAAAATGTTTCCCAAATAGGATGGAGAAAGACCAGCTCTGGGCGCCCCTGAGTCAGCCGTCATAGGGGCACTGGTTACGGGGCGTTTAGCTGCCCGGCCTTCTGGGCCAAGGGTATGGGAACATCAGCTCCCTTAGGCGCCCATCCCTCTTTCTTGCCTCCTTCCTCCCCTCCTTCCCTCTGGAGATAAACTTGGGCTCTAATCCCGTCTTCCTGTGTGACCTTGGCCCTGCCGCTTCTCCTTCTGGGCCACAGTTTCTTCGTCTGTCAAACAGGGAGGCCAGTCCCTGGCTGGCCTTGCTTCCGGGTGGTGATAACACATCAAGCACGTCAAGGAAGCACGTCAAGGAAGACGGTATATATGCGAAAGTTTTTTTGCCACAAGTTGAGTCAATGTGGGGTTTAAGAATGACGTGCGTGGTAGAACGGGTCCCTTTCACAGCCAGGAAGACTTTCCTTAGGGCTCCTCCATCGAACTAGAGATTCCTCTGGGACAGAACTGTGCCTCCCCCTTTAGATCGGAAGGCTTGATAAAGAGAGAGGAGCTTTGCTTAACTCTTATCTCTTACAAGGTAGGAGCTGTGTTTCCCCCATGAGACTAGCTGATCCCTACGGTCAGAGGCTGTGCCTCCCCATCCGATCGGAAGCTTCCCAAGGGTAGGGGCTGTGTCTCCCCCATCGGAGAGGACGCTCCCGTCGGACAGGCAGTTTGGCTCTACACTCGGTCTGGGGACCCCACAGAGTGCGGGCTGGGCCTACCCCTTCAGACCGGGGGCTCCTTCACAGCCAGCACGCCGGAGGACTGTGCTGTGGGCGGCTGCTGTGTGCGTGGCTGGCCCTTGGGGACCAGCGCTGGACATCAGGGAGAAAGAGGCCGCGCGGGGACTCGGGGGAAACGGGAAGCACAGGGAACAGGAAGAGCACACTAAAGCTGAGCGGTGGCTCAGAACCAACGAGGTGCCCGCCCTGCCACGCCACGTTGTCAGCGGGCACTCCCAGGCCGGGGGGCCGGGGTCAGGCTGGGTCCTTCAGGCCCGCGTTGGGGCCGGTTGGCTCTCAGACTCGGCCAAGCCCTGACCGGCCTCACTGTGGCTTCCCTGGGGGCGTCGCGGGGGCTGGGGGCCCTGGGATGCCGTTGGGGAGCCCGTGGGGGAGGGGTAGCAGGAGGCGCGTGCCTCACCAGCTCTCAGGGTCAGTGGCGGGAGCGCTCCGAGGATCGGCTACCCCTTCCTCTCCTGGTACAGACGTAAGGACCGAGGTCCCGGAGACGGTGCCCGAAGCCACCTGCCAGTATGCACACGGCGTGTTGGCCCCGGATCCCAGGGCTCCTGACGCCTGGCCCGGTGCCTCTTGGGGAGCCTCCCCGCCCATCTGGGGGCGAACAGAACCCTCCCCACACACCCCACTGTTAGCACTGAGCTGGGTGACCGGGGGGGGGGGAGGGGGGGCCATCTGGGGAGACTTCCTGCTCCCCTTACCTTTGCTCCGGGGGTCTCCCATCCTCCTCTCCTTTTACCCTTTGTTCTCTGGCTCTGTAACCGGGCCCCTCTTTCCATGAGACTTTGCAAAATAGACCCCTGAGGTAAAGGCCCCCGTGGAAGCAGACCCCCGAGGGGCCCAGGGGTCCCAGCCGGGGAAGCCAGCTGTGAGCACGGACTCTCCCCGAAGGTTCCCGCTCGGCATCTGTGGCCTGTGAATGTTGAGTGTCCTACTCGGCTTACTACGCAGGGCTGGTGGTTTCTGTTTTTCGTGTGGATTATAGGCCATTTTTAATGTATCCCGGATGTGGGCCTTTTGTCAGACAGATAATGAGTATCTTCTCCTGCACACGAACATTTAATTCCCTCAGCCATGGGTCGTTCCAGGAGCGTCGGTGATGACCGGCCAGGCCCCGTTGGTGCCGAGGCCTGTGCTGTGCCCCTGCCCTCCTGAGAGCTCCCCTCTGGGGGAGACAGACGTTCAGAAGGAGAAAGAAAGAGCTGTTAAGAGGCCAACGCCTCTCACCAAGCTGATAGGATTTTCTTTACAAACATTTTATTAAGGAGAATTTCTTCAGAACCCAGGTGGGGTGAAAAAAACAAACCAACAAGGTTCCCCTGTGTTTGTTTTCTGGGCTGGGTCTTTATATCCTTTGCAGTGAGTACTGCTTCTAGAAGTTTCCCTGACGCTGCAAGTCCCAGTGGGTGAACACGTGCTCACCTGCTGACCTCGCTCCCCTGGGTTCTGCCCTGGTTTTGCGTGTTATGGCTGGACCCATCGGGACCTGGTGGGGAGCCTGAGGACACGCTTAGCTGATGTCAGCAAAAGTTAGGAACAGCCCCCCTGTCTCTTGCCGGTTCTGTGTGGCAGTCTGAGTCAGAAG
Source organism: Leopardus geoffroyi (assembly GCF_018350155.1). NCBI lineage: Eukaryota > Metazoa > Chordata > Mammalia > Carnivora > Felidae > Leopardus > Leopardus geoffroyi. The sequence continues at coordinate 12,284,624 of NC_059328.1, forward strand.
GGGGTGGGGAGGGGGGTGGTGGTGGAGATGCCCCGATCCTGGTTCCTGGCAGAGACGACAAGTCTGGGGGTTTCCTGAGCTGCACTTCCCAGAAACGATAGCAGGAGAGACGCAAGAAGGATGTGGCAGGGGTGTGCTGACAGCCTCTAGGGTGTTGGCGACGGGCCATCTAATAAGACCTGGGTCCCGCTGGCTGAAGACTTAGTGAGATTTAGTGTGTCTTCTTTGCAAGCAGGCAAAGCTCCAGAGGGCCCGGCTTTTACCTTTGGCTCTGTGGCCGGCTGCTGTGTGACCCAGAGCCAATCACTTCCCCTCTCTGGGCCTCAGTCTCTCTGCCCCTTGCACTTCCTCCTGTACCCTGGCAGTAGTGGATCCAGTTTGATTGACTGAGTCACCTGATGGCTCCCAGCCTCAGTTTCTTCATCTGCGCAGTGGGGATAAACACGGCCACTACCGTGGGCAGGTCACAGTGGTGGCAGGGGTGGGGGGGTGGGGTGGGATCGTGTGGCCACAGGACCCAGGGCAGGTGCAGAGTAGGTGATGGGTACATGTCTGAGTGCGGGAGCAGGAGGCTTGGGGAAAGGGAGCCCCTGGGGGAAGCAGGGAGTTGAGAGGGGGACCCTCTGTGCTCTGCGTCTCACGGAGCTCCTGGGCTCTCGTCTGCCTGGCCCCAGCTCCTTCTGCTTTTCCATCCGTGTCTGCCTTTTATTCTCCCTGGTTTCTGTCCCTCCCTCGGTCTTGCAGTTTGTCTGTCTTTGTCCCTGCCGTTCGTTCTCCGTGTCTTTCTTCTGTCCGTTTGTTCTCTGTGGGGCTTCCTTTGTCTCTGTCTCTCCCGGTTTCTTCCTGTCTCTGTGCATCTCTCTGTCCCCTCTCCCTCCACCTCTCCTCTCCGGAGGACTGCCTGGCTTCACTGAGCCACAAGGCCAGGCTGGCGCGGGGAGAAAGCTGGAGCTCAGCCCCTCAGACGCTGCTGGGCTCCCCAAGGCCACAGGGTCGAGAGATAGAGCGCGAGGGCTTGTCAACGGGTGGCCGGACCCCCTGCCTGGAGAACTTGGCGGCTGGCTGCTGACTGGCTGCGGGTGGGTGGCCGAGATCTCCTTTACCGCCTTGGTCGACTGATTTCATTCGAGCCGGCTTCCTGATCCCCCAGAGCTGAAGGCCTGGCCACACCCCGTCCCTGCCCTCGAAATATGTAGTCTTGCTAGAGTGATGAGAAAAATGGGGTTAAAAGGTGGTTTCCAGGAGCAGAGCCTGGGGCTGCTCCTTAGACAACAGAACATTCCCTGGGGGCCAGAGGCATGCGGGGACGGCTTCCTGGAGGCAGTGGACTTCGAGGGGCCAGCGGGGGAACTGATAGGTAGAGTGCCCGCCAGGGGCCCAGCCCGTGCTGAGTGCTCTGTAAACATGACCTCAGTTTCTTCATCTGCACAGTGGGGATAAGCACAGCCACCGCATGGGAGGTGTCAAGGGGACCGTGTTGGAATCAAGGGGACCGTGTTGGAAAGCCCAGCTCTTGGACCAAATGCGCACGTAACGAGCCCCATTTTGCAGATGAGGCCAAAGCAGTCCTAGAAGGGTCAAGCTTGGTCACCCAGCCAGTGAATGATGGTCCAGGGCCGGACCTGCCCGTTGGACCCACGCTCTGTCCAGTGTCGTACAGCCTGTCCGACTACTGGCCTCCCTACACCCTCCTTCTTCCTTCCCTGTGTGGGAGAAACAGGACGAGCTGTGTGACCGTGGACAAATTGCTGGCCCTCTCTGGGCTTATTATTGGTGACAGCCAGGCCGTTGGCTTTCTGAGAGGATCTGTGGAGCCCTAGGCTCCTTATCAAGGGCTGGGGGGGGGGGTCAAGGGTGAGCAGGTGGGCTTTGGGCCCCCACCTCACTTGGCCCTGAGTGTCTCTTTTGTCTGTTTTAAATGTAACCCCCTGAAACTTCCAGCTTATCTCTAAAGCCTCTTCTTTCCCCGGCTTTTTAGGAGTCTCTGTGCCCCCTCACCCCCACCCCAGCCATCAGGGCCCTCTCTGAGGTGGGCGTCTGCCCCCAGGCTGTCCCCCAGCGCCAGGGCTCAAGTCAGACCAAGGCCAGTGGGGGCCAGATGGCCAGGGCCCATGTCATGGAAGGTTCCAGGGTGTGAAGGTGCCAGAGAGAGTTGGGTGGCTGGGGCTCACATGGCCTTGATGGTGTGAGGCATCTTGGACTGGGTGTCTCTTGAGTCCTGCCGTCTGGTCTCTGTGTCAGACACAGGACAGTCTTGCCTCCCCAGGGCAGAAGTTGGGGGGTGCGTGGGATGCGACAGGAGGGGTGAGGCCAGCGGCCCCTGCAGCCCGGAAGCACCGACGACAGAAGAGTGCGGCAATTAACACACACGCTCTGAGTCCCCCGGTGGGGCTGCGGCTCCGTTTCCACCCTCCTGAGCAAGGGACGTGTCCTGAAACTCCCTCGGACTAGATTGCCCCCTCTCCCAGCAGTTCGCTGCCTAGGTCGGATACAAGAATGAAAGACAGTGCTCAAAAAACGCAGGCTGCGATCGTTACTGTCTTTCTCTCCTTGCGTGTGTCCCCGGGCCTCAGCACATTTCCCTGTCGCGGCTCTTGGAAAACGTCCTTGTGACAAAGCGTTCCTACACCCGCATTCCCCATTAACCATGCTCTCCTATAAGGCGGGATGCGGTCGGGTTTCGGTCCTCTACTCGTGGCCTGGCCCATGGTAGGTGCCCAAGGGGGACAGAGGATCCGAAGCAGGTTCCGGGCTGATAGCACAGAGCCCGACGCGGGGCTCGAACCCACGAACCGGGAGATCATGACCTGAGCCGAAGCCGAACGCTTAATCGACTGAGCCGCCCGGGAGACCCAGGAAAGAAGAGATTTTTAAGGAACCCTATCAGGCAGCCTGAGAATCCAACTTTCTAACTCTGGGGTTGATTCCCTGTCTTCTGCTTCGCGTTGCTTCTATGAGGCTGTGTATTTGGAGGCAAGTTGCTCTCCCTCTCTGGGCCTCTCTGTCTTCAGCTAGATCTACCAAGCAGAGTAGACGTCCATTCCTGTGTTTTTACTTTCTTCCCCTGCTCTCTGACTTAATTTTCTCATTTAAAAATTAATCTTATTCAGGGTGTATTTTGTAAGCTGGCCCAAATTCTTTCTATTAGGACATGGGATAAAAATCCAGGAAAGACATCCGGGTGCCCCCGGGTGGCCCAGTCGGTTGAGCCTCCAACTTCGGCTCAGGTCATGATCTCGCGGTTCGTGAGCTTGAGCCCCGTATCGGGCTCCGTGCTGACAGGACAGAGCCTGGAACCTGCTTTGGATTCTGTGTCTCCCCCCCTCTCTCTGTTCCTGTCCCATTTGTGCTTTGTTTCTCTCTCTCTCTCTCTCCCAAAAATAAATAAAGGTTAAGAAAAAATTTTTTGAAGTCCAGGAAAGACTAGAAGTGTTGAGTTTGGGGGGCAGTTGTAGGGGAAGGCAGGAGGGCTGGGGATGGGCAGAGGTTTATGGAGACCCCCCCAGGGCAGGGAGCAAAGACCCAGGGCAGGCAGTTGGTGGGGGCGAGAACAGGAGTCTGGCACTGAGTGAAGAAGAGGTTGTCAGGGACCTGTTCTGGGGGGGCGGGGGGCTTGAACACCAGGCTCAGTTTCTATTTCTTGATGATCAACTATATCCCAGGCACCTTACATACATCATTTAAAATTTCTACATTATTCTAGGCTTTCCACATCAGGGCACTACGCCTCCGAAGAGTTTAATCATTTGCCCAGGGCTCTGAAATCTAAGAAATGGCTGAGCCCAGACGGGAGCCCAGACTGGAACCACAGAAGGGTCCGTCTCCCATCCAGCCACCCTCCTTTACCTGGGAGCCTCGGGACGCTGGAGCAGCCTTGTCAGGGGGGAAGGCCAGATCAGATGCCTGTTTCAGACAGGTCACTGCTACTTGTGGTGTGGGGTGTAGTGAGCCTGGGGACTGGGGGAGCGGGGGGCTGCTCAGGTCTTGGCCCAGACTCGGTGGCCGGGACCAGGGTGGGGGTGGGGGTGAGAGTCAAGGTGTAGGGGGCCACAGGGGTTTGGGAGTTAGAGCTGATGAGTCAGGTGGGATGACTGGATATTGGGGACGAGGGAGGGGAAGACCAGAGAGGTTGCCTGGGTCTCTGGCTTGGCACCTGGGCTGGAGGCCACACCATTTGCTGAGATGGGACAAAGCCAGCTGGGGGCAGAGAAGGAGGTGATGTGCCTGGGGGGCTGCTGAGTCGGCCACTTGTGGGGGTGGGGCTGACTCCACCTGACCACGAGCCCCCTGGGCCTGTACGTGCCCAGCCCAGCCCTGCACGTGATGCCATTAAAGCCTCTGACGCTGCCGCACGGAACCTGGGACGTCCCAGAGCCGAGGAGGGAGTCAGTGATTCCTGAAGGTCCGTGGTGCCCGGCAGAGACCTGGGCCTGTGTTTCCGGCTCTGAGGGGATGTGTGGATTGAGTTGGGTGACTCATGGCCCTTGCCGCTTCCTGCTATTAGAGCCACTGGCCCCAGGCTCTCTGGCTGTGCAGTATTGGTGGGTCCCCTGCTTTCTTGCGCGAGTTGAGTCAGAGCCCCCGAGGCCCACAGGGGGTCCAGGATCCTGTCCTGGGTGCCCGGGGTGGGAGAGGCAGTTGGGGTACCCCGGAAGACCCCAGAGGGGTGAGTCAATATAAGGAGTTGATGGTGACCGCTCTGATGCCCAGAACAGCAATGTAGACAGAAGAGCCCAGGAGATGTTTTCTTCAATGAACGAATGAAAACCTTGGATCCAGACTTGGCCTCCTGTGACTCCACGGTTGTTGTTTCGTGTCTGTCATCGCCCTTCTCTGAGCCTTGGTTTCCCCAGCTGGAAAATTAAGGGGCTCTCAGAAGCCCTTCCAGCTTGAAATGGGAGAATCCTGGAAGGCAGGCGGAACTGACCCTGTGGCACTCAGGGATGCCGGGAGCGGAGAAAGGCCGCAGGCAGGGGGTCCAGAGAACTGGGCTCTGTTAGCCCCCTTACCCCCTGCCACCTCCCCTGATGGCTATCCTAGGTAAGCTCAGGCGCAGGTGGTGTGTGGGGGCTGGGAGAGGGGTCCCCCGAGGAGGAGAGCCCACACTTGGTATCAGTAAGCATATGGGAGCAGTCCAGAACCCATTCTGACTTCTCACCAGGCTTGAGGCAGACAGATTCCTTGCCCCAATGATGCCAAGGCTTACCTGGGGCCAGGTAGCTTTACCCTCCTGGGCATCAAATGACTTCCCCAGCCTGACTTTTTCCTTCCACCACCCTCCTTATTCACCAGTTTTTATTTATTTATTATTTTTTTAAGTTTATTTATTTACTTAGAGAGAGAGAGAGAGAGCAAGCAAGCAGGGTAGGGGCAGAGAGAAAAAGGGAGAGAGAGAATCCCAAGCAGACTCTGAGCCATCAGCACAGAGCCTGATGCAGGACTCGATCTCACGAACCACGAGATCATGACCTGAGCCAAAACCAAGAGGCGGACGCGTAACCAACCGAGCCACCCAGGTGCCCCTTCACCAGTTTTTTAAATGAGTCCATGTTGGGGTCTCAAACAATAGCCCAAGGGGACAGGTCTGACTTACAAATGGGTTTTGCTTGACCTATAGTGTTCTGTTTTTAAGAAATACTGAATTTTAATGCACTGGGCAAAGCGGGTTTTATTCCCTTCGCCAGTTGCCACTTGCCCTGTTGCGATGCTCCTGGCTCTTCCCACGCTTATGTTACCCGCCAGACCCCCGAAGGCATCTGAGTCTGGAAGCCCTGCTCTAGCTCCACAACCCCGTTTTGTGAAAGGGGGGATGGGAGGTGGGGGCTCCTGGGTTAATGGAATCCTAGGTTGCCCGAGGTTGGAAGAGCCCTGAAGGTCCCTGAGGGTCTCCTCTTCAGGTCTCTACTCCAATGTCCTTTCTCCAGCGAGCTCTTCCCTGATCAGCCTACTCAAACAGCACCCCTCCTCCTCTGCCCCTCTGCCCTGCTTCACTGTGTCTCATTTCCTGACCCAATGAGGTCATTCAGCTCCCCCACCCCTGCTCCTCCCAAATTTGACCAATCAAGCCTGAAATCCCAAGTTCAAATAGACCACAGCATAGGTGAACAGGATGTGCCTTTTGCGGGTTGTGGGCAGGGCAGGAGCCCGGGCAGGTCATGGTGTCTTAAAGGAAATGTTCTAAAAGCCCAGGAAAGGAGGGAAGGAGGCAACGGGCAAAGAGCCGAAGGTGGGCAGGGAAGCCAAGAGCAGGAAACTCGTCTTATATTTTCTTAAAGAGAGACTTCATTTTTTTTTTTTTAAGTAGGCTCCACGCCCAATGTGGGGCCAGAACTCATGATCCTAAGATCAAGTGTCAGATGACCTACTAACTGAGCCACCCAGGCACCCAAGAGAGACTTCATTTTTTTCCAATAGTAAAAATATTTGCTTACCAAAACTTTCAAATAATACACAGAAGCATAAGGAAGAAGGTAAAAAAAACACACCCCAAATCAGAGATATTCTATCTCTCAGGGACCCAGTCAACAGTTAAAAGCCAACCCAGGGTCAGATGGCGTGGGCTCGAATCTTGGCTCTGCTGCTTTCTAGGCTCAGACCTTGAGAAGGTCCCTTAACTTCTCTGTGCCTTGGTTTCTTCATCTGTAAAATGGGAATGCACTGATGTTCCTCTCAGTCTCTCTGCCACCTCTCTCCTATTCCCTCCCTCTTTCCTCTGGCTGTGAGAACATTTCCTTTAAGACACCCTGACCTGCCCGGGCTCCTGCCCTGCCCACAACCTGCAAAAGACACATCCTGTACACCCATGCTGTGGTCCATTTGAACTTGGGATTCTCACCTTAGTTGGTACCTGCCACCTAATATTATTGTGAGCATTAGGTGAGTGAATACATGGAAGGGGCTGAGAACAGTGCCTGGCACATGGTGAGTGCCAAGCAGGTGTTTGCTAGCATCTCCTTATCACTGTCACCATGATCATTGTCATTTTTGCAAATAGCTCCTTATGCAACAACCTGCCTTCTTCCCTTCCTCTCTCTTTCCCATCCATCTGTTCATCCATCCATCCATCCATCCGTCCATCCATCCATCCACTCATCCATCTATCCACCCATCCATCCATCCATCCATTCATCCATCCACCATCTATCCATCCACCAACCCATCTACCCATCCATCCACTCATCTACTCATCCATCCATCCATCCATCCACCCATCCACCCATCCACCCATTCATCCATCCATCCATCCACTCACCCATCCATCCATCTGTCCATACATCCATCCATCCATTCGTCCATCTGTCCATCCACTCATCCATCCATCCATCCATCCGTCCATCCGTCCATCCATCCATCCATCCGTCCATCCACTCACCCATCCATCCATCCATCCATCCATCCATCCATCCTTCTCTAATGGGTATATACCCATGTGCTTTTTGGGAACCTGTTTTTTACACCCCACATTACATTACATATGAACAAAGTGACTCATGTTCTGATGAGTGGGGGTGGGAGTGGGGTGGAAACCATTGTGCCCCCCTGGAGACCCCTGTGCTGTGTTGCTAGGTCCTGTGTCCACAGAGTAAACCTAGACTCTGTGTTGGTGCCATTGGGTATAAAGAACTTTGCAGATTAAGAACATTTGTAATCAGATATGTTGGCAATAAAGAAAGATGTTTCAGGGGCGCCTGGGTGTGGCTCAGTCGGTTAAGTGTCCGACTTTGGCTCAGGTCATGATCTTGAGGCCCATGAGTTCCAGCCTTGCATTGGGCTCTGTGCTGACAGCTCAGAGCCTGGAACCTGCTTCGGATTTGTGTCTCCCTCTCTCTCTGCCCCTCCCCTGCTTGTGCTCTGTCTCTCTTGCTCTCAAAAATAAATAAACATAAAAAATGATAAAAAAAGAAAGACATTTCAGGAAGATCTTCAAAATCAAACTGAACAAATAAATGTTTGAGGGGCACCTGGGTGGCTCCGTCGGTTGAACGTCTGACTCTTGGTTTCAGCTCAGGTCACGATCTCATGGTTTTGTGAGTTTGAGCCCCTCGTTGGGCTCTGTGCTGGCAGCACTGAGTCTGCTTGGGATTCTCTCTCTTTCCCTCTCTCTCCATCCCTCCCTTGCTCGTGTGCTGTCTCTGTCTCTCTCAAAAATAAATAAATAAACTTAAGAAAAATGTTTGTGCCATTTTAATGCTTCCTGTCTTCCTAGTCAGGCCGGGGGTTCCTGGAGCAGGGGTTGTGTCCCCCTCCTGCCCCATCTGACTGGCATCCCCCAGGCAAGCGTGTTCCTCCTTTCTCCCTCTCTCTCCCAGGCCTGTGGACGGTGGGGGTTCTGGTTGTGCGTCCTCATTCTGCCTTGTGCGATGGCTGCCGGGGACGAGGGGACGCTGTGGCCAAGGGGGTGTCCCGTGCTTCTCAAGGGAATTCTCTTCCTCTTCCTCCTCCTCCTCGATGCCCAGTATGGAGGGAGCACGTTACTCGCAAAGCATTGCTTCCCCTGGAGGCCTAATAGACACTTCCTGTCTAACTGGTCCAACACGGGCCGGCCGAGCCCCCTGCCTGCCCTGCCCACCCCCAGCCCTCCCCATGTCTCTATCACAGCTCTATCCTTCCAGCGGCTGCGGCCCGAAGCACTCCTGTCATCCCAGACTCCCCTCTTTCTCTCACGCCTGGGTCCAGTCCGCCAGCCACCCTCCCCCGCCCCTAGGACCAAGCCACCGGCGTCTCAACTCTTAATCGTGTCTTCCAGAATACAAACGCTGTCAGAGCAGGGTCTGCGGTCTGTTTCACTCTTAGCTGCGTCCCCATCGCCTAAAGGGGGGCCCAACACGGAGCAGGTGCTCAGTGAATGCTTGCCCACTGAGATTCCACAAACACCCTGACAACAGGCAGGACAGGCACCGGCTAGAGCTGCAAAGAAGGGATTTTGAGAAACGAATCAGCCGTCCCCAGCCCACTGCCCTGAGCTCCCTCTGAGGGGCCCTCCCCACGGGCTGGCCAGGGGTGCTCGCCGGCAGGGGGGGAGGGGGAGGCTTCTGCCATCTCTGGAGAATCCGCACCAGCCGAAGGGAACGGGTATAACTACCGTCTTCGGCGCTGGGAAACAAAGTCTTGAGAGGTGGGGTAACTGCCCGAGAGCATAGGTTGTAAGGGGCTCTAGGTTGTAAGGGGACTCGAGCCCCGGAGGTCTGACTGCACTGTGCTTTGTATATGCGACCTGATCTCTTAGCACGTGAGATAAGATCTCCACCCGGTACTTGGTCGGCCCTCAGAGCCAGGAGTCTCAGAACAGAGGCAAAGCTGGGCTGATGGGGAGCTCCCGCTGACCGCTGAGCCCTCCTCCCTCGGGGTCCCTCCATTTCCCCCCATCTCTCCGAGGGACCTCGGTGCCTCCTCTCCCGGCCTCCTGGATTGGTAGCCCGAGTGAGGAGGGCTGGGCGCGGAGCCAGGAGGTGGGGACTCGGCTTAGGCAGCTCATCAGGTCACAGGGTGAAATTAAAAGGGAGGAGGAAATCACCGACCCATCAGAATGTGCGCTCCTTCCTGGTGACTTGGTGCCCAGGAGAGGAGCTGGGGAGACAGGGCGCGCCGAGGCCGGGAGCCAGGGGCGCAGGATGGCCCTGCAGAGAGCGGTGCAGCTGTCCCTGAAGAAGCCCACCTATGCCGTGTGTGTGGTGGGAGTCGAGACGTACGTGGACGTTCACAGGTGAGAGCATAGAGGCAGCCACCTGGCTGCATTGGGCCGGGCCACCCCGGAGGACCCCAAGGCAAGGGGGGGTGGGTGCCCGGTGGACAGATCGAACATGCTGGAGGGTGCTCATAGGAGGTTGCTCTGACGTCAGGGTAGGGGGAGTGGGATGGAGAGTCTGGGAGGGAGGAGCTGGGGTATCAGGCCCATCCTGGGGCTCTGTCTCCTGGGCACCGGGGTCAGGTCTCTGGCCTCAAGCCCGTGGTTAAGGGTTCCAGCTCTGGGCCCCGGGTGGTGCGTTCTGACGTCCAAGCGGAACTCGTGTGCAATGGCGGAATGACCTGGGGCTCAAGACCAGATCGTCCCGAATTCCGCCCTCTGTTTCTTGCCCACGACCCGTATGTCTGAATGGAGGTGTGGGGTGTGTGGCATCTCGATCCTTGGAGGCCAGCCCGGGTGATTGGGATCAGGAGGGGAGTGTCAGAGAGATGATTCAAGGAGTTAATAGAGGACAAGAAGCTGGTCGCTGAGGGAGCTGGACTTAGGGACCTCGGGGGTGGGGCTTTTCCAGCTCTGACACTGTCTATGGTCTCCATCCCTGCTGGAGGAGATGGAAGGTCATTTCAGAAACTTGGGCCGCTCATAGTGCTGCTGACTAAGGCCAGAGGCATTTTACTGGGAGCCAGGAGACACGGGTTCTGGTCCTGGCTCTGATGCTCACGTGCTGTCTGGCAGGGGGCCAAGTCACTGGCCCTCGCTGGGCCTCATTTCCTCATCAGAGCCCCGACAAGGTGAGCCGAGCCCCTCTTGCGTTCAGCGTGGAGGTCAAGTGTGCAGATTGTGGGGCTGGACGGACTTGGGTTCCCTCTGCCATCACGTCTCAGAGGGCAGGAAGAGCAGAGGACAGATCGGGGCATGTGTGGTGGGAGCGGAGGGCAGTGCTGTCTGGGGACCCCCTTCGGGATCACCAAGCATCTTGGCACCCTCAGATTTGGGCACTGGCCCAGCCGTGGGGCAGGAGGGAGCTGCCCAGCCTGGCCCGCGCTGCTGTGCCTCTGGTTGACTCTGGGAGGGGGTGCTACTCTGGGGTCCTGAGTGAGCGTTTTGAGAGCACCCCCCACCAAAGAGCCTTTCAGGAGCCTTCACCGGGGCACGGGTGGCGACCAGGGACATAGCCACCGAGAGTCTCGAAACTAGAAAACAAAAGTTTGTTCTGCAGTAAGCTGGCTGAAAAGTAGACTGAAGGCAGGGCTTCCTGCCCATGGGGTCTGTGATAGACAGAGAAGGGCCATGGGACTGTCAGCCTGGGAAGGTTTGAAGAAGAAGCCTGAAGGTCCCCCAGGGCCTGGGCTGACCAGGAGGAGGGGATTCCACCCCATGATGAACTTGGGGCTCCTCTGCCCCATTGCCAGTTGTCTGGCTCCGGCTGAGGCCAAAAGCAAGGGGTTTCTACTTAGCCTTACTGGTCGAAGGGGGAAAGCCCTCCCGAAGAGGGGGTGTTTCAGTTGCCAGGGCAGCCCAGGAGCTAAGCCCTCTGGCAGGGCCGGTGGCGATGGGCATGTGGGGTGACATCACGGGAAGTGATTAATTCCCCCCGGTGCTGCGTGGACTGGTTATTTGGAGAAATATTTGTGTTCGAGGTAATTGTGCGCCCCGGCCCAAGGAAGCTTTAGAAATCCCGTGACTCAGGGGCGCCTGGGTGGTTCGGCGGACCGAGTGTCCGGCTTCGTCTCAGGTCGTGATCTCGCAGTTGGTTCGTGAGCTCGAGCCCTACGTCGGGCTTGGTGCTCTCAGAGCAGTGCCCACTTTGTTTGGATTTGCTGTCTCAAAAAGAAATCAAACGTTAAAGAAAAGAACACCCTGCCTTAGCATGTGCTACAGATTCTGTCCCCTTCCCTTCCCTCCAATGGACTAGCTCACTGCCCTGACCCAACCCCCCCCCCCCCCCCCGCCCCCAGCGGGCTAGCTCACCGCCCTGACCCTCCAGGTCTGGTCAGACTGCCCTGGTGGTCCTTGTCCTTGCTCAGAGGTGGCCCCTGGAGGACTCAGGCCAAACAAGAGGGGGTGGGCCGTGTGGGGAATCCATGCCTGGTGTGGTCTGGTCTCTTTGTCTGCCCAGAGGCCATAATGAATGTTTATTTTCTGGAATGGAGGAGAAGGCTGGCTGGCGGGAGGACAGAGACATTCTCCTGGATCTCTCCCAAGCCTCCCCAAACCTCCCCAAGCCCTGCACAAAAGCATCAAAGCAAAACAGACACTTCCTATCGGACGGGTAGGATTGGAGGTGTGCAGGGAGGGGGCACTCTGCAGGGCCTCTCTGATGAGCCAGCGTGAGGCCCCAGGCTGCTGGCTGCTTTTTCCTGCGGTTTTGTGTATTTCAAAGAAGGAAAGCGCCAGAACAGAGTTCTGAAACTTGTGGTGGAATATATATATATACATATATATGTATATGTGTGTATATATATATATATTCTTAATGTTTACATGGAGTAAATTGATGCTTTTAACTTGCACAGAAGTACAATGAAGCATAATTGTGCTGCTCATGGGATAATTACAGGATTGATGCAGACACTAATTCGTCATGACTGACAGGCTCCGAGAGCCAGGCTGGGACCTGGGTTTAAAAGCCGGGTGAGGACCTTCTCTCCTCCCGGCTGCATCCTGTGTCACACGGCATTCCTTTATTAGAAGTAATCTTATGGTTTAAGTGTGAGGTGTCTGGAGAATGTGAGGCCAGGGTCCTCCCTGTGTTCCACGGAGGGGTGACAGGCCGGCGTGTCGTGCTGTCCGGACATGGGTGGGGGGGTGGGTTCTTGGAACAGAAAATGCTGGGATCTGGGTGGACCTCTGAGGTCAGCCACTCCTTAACCCTACAGGTGCCCCTGCCTCCCTGGTCCCCCTGGCCACCTGCCGTTTGAGACTTCGGGACCCTCCCTATCAGCCACTCTGCCCTCCCCTCCCCGCCCCTCCCATCATTTTTGGCCCTGGAATTCCATTCTCATTCTTCACCTTTTCTTGCCCTTCCAGCTCCCATCACCTCCGACCCCCCGCTGTCCCTTCTCCCAGGCCCTGCCCTTCCTTTCTTGGTGGGCGGACCAGCCGGGGACCCCGAGAGGACACTTGAGACACAAGGCATGGGGGTGTTGCTCACGTGTGAGGTCGATTCCTCTTGACCCCCCCCCTCCCCAAATGGTCTCCTTGAGATATGTCCTCAGCTTTGCTCCGTCCAGAGAAGCATCCACTCCCTTCTCTTGGGGCTGCTAAGCAGCTGTTCAGCTCTGTCAGGTGGCCCTGATGCTCGAAGGTGTGGTGGGTAGGGTGTGGGGCTCAAAGGAACTGGCAAATCGCCACCCAGCCTAGGACGGTGGCCCCTCGGGGAGCGCCGTGCCTGTTTCGCCCATGCTAGATGGGGGTAACGGTTTTTGTTGCTGTGACTTGAGAATTTGGGCCCCGTTTTACAGATGAGGAATTCCACAGTCCACAACACGCATAAGCACAGCCACACTTGCTTTTCCTTCCGTACACGGGGGGCCTGCGGGGGACAGGGAAGCAGTAACTCACGGCTGACTCCCCATTCAAGGCTCTCTCGCGGGGAGGTTTGCCCCTGGTTTGCCTCTGCTGGGAGGCCTGTGGGTGACAGCTGTCCACCCCTCCCCGCCTCTAGCCCCCACTCCCAGGAAGGCAGGGGTCCGTTTGAAAGAAGGCCTACCCAGCCTGGGGCCTCCTTCCAGGCTCTGGGTGCATCCTCCCTGAACAACGACAGAGCAGAATTTACCCATAATCATTATCTCTGGGAAGGAAGGAAAGAGGGAGAGGATACGGCCGCACCCTAGATTTAGGAGAAAATGCCTGCCTGTGACGTGGGGTCGGTAAGGGGCCAGTCATTGCCCTCCCCGACCTCTGTCAGCCACTGCCAGCACCCCGGGAGGTCCAAGGAGAAAGCCGCACCAGGGTCGGGAAGTTGAAGGACCCTCTGTGGCCTTTTACCCCACGGCGCACAGCGGTCATTTCACAGATGTTACGGAACAGCTCCACGCCGACCTTGACTCTGGAGGCGATCCAGCCCGTACCCGCCGGTGAGGGGCTCCCAAACTAGTCTGAGGGCAAAAAGGACTTCAGGACGTGGATGTTAACAATCCACAGTTTCGGTAAGTGGGCGAGTCAAGGGAGGTACCAGGATCCTCTTAGCCACCAGCCCTCCCTCCAGGATCTGCCCGCTCCCCACACTCTTTGTGGTGGTAACGGCCGTGGGCAGGACTATAGTCAGTGAAATGTCACAGCAAGCCTGTGAGACGCGGGCAACTACGATCCCCACTTTGCAGACAAAGAAAGCGCGGTACAGAGAGGTCGGGAGACTTGCCCCAAGTCACATGGCCCTGTGCCCGACCCTAGATTCTCTGAGTTCGACCCCCAAAGGCTTCGTCCGCTGGGAATTTTCTGTGTTGCTGGGTCAGTTCGAGGGGCGGAGTGGCGGTCGAGGCGGAGGCTGGGCTTTGGAGTCAGGCCCCGAGTGGGGTCCAATCTCAGCTCATGCACTGGGTCCCTTTGAATTTCAAGACGTCTTCTGTAGGGGCGCCTGGGTGGCGCAGTCGGTTAAGCGTCCGACTTCAGCCAGGTCACGATCTCGCCGTCCGTGAGTTCGAGCCCCGCGTCGGGCTCTGGGCTGATGGCTCAGAGCCTGGAGCCTGTTTCCGATTCTGTGTCTCCCTCTCTCTCTGCCCCTCCCCCGTTCATGCTCTGTCTCTCTCTGTCCCAAAAATAAATAAACGTTGAAAAAAAAAAATTAAAAAAAAAAAAAAAGACGTCTTCTGTAAAATGAAGAGAGGAGCTCAGCAGGCGGGGGGCCGTGGGGATGGAATTAGAATGGGGTCAAATTGTGGTGCAGACTGTGGATCACCTGTGCCGTGTGGACCCCCCCCTAGGGCAGGTGACCCATCTCCGCCCTCCCCGTGCCCAGCAGGTACTCAGGGGATGCGTGTTGAGGCCGAGCAGCCCGCAGCACTCGCAGGAAGCTCCGCGCGCCCCTGGCGAGCTGCCGTCCTTTAGGACTGGAGCCCGTGGGGGCCGGCCAGCTCTGTGGGACTCTTGGCTCCCAGCAGAAGCACTCACAGAGCTGGCCGCATCAGAAGGGACTTGCTGGATGCTGCTGGCTGGCCCTGTGGCATCTCTTGTGGCTTCAGTCTAGAAAACTTCAAGTCTAGGGTGTCTGGAAGGTGGCACCTTGGGGGCATCCAGTGGGCAGGTGGATGGCCGGGCATGAGGTTTGCCTGGCCTGGTCTGCTCGAGAGCTGCCCTCTGGCTTGCTTTTCAGCCTTTCCCTCCAATTCTGCATTATTCTCCCCTCCTGCCCTCGCCTCTCCCCAGCACCGGGCCCTGGGCCACCCTCCAGGGCGCACTGGTCCTTTGCCACGATGCTGCCATCCCCGGAGACCGGGTCAGCACCACTCTGCCCTCCCGCCCGGGCCCTAGGCTGGGAAGAGGGGCCCCAGACCTCCGAACTCTGTCCCCGGGGGCTGGTGAAGTCCAAGTGGCAGGTATGACGGAGGGCACGGGAGAGACTCGTCCAGGATTGCCGTGTTTCTCCTGTCCTTAGAGGTCAGGCAGTCAGTTTCTGAGTAGCTGAGAGAAGGTGTGGCCTGCTGAACCCCAGTGGGAGGAAGCTTCTGGGAGGCAGGGTGCAGCTAAGCAAAAGGAAAAGCTTTCTAATTACCTGAGCTGTCAAAACACAAAGGGGTGTGAGGGAGTGAGTTGTCTGTCATAAGAAGTGTTCAAGCATAGAGCCCTACCACGGGCAGGAGGCGGGCCAAGATGATCTCCGAGATCCCTTTCTGACCCGAGCCTTATGCAGATACTTCACAGGCTCGTTGTTTTAGGGCAGGCAGGAGCCAGGAGTTCCCGGGTGCTGCCCTCTTGGCCTTCCCTGACCTCACCCCTGTAAAGTTCAGGTGCGTGTGTGGGAGGAGGGGACATGACTTTCCTGACTCAGTGCCCCACGTGCTGCCCTAGGCCTCGCCTGTCCACTGCCGAGGAACCATACCGAGGAGCTCATGTTGCAAAGTTTCAACATGTTCCTTTTCCCTTCCCGTCTCTTCCCCAGCGATCTCATCCTTCCGGTCCCCGCTGGGGACGCGCTCAGGGCACCCGTGTTCCTTTTAACGTCAGCCAGGACAGCATAAGAGAGAAGACAAACCTGCTGCTCCCTCCTCCCTTTGCCAGCTGTGTGACCCTGGGAAAGTTACTTAACCTCTCTGAGGTTTCTTCATCTGCTAAATGAGGACAGCAGCACATACAGGGGAGGGTTGTGGCGAGGATGGATGAGATCATGAGCATCAAACACTGAGCACGTGCCTGGCCCATGGTAGGTGCTTGAAAATGCCACCCCCGATCCACCCCACCTCGGTATTACCTGTGGCACATGCCACCCTTATGCCCTACCAGGGGGGTGGGCGCACGCCTTGCCAGAGCAGGTGGGCCTGGCGGGGAATTGCCCGTTGACTTGAAATTCCTCGTCCCACCCTCCCCGCCTCCTTCTGCGAGATTCTCTAGGATTCTACTCTGTTCTCCTTGCAGCCTCTT
Source organism: Leopardus geoffroyi (assembly GCF_018350155.1). Classification (NCBI taxonomy): domain Eukaryota; kingdom Metazoa; phylum Chordata; class Mammalia; order Carnivora; family Felidae; genus Leopardus; species Leopardus geoffroyi. Next base: position 12,300,888 of record NC_059328.1, read on the forward strand.
TATTAACCTGGTCCCCCGGGCCCGGGCTGGGGCGTGGGGAGTGGAGATGTGCAGGGTGAGTCAGGCAGGACGCTGCTCTGGGCGACACAGACGAACCGTGAACGGACCCCAGGGCAGGTGTGAACCAGTGCCGTGGGAACACGAAGGAGAGGACGCCGGGATCTGGCCCGAGTGGCCTGGGCTGGTAGGGGGCTCTGGGGGGAGCAAAGGTAACGGTGACAAGGGCAACCTCATGCCTCTTAGGCACCCACGGTGTGCCAAGCGCTCTAAATGCATCATCTCATGGAATCCCTCCAACAGCCCTAGGGAGTAGCTCTTTGGATCAAGCCCATTTTACAGAGGGGGAAAATAGAGGCCCAGGGCAGTGGAGTGACCAGGTTTGAGGGCGCCCACCACGCTCCGCACAGAGCCCACAATTCCCTCCACCGAAGAGGTGGCATTTGAAACGGGTCTTCGAGCACGCAGAAGGTTTCTCCTCCCTCTTCCCCGTCTTCATCCCCCGCCCCTGCAGAGACAGGAGGAGGGCGCTGGGGAAGCAGAGGGCAAGGGCAGGGCCCCGGAAATGATGATAAAGACAACAGTGGTTACATGTATGGTAATGACTCAGACCCTCTGATCTAAGGGGTGCTTTCAAACCCATTACCTCACCTGACTGTGAGTTTGGGCTGGATCTGGGGGCTGCGGGGTGAGACTCCCCTGGAGGCAAGCAGGCGGGTAGGTGTGACCTGAGAGGCTCCTGCCGCCACCGCGGGTGGGCCCGGAGCTCGCCACAACCTCCCACGCCCGCTGGCGACACCCCCAAGAGCCGCCCTGCATCCACGGCCCCGCCCGCAGATCCGGGAGCCTGAGCGATGAGGAAAGGGCGCTGCGCACCCTCTCATCGAGGCCCGGGGCTCGGGTTCGTGGGTGGCGGATGGCATCGAATGAGAATCTGAGGCGGCAAGTGCCTGCCTGGCGTCACCTGCCCAGTGTGGGCACCAGGGAGAAACAGCAGCCCCTCCGGGGGTTCCCTTCCTCTCCCTCTCCCTTCCAGTCTGCGAAGCTCCTGGTGGGATAGCCTTGGCTCTTTTATACCTTTTCCATCCCGAGAGGCAGCCCAGGCACGGGAAGTTGCCTGGATGTGAGTGACAGAACCTGGAAGGCGGGTGGGTGGGCACAGGGCAGGGGAGATCTGCAGAGGCGGCCGTTGAGGGACTCATCTGCCGCCTGCAGGGAGGAGAGAAACCGAGCCCGAACTCCCGGCACCCCGGAGATCACGAGCTGAGACGCAGTGACTGAGCAAGGTGGGGGGCGAGGAGCAGGCTGGGCTCGGAAGGTCCGCTCTTCGCCCCTCTTCTTTTGTCCCCGTTGTTGTCCTCACTGTTTCTATTATTTCTTACTCCAAATAAGGGAGCTTTGCGCCAGGGCCGTGACTTGGAAATGTCAACTTTTGCCCAAAGCCGGGGACTGGCCCCCTGGAACCCCGCTCCCCTTGAAAGGCTCCCACGAGCCGGGAACCTTTCTGCCGCCAGCTGGGGGCCCGGGGCTCACGCCTACTCGCTCTCGGGATAAGCGGGCCCAGGCTCTGGGGCCAGGAGGTTTGGATTCAAATCCAGGGCAGTCTTGGGTTCCGGGGTTTATCCTGAACACAAGGGCTCATTGTGCTCCCGCTCCAGGCCAGGCGCTGAGCTGGGTGTTCAGGTGACAGCAGCATTAGAGAGAGTCAAGTGTGTGTGTGTGTGGGGGGGGGGGGGGGAATGGCTGCATTCTAGAGGGAGAAACGGGAGAGGCAGGCAAGAAGCAAATATGTCAAAATGAGCAGATGTCGGGGGCAATGACGTTGGGTCACGGGGCTAGGGAGCATGGGGTTCATGGTGTCCTCTCAATCGCACTGTCCTAAATTGGGCAGAGATGACATCTCGGAGAAGGAGCTGAGGGAGCGAGGCCCCGGTGGATATCTGCGAGCCGAACATTGTGATTAACGAGAACTGCAGGTGCAAAGGGCCTGGGGTGGGAGTGCGCCGAGCGTGCCGGAGGGGGAGCAAGGAGGTGGGTTTGTGGGAGGGGGAGAGGAGTCACATGGCCAGGAAGCCAGTTGGGGGCAGACCACAGAGGCTCTGTGGAAGGCTTACGAGCCGGAGGGACACCATGGCACTTAAAAAAAAAAAAATAGTGTCGAGAACAGACCGAGGGCAGCAGGAGATCAGCCATTTTACAAAATCCGCGTGAAAGCCATTGGTGGTCCGCACCAGGGCGTTAGCTGTGGAGGAGGTGAGAGTGTCAGCTCTGGAGATGATGTGGACGCGGAGGCGTTAGGGTCTGCTGGGGTGCTGGGTGTGAGTGGGAGGGAAGGGGGGAGGGGGGCACCCCAGGATGCACTTGAGGACGCAGAGGCAGTGCAAGGTGTTGGGCACGTTTGGACGGGGCGGGGGTGGGGAAGTAGGAGTTCGGTTTTGGACGCTTTACATTTATTTACTTATTTATTTCTATTATTATCGTTTTCTAGAGTAGGAGGTCTTTTTTCCCCCTTCTTTTAATCATTCCAGTATAGTTAACATGCAGTGTTGGCTAGTTCCAGGTGCACGATACAGCGACCCAACAATTCTGTACGGCTGTCAGTGCTCCGTACGATAAGTATGTTCTCCGTCCCATCCGCTATTTCCCCCATCCCCCCATGGGTAACCTCCCCTCTGGTAACCATCAGGTTTTTTGTGCAGAGTCTGTTTTTTCGCTTTCTCTCTCTCTTTTTTTCTTTGTCCCTCTGTTTTGTTTCTTAAATTCCACCTATGACTGAAATCGTTTGGTATCCGCCCTTATGTCACGTGGCGTTGTACTTTCTAGATCCAGCCACGTTCGCATACGGCAAGATTTGTCCTTTCTTTTTTTTTTTTTTTTTTAATTTTTTTTTTCAACGTTTATTTATTTTTGGGACAGAGAGAGACAGAGCATGAACGGGGGAGGGGCAGAGAGAGAGGGAGACACAGAATCGGAAGCAGGCTCCAGGCTCTGAGCCATCAGCCCAGAGCCCGACGCGGGGCTCGAACTCACGGACCGCGAGATCGTGACCTGGCTGAAGTCGGACGCTTAACCACTGCGCCACCCAGGCGCCCCGAGATTTGTCCTTTCTTATGGCTGACTAATATTCCACTGTGCACATGCGTATACGACACGTGTCGATAGCACGTCTTCTTTACTGTTCGTCTAGTGATAGACACTTGGGCTCCTTCCATAATCTGGCGATTGGTAAATAACGCTGCGACAGCACGTGTATCTTTTCAAATTCGTGTTTTCGTGTTGCTTGGGTAAACACTCAATAGGGGGATGACGGGATCCTATGGTAATTCTATTTTTAGTTTTTTTGACTCACCTCCGTACCGTTTTCCAGAGTGGCTGCCCCAGTTTGCGTTCCCACCAAAACGCAAAAAGTTCGCATTCACATCCTTGCCAGTCCTTGTTATTTCTTGTGTTTTTGATTTTAGCCATTCTGATAGGTGTGAGGTGATATCTTACTCTTTTTCTTTCTTTCTTTCTTTCTTTCTTTCTTTCTTTCTTTCTTTCTTTCTTTCTTTCTTTCTCTTAGAGAGTGAGAAGGCGAGGGGAAGAGAGAGAGGGAGAGAGAGAATCTTAAGCAGACTCCGTGCTCAGCTCAGGGCCCAATGCAGGGCTCGATCCCACAACCCTGAGATCATGCCCTGAGCCACAATCAAGAGTTGGACATCCACTGACTGAGCCACCCAGGAGCTTCTCTCACTGTAGTTTTGATTTGCATTTCCCCGATGATGAGTGATGTGGAGCATCTTTTCACCTGTCTGTTGGCCATCTGGATGTCTTTCTTGGAGAAATGCCTGTTCATGTCTCCCGCCCATTTTTGATTGGATTATTTGTTTTTTGGAGGGGTTGAGTTGTATAAGTTCTTTACATATTTTGGATACTAACCCTTTATCAGATAGGTCGTTTGCAACCATCTTCTCCCATTCAGTAGGTTGTCTCTTAGTTTTGTTGATTGCTTCCTTTGCTGTGCAGAAGTATTTTATGTTGCTGTAGTCAAAGAGCCGATTTTTGCTTTTGTTTCCCTTGCCTTGTGAGACATATCTAGAAAAATGCAGCTATGGCCGATGTCAGAGAAATGACTGCCTACGTTCTCTTCTAGGAATTTTATTGTTTCAGGTCTCACATTTAGGTCCTTAGCCCATTTTGATTTTATTTTTGTGGATGGTGTAAGAAAGTGGTCCAGTTTCATTCTTTTGCATGTTGCTGTCCAGTTTTCCCAATACCGTTTGTTGAAGAGACTGTCTTTTCCCCCAGTGCATATTTTTGCCTCCTTTGTTGAAGTTTAATTGACTATATAACTGTGGGTTTTTTTTTTTTTCTGGATTCTCTATTCTTTTTTTATTTTTTTTAACGTTTATTTTATTTCTGAGAGACAGAGAGAGACAGAGAACGAGCAGGGGAGGAACAGAGAAAGAGGGAGACACAGAATCCGAAGCAGGCTCCAGGCTCTGAGCTGTCAGCACAGAGCCCGACGCGGGGCTCGAACCCACAAACCGCGAGATCATGACCTGAGCCAAAGTCAGACGCCCAACCAACTGAGCCACCCAGGCGCCCCTCTGGATTCTCTATTCTGTTGCATTGATCAACGTGTCTCTTTTTGTGCCAGTTCCACACCGTTTTGATTACTATAGCTTGGTAGTATATCTTGATATCTGGAATTTTGATACTTCTAATTCTGTTCTTCTTTTTCAGGATCGTTTTGGCTATTCAGGGTCTTCTGTGGTTCCATACAGATTTTAGGATTATTTGTTCTATTGTGTGAAAAATGCTGTTGGTATTTTGGATTGTATTAAATCCGTAGGTTGCTTTGGAAAGTATGGACATTTAAACAAGATTTGTTCTTCCAATTCAGCTGCACGGAATATCTTTTCATTTGGTTGTGTCATCTTTAATTTCTTTCATCAGTGTTTTATAGTTAACAGACTACAGGTCTTCCACCTCCCTGGTTAAGTTTATTCCTAGGTATTTTATTATTTTTGGTGCAATTGTCAATGGAATTGTTTTCTTAACTTCTCTTTCTGCTGCTTCATTCTTAGCATCTAAAAATGCAACTGATTTCTGTATATTGATTTCATATCCTGCAACCTTACTGAATCCATTTATCAGCTCGGGTAGTTTTTTGGTGGAGCCTTTAGGGTTTTAAATATATGGTATCATGTCGTCTGAGGATCGTGACAATTTTACTTCTTCTTTACCAATATGGATGCTTTTTTCTTTTTGTTGCTTGGTTGCTGTGGTTAGGACTTCCAGTGCTATGTTGAATAAAAGTGGGGAGAGTGACGTCCTCGTCTTGTTTCTGACCTTAGGGGAAGGGCTCTCAGTTTTTCCCCATAGGGTATGATCATAGCTGTGGGTTTCTATTTAAGGCCTTTATTATGTTGGCGTATGTTAACTCTAAACCTACATGTTGAGGGGTTTTGTCATAAATGGAATGGATGTTGAACTTTGTCAGATGCCTTTTCTGCTTCTCTTGAAACGATAATATGGTTTTTCCCCTTTCTCTTGTGTAGAACAGGTATTGGCTTTTCTTTGAATGTTTGGTAGAATTCACTTGTGAAGCCATCTGATCCTGGACTTTTGTTTGTTGGGAGCTTTATTTTATTTTATTATTATTGATTCAATTTCATTGCTGGCTATTGTTCTGTTTGATTTTTCTGTCTCTTCCTGTTTCATTTTTGGTAAGTTGTATATCTCTAGGAATTCATCCGTTTCTTCTAGGTTGTCCAGTTTGTTGGCACATAATTTTTCATAATATTCTCTTATAATCCTTTGTATTTCTGTTGTGTCCCTTGTTATTTCTCCTCTTTGTTTCTGATTTTGTTTATTGGAGTTTTCTCTCTCTCTCTCTTTTAGGTCTGGCTAAAGGTTTATCAATTTTGTCGATCTTTTCAAAGAGCCAGCCCCTGGTTTCATCGATGTGTTCAATTGTCATTTTAGTTTCTACTTCGTTTGTTTTGGCTCCGATCTTTATCATTACCTTCCTTCTACTGGTTTTGAGTTTTGTTTGTTTTTTAGTTTCTAGGTCCTTTAGGTGTAAGGTTACATTGTTTAGTTGAGATTTTTCTTGCTTCTTGAGTGAGGCTTGTACTGCCATAAACTTCCCTCTTACAACCACTCTTGCTGCATTCTGAAGATTTTGGACAGTTGTGATTTCATTTTCATTTGTCTCTAGGTATTTCTTTTTAATTTCCTCTTTGATTTCTTGTTTCATTCATTGAAACATTCTTTGTTTAGAAGCGTGTTATGTAACCTCCAAGTATTTGTGTTCTTTCCAGATTTTTTCTTGTGGTTGATTTTTAGTTTCATAGTGTTGTGATCAGAAAAGATGTATGGTATGACTACAGTCTTTCTGAATTTGTTGAGGCTTGTTTTGTGGCCTAATATGTGATTTATTCTGGGGAACGTTCCATGTGTACTTGAGAAGAATGTGTATTCTGCTCTTTTAAGATGGAATGTTCCAAATATATCTGTTAGATCCATCTGGTCCAATGGGTCATCCAAAGCCACTGTTGCCTTGTTGATTTTCTATTTGGATGATGTGTCCATTGGTGTAAGAGGGGTGTGAAAGTCCCCTACTATTATTGTGTTACTATCAATTACCTTCTTTATGTTGGTTATTAGCTGCTGCGTGTATTTGGGTGCTCTCATGTTGGGGGCATAAATATTTAAAATTGTATCTTCTTGCTGGATTGTTCCCTTTATGCTTATATACAGACACATTAAATTTAAAATGTCTGTTACTCACCTAAGGGAGATGTTCAAAAAACAGTTCGCTATAAGGGTCTGGAGATGGAAAGTGGGGTTTCTAAGCATCTCAGTGTGGCAGGTGGAGATCATCAAGGGGATGAGTGTCACCAGAGAGGACTGAGCACCAAGCCCTGGGGCCACGTGGGCTGGAGCCCCCTGGGACACACTCATAGGAATGTCTGTAAGGTGGCCCTGCCTGTCGTTGGGTGTCTACTCCAATTAGGTGTTCCGGATCTGGGGGATAACCCCCCGCCAATAGAATGGGTTTGGGGATAACCCCCACCCCCCAATAGAATGGCTTTGGAGGCCCACTAGACCCATTGGGAGCTAGACCTGAGCTAACCCCATTGATCACCTGACTGCTAAAAGCCTCTGCTCTGACTGGCAGGTGGCCGTGACATGTGGATCTCTTGGAATTAGCCTCAGTTCAGAGCCAGTGTCTACTAAAACCAGAAAAGTCTGATTATTTCCTTTTCCCCAGGGCACGTCACCTGGTAAGGGCTGTGAGTTCCTTTGGAGAAGGCTAGGAGAGAGGTGAACAGGGCCTATTTGTAGCAGTATGGCAGGGTCCTTCCCTAAGAGCACCTCATTGCCCATTTTTAGGAAGTTTACCAGCCTGCTGCTAAACACAGCCATGACAGTATTTAAAATGAAACTCCACATGTTTGCAATCAAATAAATTATATTTAAAACAACGGTAACAACTCAAAACGCACCGCTTCCTTACGATGTTACTGGACTCTACTGCGATCTATGCTCCGACATCATTCACCTCCATCCGTCCGTCTGGTAGAACTAATTACACATCAGGTGTGATTGTGTATTTCTTTGCAACTCTGAATTCGTTGATGTTACATTGGCAACTTGAATGTGGCTCTTTTTTTTTTTTTTTTTTTAATTTTTTTTTTTTCAACGTTTATTTATTTTTGGGACAGAGAGAGACAGAGCATGAACGGGGGAGGGGCAGAGAGAGAGGGAGACACAGAATCGGAAACAGGCTCCAGGCTCTGAGCCATCAGCCCAGAGCCTGACGCGGGGCTCGAACTCACGGACCGCGAGATCGTGACCTGGCTGAAGTCGGACGCTTAACCGACTGCGCCACCCAGGCACCCCAACTTGAATGTGGCTCTTGATGGAAGCCTCTGTACCACAGAAATTGGCAAAGGCTACAAACCAGGACTCACATTTATTGCTTTATTGATGAAGGAAAGGAGATCAATGCAGATTAACTTTAAAGGTGTGTTAGGTTGAGATTAGCACAAAAGGGGGGGGGGGAAAAGCTGTTAGTCCAGCATTAGCTGACTCAGCAAAGAGGTTGCCCGAGGCACCGACGGAGTGAAAGTCTTCACTGCTTCCCTTCCATTTTCTTCTTCTTCTTTTTTTAATGCTTATTTGTTTTTGAGACAGAGAGAGACAGAGCATGAGCGGGGGAGGGGCAGAGAGACAGGGAGACGCAGAATCCGAAGCAGGCTCCGGGCTCCGAGCCGTCAGCACAGAGCCCGATGCGGCGCTCGATCCCGTGAACCGTGAGATCGTGACCCGAGCCGAAGTCGGACGCTCAACCGACTGAGCCACCCAGGCGCCCCTCCTTCCATTTTCTTCTTGGACACAAATGAAAACATCAATCCACATTTATGTCCCTGATTAGTGGCAGGTCACAGGGACCACAGGGAGACAGAGTCGGACAGCAAGCACACTCAACTTCGGAGGCGTTTTCCTGTAAAGGAAGGGAGCTGAAGAGACGATGGCCCCTCCACCTCAGGCAGATGGGTCAGAGGCAAGAAGCGGAGGGAGAAATTCGGGACGGCCCAGTCCTGTCCCCATCTTGTGAGCACCAGGTCATTCTAGGGCCACACACAGGTTCCACTCGGACGTCAGAACGCAGAGCCCAGGCCCCAAAGCCTGGCCCCAGGGCTCAGAGCCGGAACTCTGGAGATGGAACCCCCAAATCGGCCTGACACCCTAGCCCCTCCCTCCCAGGCTGTCCAGCCCCCAGAAATGTTGTAAGGCTGCTGGGCAGTGACAAGGGTCCCTTGAGGACAGTGATGGCGAATCTGGGTGGGCTGCGGTCAACTGTGTGGGTGCAGGTGCACAGTGGGGAGGGAGGCAGTTTGACGGGGGCGGGGGCGGTGCTTAGGCAGTCGGATGGAGAGCAAGGCGCACAGAGAGTCAAGCGGTGCCGGGGAGTGACTGAGACACAGGCTAGGGACTCTGAGCCTGCGAAGGGGAGGGAGAACAGGCAGCCCTGGGCTGTCCAGGGGGGATGGTGAGGGCTCCCCCTTCAGTGGCTGCGGAGCTGGGGGCTTCATGGGGTTGGGTGTGTTAGGGGAGGGAGCTGGCAGGTGGGCAGGAGGAATCCCCGGGCTGCTGGTAGGGGAGTCTGTGGTGGGCGCAGTTCTCAGTGATGACAAAGTCTAGGGTCTGCCCTGGGAGAGGGTGGAGGACAGGGTCGCTGGGGAAGAAGGTCAGGCACTGGCATGCCTGGTGCCGGCCCATCACCCACCTGGCTTCTGAAACTGTAGGTAGTGGCAGACGTCGGCCCCCTCCAGGAATGAGGGCAGAGTGACAACGATCTGGAAGTGACAGGGAAGAAAGAGCACGCAGGACCCCCACCCACCTCTGGGCCCGGTCGGGAGGGAGTGAGGGGGAACTGGCCACCGTTGAGAGGGCTGCGAGGGGACGCTGCCCACTGTGGGGAGCAGGTTTCTGAGGCTGCAGGAAGGTCAAGGAAACACTCTGAGATGAGATGAGCCCCCCCCCCACCGCCCCGCACACCTGGTGGCACATGGGATGGTCCGGGAGTGGGGGCGGGTGGGAGGCGGGGTCAGATCAGAGGGTGAACATCCGGGGGTACTCGGGTTCCCGTGCTAACTGTTTAAACGAGGACGAAGGGCGTGCGAGATGGGGGTTCCCGAAGGTACCATGGCTCATGGGGACGAGTGGGGGTGGCGGGGGCGGGTCTGGCCAGCGGCCTGCAGGGCTCCAGTCTCTTCTCTGTCCCGGCTGCCTCTGAGAAATGAGGAGAGTGATAACTGCCTTGCAGGGCCGTGCTGAGCATCAGGGAGCCAGGCACTGAGTGGGACCTGGGGTTCTTATAACTACAACCCCCATCAACATTGTCAGTGGAGGCAGTTTGATGGGCACCGGTGACCGTGGTGGCGGTTTCGGAGGGGTGTCTGGTTTCTCCAGAGGGTTTAATATCTGGCTGGGTTCTCAGCAGCCCAGGAAAGGATAGAGGCAGGACCCCTCTGGCCCAGCATCTTTGCAGACAGGTGGACGTCTGCAAGTGGACTTGACCTTGAGCCTTGAGGCTGATGGCTCTGTCCTGGGGAACGGCAGGGAAGAGCCCTGACATGTAGGGGGACGGAGAAACACTGATGCATAGTTCTGTTGTTCAACTTCCCCTCTAGGGTATGGGCTCCGCGTGGCCAAGAGCCTCATGGAACCCTGGGGCCTAGCTATCAGAGTGGAGTGAGAGGGATAGGGTGGAGGGGGAGAAGGTGGGGGCAAGGTGCAGCATTAAATGGAGAGATGGGGGGCTCACTGAGAAGGCGACCTTTAAGCAGAACCCTGAAGAGGGTAAGGGAATGAGCCCTGTGGATATCTGGGGGAAGAGCATCCTATGCAGAGGAAACAGTCAGTGCAAAGGCCCTGAGGCAGGACAGACTGGCAGCTTCATGGACCAGCAGGGAGGTCAATGTGGCTGGAGCAGAGAGGATGAGGGGGAGCAGAGTGGGGGAGGAGAAGGTCAGGGAGGTGGCAGGGGGCACATCACAGGGGGCCTGGTAAGCTACTGTGGGACAGGAGCCACGGCTTTTGAGCGAAGGAACAGCACAATCTGCTCAAGTGTGCTGTGTGTGGAACAGAGGGGGCACGGGTGGGGCCAGGGAGACCAGTGAGGAGGCTGCCCGGCCGTCAGGTGGTGACAGGTGGATGGCCAAGTGGGTTCCCTGTTGGGTTGGAGAATTTGCAAGTATCAGAACGGGAAGCCTTGGGGTGGGGGGTGGGGTCTCCAGAGGTTGGCGGTCTCCGCTCTCTGGAGCCCCGGGGACCACTGTCAGTGTGCAGGGGTTAAAACCGTGGCTCAGCTCCATGCCCCGCTGCCTCTTGGATTCCACCCGGGGTCCGCTGAAGGGGCCCTGTCACTAGAGCCAATGCTCTGCTCCAACCCCTCAGGTTACAGTCGGGGAGACTGAGGCCAGAGGACAAGGTGCCCAGGGCGGGGTCCTGGGGAATCAGTGGGGAGCTGGGATGGAGTCCAGGCTGCCTGATGCACAGCTGGGCAGGTCTCCTGGCCAGTGGCAGGTTAGGGGGTGCTGAGGCTTGTGTCGCTTGGCTGCCCCAGCCCCCACCACCCTGCTGCGGCCTCCGTCCTGAGTCCCCCGGAAACTGCCCTCTCTCCTTTCTATCAGTGATGTGCCCAAGGGTGCCGAGACCTTCGGGGTCTCCGGGAGCCCCGGAGTGGAGGTGTTCGTGATCTATGACCCAGCACGGGTGACAGTGCCCACAGGCAAGACCCGCTGGCCCCTGGACGCCAACGTGGACGTGACCGTATCCGTGGACGCGGCCAGTAAGGCCTTACATGATCTCAAGGTAAGCGACCCCCCCCCCACCCTCGTCTCCATAGTCAGAGGCTGCATCTCCCAACCCCCACGCAAGTTCAACGCCACCCACGTATCACCCTCTGACACCTCCGTCCACGTAACGCGTCCCGATCCAGCTCCACAGACACCCCGCACACGCAACGTCACACGTACACGCGCGGATGGATACGCCCATAAAAAGAGCCCGCCTGCGCGTCCCCTCAAGTTCACAAGCACCTCCCCACTAAGCCCCGTGCCCGGCCTACACACAGACCCGGAAACAAGCCCCCGTAGCGGGCGGGACCCCGCAGCAACACCACGGGCCCACGCATGCGCGCGTGCACGCAGACGCAGGTGCCTTCCTGGATGTGTGTGTGTCCCCGTAGCGAAGGGAGAAGGAAGGCTTCTCTCCTTCACGGGTCACGCCCTCGTCACTCACCCCCGGGCACCCACGGCACGCACGGCGACCCACTGGGTCACTGACTTGGCCCTTTCTCCCCGACAGGCAAGAGGCAGAGGCTGTGCGGCTGTTCTCCCCCTCCAGAGCAGGGGCCCTGGAGCCTGCCAAGGGTTCAGATCCTACCTCCTCTGCTTCCTAGCTGCATGCCCGCAGTGGGGGGGAGGGGGCCGGAGTGGCCCCACTGTGGATGGGCCTGGACTCCTGGGGCCGTGTTGGGGGCCTGGACTCCCTGGGTGGAGCCCTTGGCGTGCGTTCCGGGCCATGGGAGAAGCCGTGACCGTGGGCTTTTATTGGGGGGATGTCCCATTTTCCAGATGAAGACACAGAAGGCTAGACAGGCCGAGTAACTTGCCTCCGTCAATGGCGTCGGCGGCCCCTTCCTTCCCTCGTCCTCTTTGACGTCTCCACGGATTCCCGAGGGTCTCGTTGCTCCCTCTGGGATGCGCCCCGCACGGCCGGGCCCTGCTTGCTTCCTCAGCCCGGCCCTGGACCGGGGAGCCAGGCACAGCCTCTCTAGCCGGGAAGGCAGCCCTGAGTCCAAGCCGGGAGACTGTGAATCTTGGGCCTTCTGCGGCGGGGAGCGTCTTGGGGTGCCCAGGGGTCCCCACCTCTCAGCAGGACCGTCCCTCCTACTCCCTCTGCCACTGCCACCTCTGAAGGGGTGGCCGTGCTGGCTCAGGGCTGACGATGTCCCCACAGGTGAAGGTCTCCTACTTCGGGCGGCAGGAGGCTGGCGCCCTGGGCCATTGCGTGCTTTACCTTACCACTGTCGGTAAGTACTGTCCCCCCCCCCCCGGCTCCCCTATATCCCCTCCCCCCTCAGGGGAACCCCTCAGTGCAAGGCCCGTGACCATCTTCCTCCACCAGCAAGGAGCTTCTTCAGAGGCCTTCCATTCGTTCTAGAACCTCAGGGACGGAGACCCAGCAAGACTTAGGGCCACCAGAATCTAGAAACTGCACTGCCCGCAGGTCACCAGCTAGACCCACCATAGGGCTCCTTTCTCTGGAGGCCTTTCTCCCACATGTCACGCTGTCGGAACCCCAAGATTCCCTGAGCCACGAGCCGCCCTCGGCCAGAGCCCGGGCAGCAGGCTCCGAGGACCGCAGAGCCAGCACCTAGAAGCCGGGCCTCGTCCCGACTGCCAGAGTCAGGGCCGCCCGGAGCATGCACTTCAAGAGCCCGAGACTGGGTCCCTCCAATATCCAGAACCAGGGGGCGCGGCCACACGGCCCCCCGGCCTCCCAGGCGTTGGGTATGGTCCCCAGAACAGGGCTTCCTGGGTCTCATGAGCAAAGCTTGCCTCTGCCGGGATGTCATGGGTCTGACGACGGGACCGGGTGAGCCCCTGGCAGCCCCACTCCATCCCTTTTCAGACGTGTCCCTGGACGTCGACACGGGTCGCACGGGCAAGGTGAAGAGGAACCACGACGACAAGGTGACAGTCTCCTGGCTCCCCCAGATGGCGCGGTCGACAGGCAAACCCGGGGGTGGTGGGTCCTAGGGTCTGTGGTAGCCGAGAGTGTAGGGAACCCATGTGGGGACCTGCCAAACGGGCGCGGGTGGGCGTCACTTCCACCGTGCGACCGACATGCTGCGTGACTCCCGTGAGACCCTCTCTGAGCCTCTCTTGTGCCACTTTGGAGTTGGGATTGGGTCTTTTGCTTGATGCGCCTTCTATTTCCTTGGCTGTATTTGGACCCCCAAACGTGGTAGGTGCATCATAAAAGGTCGCTGAGTGACTGACTGAGGGCTTCTGACAGAGGAGGCTGGGGCGACAGCCTCAGTTAGACCCCAGAGAGTGAGGAGGAGGGTGGCGTGAGTTCAAGACATTACCGCAGGGCAAGTATCTGGAAGCCATCCTGGAAGGGTAGAAGGTATAGTTTATAGGGAAAGACCCTAGAGAGAAAGCCTGGGCCACAGGGACAGGCTTTGAGGACAAGACGGGGAAGGGTAGCCATGGATGGCTGCGCAGGTTGTTCACTGCACAAGGTTGCTTGGCTAAGCGGGTGAGTGGGGCTATGATACAAGTCATGTCTAGTGCCCAGCACAGGGCAACATTTACCCAGAAAGGTGGACAGAGTGCCATATGGGTTAGCAATGGCCCTCTGAAGTCCCCCATAGGAGTTTGAATCTGACCTATGGGACTTAAGGCTCATTTCCCAGAGCGTTTCTTTCCTTCTCTGTGAAATGGGGCAAGTGAGCCCTGCCTTGTGGGGTCTGGTGGGCATTAAGTGGAGGTGTGTCAGGGAGAGCTGCGACCAGAGGCGGGGCTCCAGCTATCTTTCCCACCTCAGCTTAGACCTCTTTGCAGGGCCTGCAGGACTGAGGGTAGGTGCCAGAGATGTCTATGCGACAGGGCCCAGGACAGTGCTGAGACGGAGAAAGTTTCCCTGGGATTGTCCAGCCCCATCAAGGTCAGGGTGAGGTAGCCTCTGTCCAGGGCCAAAGCTCAGCAGGTTGGTGGAGGTTGTTTCTGGATATGGCGACACCACCCTTCCTCCCCCAGTGTGATGGCCGGGTGAGGCCCCTGGGTATGGTTGCCCAGGTTGTTCACTATACAAGAGTGGGGTGGATCTGGGTCTAGACACCTGAAACTCCAGTCCCCACATCTACGATGCCTCTTTCAATCTTTAAGCAAACCCAGAATACAGCAGTCTCCATTTTAAAGAAGCAGCCGGCTCTAGCCAGCTCCAGAGCCCCTTCCCAGGCCATCCGGGTCCCACTGACCCCCCAGTCTCTTGTTTTGCCACAGAAAACCTGGCGCTGGGGCCCTGAGGGCTATGGGGCTGTCCTGCTGGTGAACTGTGACCGGGACAGTGTCGTGTCCGCGGGGCCCGACCTCACCAACAGCCAGCTGGCAACACTGGATGGTGTGTGACTGGGGTGTGTGTGTGTGCGTGGGGGCGGGGGGTGTCCAGGGTAGTGGCGTGGGGTGGTGGAGGCTTGCGGGGTGGAGGGGGAGCCTGTGGGTGGGGTGCAGGGAGAGTGGTCTCCAGGTGCCACTCTCTCCAGACCTGCAGGACATGTCCCCCATGGTGCTGAGCTGCGACGGCCCAGACAGCCTCTTCGACACCCACAAGCTGGTCTTGGATGTGCCGTTTTCTGATTCCAGAAGAGTGGGGGTCTTCTGCGCTAGGGGTGAGTGGCCTGGTGGGGCTGCTTTCCCCCCTGCTCCACTCGTTCTCTGCTTCCCAAGCTCTTTTCTTCTCTGACCCCTGTCCCCGCTCCCTTCCGGCATCTTCCATAACCGGCATCTTCCGGCATCTTCCGGCATCTTCCAGCGGTTCGCCGCATGTTACCTAAGAAGGAGGGTCCGAAACGAGTCCCGTTTTACAGAGGGGGCCAACTGAGGCTCAGGCCGTCAGTGCTGACGGCTCAGAGCCTGGAGCCTGCTTCGGATTCTGTGTCCTCCTCTCTCTCTCTCTCTGTCCCTCCCCTGCTCGCGCTCTGTCTCCCTCTCTCTCTCTCTCTGTCTCACAAATGAATAAACATTAAAAAAAAAAAAAAGTTGGGGCGCCTGGGTGGCGCAGTCGGTTAAGCGTCCGACTTCAGCCAGGTCACGATCTCACAGTCCGTGAGTTCGAGCCCCGCGTCAGGGTCTGGGCTGATGGCTCAGAGCCTGGAGCCTGTTTCCGATTCTGTGTCTCCCTCTCTCTCTGCCCCTCCCCCGTTCATGCTCTGTCTCTCTCTGTCCCAAAAATAAATAAACGTTGAAAAAAAATTTAAAAAAAAAAAAAAAAAAAAGTAAAAATACATAAATAAATGAAGGTGAAATTCACATCGTACAAAATTAACCATTTGAAAGCGGATAATTCAGCGGCCCTTGACACGTCCTCACTGCTGTGCGAACACCACCCCCGTCCAGTTCCAAGACAGTGTCATCACCCCCCAGGGAAAACCTCATACTTCTCAGCTGTCACTCCCCCTCCCCTGCCCCCAGTCCTAGGCAGCCATTGATCTGGCCACTTTCTGTCCCTACGGATCTACCGATGTTGGAGATGTTGGACATTTCTTGTCGACGGAATCATCCAGTATGTGGCCTTTTGCGTCTGGCTTTTCACTCAGCATAATATTTTCAAGGTTCGCCCACATCGTAGCAGGTGTCAGCGCCTCATTCCTTTTTTTGGGTGAAAAACATACCATTGTGTGGACATACTATATTTTGTTCACCCATTCCTCCGTTGAAGGGCATTTGGGTATTTTGCACCTGTTGTGGCGCCTGCTTTTTATCCCCGTATCTGACTTAAAGCTTATGCTGATCCCAAGAGATGCTGCCAGCCGTTTTACAGGCGAGGAACGGAGGCTCAGAGAGGTTGAGTCACTGAGCCAAGGTCACACAGCTTGCGCGTGGCCGAGCTAGAGAGGAGCGGCCAAGTAGATCTAACATGAAGGCGTAGTCGGCGCGGCCCTGGATTCCGGGCCTCTGGTGTCCTTCCTCCCATCCTTTGTCCCAGCACTGGCCCCTGACTCTGGCTCCCCCTAGGTGGGACTTCCCTTGAGGACTACAAGCAGGTACTGGGACCTCAGCGTCTGTCCTACGAAGTTGAGCGGCAGCCGGGGGAGCGGAAGATCAGCTTCTTTGTGGAGGGACTCGCCTTCCCCGACGTTGATTTCTTGGGGCTGGTCTCCCTCAGTGTCAGCCTGGTGGACACGGGGGTAGGTACCGTGCCGGTGGCTGGGATGGGGGCTGAGGGTTTGGGGGACCAGTCTGGAGTCTCCGGGGCCGGGCTGGCTGGGGGCTGGGGGATCTTGAGGCCTGATGGGGCTCCCCGCAGGGCCCACTTAGTCCTCGTTTCGCCCCCCAGACTCTGCCTGAGGTGCCCCTCTTCACAGACACCGTGGCCTTCCGCGTGGCCCCCTGGATCATGACCCCCAACACCCAGCCCCCCCTGGAGCTGTACGCGTGCAGGTGAGGCCTCCCCCTCCTGCGCGATCCCACCATCTCTGGACCGGTAGAGACAGGAACAGAATGCCCTGTCCAGGGCTGGGCCCTCACTCACTGAATGGATTCACCGAGGGCACCCACGGGCGCAGGCTGGGTACGGGATAGCAGCAGGCTGGCTTGGGCCGGTTGGTTAAGGCCCCCAGCTGAAGTCACCGGCTCCAGCTTTAGCATCCCTGCCTCTACCCTGTCCTGCCTGTAGCAGCCCTGGAACAGCTCAGACTTAGTCCGGGCGGTGAGACCAGGCCCTGTTCGGGCAGCCGGAGGTTGCGGGAGTCCTAGCCTCGCTCTGGCGTGGGGTGCTGCGGGGCTGAGGAGAACACGGGACCCAGCTGCTGGTGTCTGCCGTGAGCCCCGGCCCAGCCTGGGATCCTAGTCCTGTGTGGCCCAGAATCCTCGTCAGTCCCCTCATGGACAGGTGGGCCTTGATGGGCGAGGCCACTCGAGGCCCCTGCGTCAGAGGTCAGACCAGTGGGAAGGGCCGCAGCTGACTTGGAACATAAGTCACAAGGCCGGGATGGTGTAGAGAAACAGGTTTGCTCTGTGGGTGTTTGGAGGGGAATTCTTTCTTTCCGTTTGCTCACGAACCCCACCCTGGCTCCTTTGCGTAGGCCAAAGGGGCAGGAGTAGAGGGGGCTCCTTGCCCCCTGGCTGCCACCTTAACCCAGTCCCCGGGGCCACCTCCTCCGTGGCCGTCACCTGGTTTTGGTGGCCCGCCTTTGGGCTCCACCCACCTGGGTGCCTTTGGGCTCCACCCACCTGGGCGCCTTTGCACTCCACCCACCTGGGCTTGCCCCGCCCCTTGCGCCTACCACCGGATATGATCTGGGGACATCACCTGCCTTCTCTAGGGCGGGGGCTGTGTTCGAACCCCGAAACCCAGGGGCCACATGGGGTCCAGCGCCGACTGGACCCAGGCCACCGCCAGAGGTCACTATTACGTTCCCCTCTCCCTGGGTTTTGCAGTGTGGTAGACTCCCATGGCTCAAATAAGAAATTTCTGGAAGACATGTCTGACCTAGCGTTGAAAGCCAACTGCAAGCTGGTCATCTGCCCTCAGATTGAAAATCGAAATGACCGCTGGATCCAGGTGGGTGGCCTGGGAGGCCTGAGCCCCTGTCCTTCACCCCGACTTCGGGAAATGGAGCCTGCACAGCTCTGGTCTCCCTAGAGAAGCCAGGACTCGGTCAGGGCAGGGGGGTGGGGGGCGGGGCGGGGCGCAGGCAGCTTCCGGAAACGCTTCCCCACTGCCTGTGTCACTCCAGTCTCTCCTGTTCCCTAGAATGCTCGGGTCCCAGACAGAGTCCTCTCCCAGTTGGGGTCCCAAGAGGCCTCACCTCCGTCCCTGGCCCCTGTGCCCCCAGGTCTTGGGGGAAATCTGTGGCACCGCCCTGAGCGAGGTCTAGGGGCGGGGCTCACCGTGTCAGGAAAACCACGCCGGGGATACCACTGTGATCTCTTCCTCTCCCCTCCTAGGACGAGATGGAGTTTGGCTACACCGAGGCCCCTCACAAGGCCTTCCCAGTGGTCTTTGACTCTCCCCGAAACAGAGGCCTGAAGCATTTCCCCTACAAGCGGATCCTGGTATGTGGCAAAGGGCAGAGGGGAGGTCCCTTGGGTGGCTCTGTAATAGGACCCTGTAATCAGTCTTCCCTGGTCCTGGTCCTTTAGCGGGGGCCAAAAGGACACAAGTGGTGGGGAAACGGGGAGTCAGTGGGGGGATTGGGACAGAACATGCAAATAGCATGCAAACAACATGCAAATCCTCCTCCCCCTTCTGGGTGGGGCAGGCCAGCAAAGTCGTCCCGGGGAACCCTTCTCCCCCACCGGGGAGTCGACAGAGGGGTCAGTCCTGGGGAGACCGCCTCACGGGGGAAATGCACCAGTAATGAGCCCTCATGACTCTTGCTTTTACGAGGTGGGGCCTCTTTGGGGGTAACACATTTTTTCTGAACACCTACTGCGTGCCAGGCCCCATGCGGCCTCTTCTGCGCAGGCTGGGGACAAGAGCAGCCCCGGCAACCGTGCGGCCCTGACTTTACACGGTCACTCATCCAATCCACAGTCCTGTGGCTAGCTGCTGTCTTTATCCCCTCTTTCCTGAGGCTCAGAGAGGTTAGGTAACGGACCCCATGCCACCCAGCTATGGCACCAAGGTGCAAAACCAGAGGGGCTGTCTCCATACCCCTACTTCCAGGCTGAACTGCCTTTTGAGGTGGGCCCAAGGCCTGCAGCCTGTTTACCCTAACCCCCACCGCCAGGACAATGCCCGTGTTAGGGTGGGGGCTGGGAGGGAGATGCCCGGGAACTTGTGGGCACACAGAGCAGGGGCAACCCCTGCCAAGAGCTGTCGCTTCCTGTCCTAACTGACCCCTCCTTCTGGGGTGGGGGGCTTGCTGGTCCTCCCCTAGGGTCCCGACTTTGGATATGTAACCCGGGAGATCCTCTTCGCTGGTGCCTCTAGCCTTGACTCTTTCGGCAACCTGGACGTCAGCCCGCCCGTCACGGTGGGCGGCAAGGAGTACCCGCTCGGCCGGATCCTCATCGGCAGCAGCTTCCCCAAGTGAGAGGCCCTGGCGGGGGGTGGGAGGGCGCGGGGACCGCCGTGGCGCCCACCTGTAGCTCCCTCACCACCAGTACGGGTCTCCAGGCTCAGGGGTGGTCTTAACTCCCACGCTCAGTCCTGGAGTCAAAGACCCAGAGTCCTGGAATGTTAGATTTAAAAGGTCATAGAATCTTGGGGGAAAACTCAGAAACGACTGACCCACGGTCTCTTGGCCTGCCTAGTATTTCGTGAGCGTAATTAGTCACCGACTCCGTATGTGCGGGGAGGCCTTCCATAAAATCCCAGATTTTCAGCTTCTTTAGAAACACTGGGGTTCTGGGGAGGTGATGTGCCAGCTGGAGCAGAGGCAGGAGAGGGACGGGTTGACCTCTCCCAGCAGGAGGTCAAAATAGCTGCTGTTCTAGCAATAGCTTAAAAAGCCCCGGGGTCACCCTGTGGCTACCGGTGAATGAGTGGCTGGTCAGGAGACCCGGGTGACAGAGGTGACTTGGTGGGTGCCCGCCCCCTCCCGCCCCACCCCCCGACAGCTGTCATCAGGCAGGGAACAAGGTGCCCAGGATTTAGTGCTCAGACAGGTGACAGTATCCTGCTGAATGGGTCCCCACCTTGCTGCGGGCCACCACAGAATGGGGTGAGCTGTGCGGGGATCCTGGTGGGGTCCTCTGTTTCCCGCCTGGAGATGAAGCCCGCTGGAGGCACCGGAGCCACCTTCTCATCTGTGTGGGGTTGGCATGGAAACCAGGTGAGCCCAGCTTGCCCCTCCCCCAAGTCCCCAAGCCCCGACTGACTATTTAGAGCAGCCAGGCAGTCATAGGAAGGTCACCCAGCCCCTAGTTCTGACCCTGGTGGCCCCAGGGCTCTGGATCAGGTGAGGCGAGGTTTCCTGGCACCAACCGCAGGCACGTAGCCGGGGGCCCGGGGCTAAGGTCGGCTAGAGCAAGAGGAGTGCTCACCTTGGCGGTGACTCAGGCTCAGACACCACTCTGCGATCTGATCCTGCCCACAGCCCTGGAGGCGGGAGGACGCCGGGGCCTCTGGGTAGAATCCTGGACTTCGGGGATGGACCCAGGAGGAAGGAGCACAGTTGGACTTGGGTTTGAGTCCTGACCCTGCTGTATATACTAGCCATGTGGTTTTGGGTATACCCGGCACACAGTAGGTGCTCAGTTAATTCATTTGAAGCAATTTATCTCATGCCTACTATGTGCCAGGCACTGTTGAAGATACTAGGGATATACATCAGTGTGCAGCAGATACTTTATCAAATGAACACATTAGTTTATAGTCCATGCCTCAGTTTCCTTGTCTGTGAAATGGGTCCATTAAGAATCTCTGGGCTGGCTATGAAATCAGCACCAGTGGGGATAAAGAATCCCCCACTAGTTTAGGTATTGTTTAGCCGGGCCCCTAGCAGTGGGTCTGCTTTGAAGCAGGTTGGAACTTATCGGACAGAAGTTATCGATCACCTACTATGATTTAATTCTTAGAGCCGTCCTACGGGGCTGGGACGATTGTTATTCCCATTTGACAGATGAGGAAGCCGAGGCTCAGAAAAGTGGAGTGAGTGCACTCATTCACGCATTCGTTTGCCAATTCAGTGAATATTTACTGAGACTTCCCACAGGCCTAGATAAAAGAAACAATCTAGAAGCTCCCAGGGTCAGAGCAAGGACTAGGGATGGGACAGTGGGGGCCTCCAGTGCAGCTGTGAGCCAGTCCATTGACCATTGTATTGAAAACCAGGAACAAGGTCCTTGGTAAACAGAAGGGGTCCTGAGGCTCAGAGAGGGACAGCTACCGGCTAGGACCGCACAGCGAGTTAGTGGAATAGTCAGGACCCAGGTCTCCTCCCTGGACTCCCAACAAATGTAACCCTCTGTCCTGTGTTCCTGTCTCGGCTTCTTTCTGGCCTTGGCAGTGAACAAACAGACAACCTGCATTCATTCTAACAGGGAGAAACGGACAGTAAGCAAACTCAACAAGGAAGTAGATAATATAGTGTGTTAGATCAAGGAAGCCCTGGTGAGAAACTGCCATTTAAATAAAGTCCTGAAGGAAATGAGGGAGTCAAAGATGGGGGTATTTGGCGGGAAAGCATGCAAAGGACTGGCAATGGCCAGTGCAAAGGCCCTGAGGCAGGAGTGTGGCGGAGACATTAGAGGAGCAGCAAGGAGGCCTGGGGTTTGGAACAGAGTGAGCATGAGCAAGGAGGGGCTTGATGGGAGATGAGTTCAGAGAGCTTAGCAGGGCAGAGTTCAGATCGTGACCTGGGCCTGTTATTTGTACGGACATCCGAGAGGAATCATGGAGATTAAGCAAGATACTTAGTGCGAGGAGCCTCAGGCAGGCACACACTAGGTGCTAAGTAAATGTCACAATCATTCGCTGAGCACCTAGGTCTGTTCTCTGCCTGCTTGGGTTCTCCACAGTCAGCTCCCCATAGTTAAAATCATCTTTGAGCAATTCTGCCCCCTAGTGGTGGCTTTGATGTGACTTGAAGAGCGGGTCTGTCCCATCACCCCCGCCCCCACCAGCCTCCAGGCAGAGGGCAGCACAACGCGGGGCTCTGTCCCTTCCCCAACCGAATGTGTTTCTGATGCCTGCCACTCTGCGCCCATGAGAAGTTTCTGGAGTCCAGAGCTTCTCCACCATCTCGCCGTGTTTAAGAACTCTTTTTAAATTGCCGGCCCTCTACCAACATAACAGAAATACAAGAAAAATAGTTAACACACTCTTATTCCCCAAGTCAAATCAGTGTTGTCATTTGTCACTGTTTGTCAGGTCTCCCTTCTAATCTTTGTCTATGACATATTTGAGTGATAGAGACCAGGGATTATTACACAGCTGTTCAAAAAAAAAAAAAAACAACAACTTTTTTTTTAAAAGCATTTTGACAAAAGCTGTTCAGAAGCACATCATTCACAATCATTCGCTGAGCCTCTATTATGTAAGAGGTGCCGGGGATACAGCAGGGAACGTAGACAGCATCCCAGCCCACCCGGAGCTTACATTCTGGTGGGATGCCAGACAATAAATGAGATATCAAATATGCTAGCTGATACCAAGAAGAAAAGTAAATCTGGGAAGGGGGTTGAGGGACGGTTGTAATTTTCAAAGGGCTCGTAGAGAAAGAAGGTGACATTTGAGTTAAACCTGAGGAAAGGTGGAAGTGAGCCATGACAGATGGGGAGTGGGCGACAATTCCTGGTGCAGAGAACGGCATGTGCAAAGGCCCTGAGGCAGGAATGTACCTGGTATGTGCAAGGGGCAGCGGGAGGCCAGCATGGCCAGCACGAAGCAGATGAAGAGGAGGGTGGACCGAGGGAGGTGGTAGGGATGGGTAGGGGCTGTGCGGGTTGTCGTGAGGAATTTGCTTTCACAGTGAGGGAGAGGGAAGTGGTAGGAGGGTTTTGTCCGGAGGAGGGAGACGATCTGACATACTTAAAAACTCTCCATCCGTTTAGACTGCGGGGGAGCAAAAGGGTGAAAGCAGAGAGACCAGAGAAAGGGGCAAGCCGCTAAGATTATTTAGAGGAGGGGGGTGTCTGGGCCAGACGGTGGCAGAAGGGGAGGAGGGAGGGGCTGGATGGTGTTCTGTTTACGGTAGAAGGCACCAGATTCGATGCAGCCTGGGGAGCTTGTCCATGACAAGCAGGCAAGGTCAAGGAATGTGATGCCCTTTTTGGTAAAACATATTGAAAGAGGAAATCTCTATGCATACGTATGCGTGTTTCCTCATGGCTATACCTGTGCCAGGGGCAGGTGGCACGTGCCCAGAGTATATAACACATTGTTCTGACTTTGGAAAAGTCACCCCCTTGAACTTCCGGGGCCTCAGCTGCCTCATCTGTGAAATGGGGACATGGCCTTGCCTGAGGCAGGGTCGAGCTCCACACAGGCGCAGGCAGCTTTGGGTAACGACTCCTCCCACAGCTCTGGGACCCCGGCTCCCGAGACCTGCTCCCTGTCCTAGGCCACCCCAGCCCCTCCTTCTGTTAGTACAGGGTGGTTTGCAAATACCCAGAGCTCATTTCGGGAACTGCTGGGGACGAGACAGACCATGTTGAACACAAAATGATGGCGATAGGGCTTCTCTTGCGCATGAGTCATTATCATTTTTTTAAG
Source organism: Leopardus geoffroyi (assembly GCF_018350155.1). NCBI lineage: Eukaryota > Metazoa > Chordata > Mammalia > Carnivora > Felidae > Leopardus > Leopardus geoffroyi. Next base: position 12,324,342 of record NC_059328.1, read on the forward strand.
TTTATTTATGTAGGGGCGCCTGGGTGGCTCAGTCGGTCAAGCGTCCGACTTCGGCTCAGGGCGTGATCTCACAGTTGGTGCGTTCGAGCCCCGCGGCGGGCCCTGTGCAGACAGCCCAGAGCCTGGATCCCGCTTCCGATCCTGTCTCCTTTTCTCTGCCCCTCGCCTGCTCACACTCTGTCTATTCTCTCCACCAAAAATAAGGATTTTTTTTTTTAATTTTTTTTTCAACGTTTATTTATTTTTGGGACAGAGAGAGACAGAGCATGAACGGGGGAGGGGCAGAGAGAGGGGGAAACACAGAATCGGAAACAGGCTCCAGGCTCTGAGCCACCAGCCCAGAGCCCGACGCGGGGCTCGAACTCACGGACCGCGAGATCGTGACCTGGCTGAAGTCGGACGCTCAACCGACTGCGCCACCCAGGCGCCCCTCCACTAAAAATAAATACACATTAAAAAAAACAAAAAAAAATAAAGTTTATTTATTTATTTAGAGAGAGAGAGAGAGAGAGCCAGAGAGAGAATCCCAAGCAGGCTCTGCCCCATCCGTGAGGAAGCCGATGTGGGGCTCGAACTCACGGAACAGTGAGATTATGACCTGAGCCAAAACCGAGTTGACGCTTAACTGACTGAGCCCCTCAGACGCCACAAGACCCCTCCTTGTAAACAAGCACCGCCCCCCCCCCGAGTCTGCCCCCTGCGTGGTCCAGGCCCCACACTTTGGGAAACTCTGGGCTAAGGGAGGGGTTCCCCAGGTGCTGGTCATGTTTTGACCCAGAGACTGGGCATCCTGGGTAAAGAGTCAATGTCTCTGAGTCCCGGGACGGGAGGTGAGGGTCTTTGACAAGCGGAGCTCTCTCATTTGACTCATTTTAGTGGGCAGGAGCGGGCAGGGCCTTGCCACCCTTGGTGTAAGGAGGGAATGAACTCTCTGGAATGATGGTCCGGAGGGACAGTGAGTTCCTGGGAGCACCTGGGGGCCGGGGCCCAAAGATGACCCGTTCAGAGGGCTGTCGTGAGGCTTGCACAGAGGTGGGATGCTCAGGAGGGGCCTGCAGGGAGCCAGCGGCCAGCAGGCACTGGTGACCCTGCTGTCTCCCTCCTGGGCCAGGTCCGGTGGGAGGCGAATGGCCAAGGTGGTGCGGGACTTCCTCCAGGCCCAGCAGGTACAGGCGCCCGTGGAGCTCTATTCCGATTGGCTCTCCGTGGGCCACGTGGACGAATTCCTGAGCTTTGTGCCCACCTCGGACCAAAAGGTGCGTCCCTTCTCTCTGAGCCCCCTCTGCTCCTCCCCGATCTGATGGGATGGGATAGGGCAAAGCCACTTGAAATCAGCTCCCCACCCGTGTCCGTGGTCAGTTCAGAGTCCGGGCGCCCGGGGAACCAGGCGGTGTTTATCAGAGGGGGCTTCCTGGAGGAGGTCAGAGCTCAGCTCCGGAGGGTACTCGTCGGCCCCCCTGCTCATACGCCCGTCCTCACACTTGCTGGGCGTTTGCCCTGATCCAAACCTCTCAGCCTAGACCCAGGAATGACACGGATAGTAATTGGTAACGTTCGGCACCTATGATGTGTGTGTGTTTTAACTCATTTGATCTCCCGACACTTCCGTGAGGCGGGTACGCTTCTCGCCGACCCCATTTTATAGATGGGAAGACTGAGGCTCGGAAGGGCAGTTACTGGTAGGGCAAGACCCAGACCCAGACAGAGGGCTTGGGACCGCTCGGCTGCCACCACTTTACAGAGAGGGGCCCAGCCCTCAGAGAGCACGCAGCCCGGGGGGGGCGGCCTCCCAGTGACCAGTGACCGAGTTCCCCGGAAGGCAAGTGAGGAAGGGCATCCAGGCAAAGAGGTTATCTTGGACAAAGGCCCCAGGGGTGCGAACCAGCTTGGGGGATTAGGGGATGCTGCCCGGGGGTGCTTTGTGGCTGGCGGGTGGGACTGAGCGGGAGAGGGGAGCCGCCTGCGTGGTCTGGCCTCCTCCCGAGTTTGGGGTCTCCTGCATCTCGGGGAGAACCCGTCCACCGAGCCATTCTCCCTTCCTCTGTGCCAGGGCTTCCGGCTGCTTCTGGCGAGCCCCATCGCTTGCCTCAAACTGTTCCAACAGAAGAAAGAGGAGGGGTACGGGGAGGCGGCCCAGTTTGACGGTGAGTGCCAATGACCCAGTCGCCCCGTGCGTGGGGCCTCTGCCCTCTGATCGATCGCCAGCCCTGAGCACCTCTCATGCCTTTCGTGGCTGCGCTCTGTTTACGGGCCCTTCGCCTCGCTTGGATCCCTCAGCTCAGAACCGGCCATCACTAATTCTCCCAACACCCTCACCTGGGAGCTAAGGATGGGCACTGTCCCTTTACTGGGCCAAGGCCGGGAGGCCAAGAGGCCGGTGGATGGCCCCAGGCGCCCACAGAAGGTGACATTCTCAGGAAGAGCGGGCGGCTCCTGGCCACACCCCAGGAGAGGAAGACAACTGGAAAGACATCCCGTGCACACCCCGCGGGATCTCGCCCCCGCCCCCTAACCCCTTTCCCCAGAGGCTCAGAGAGGGGTGGCGTGCCCAGGGCTGTCACCAGGATGCGGCAGGGCCAGGGGCTCGAGAGTGGCAGGGGTGAGAAGCCAGGTGGGTGGTCGGGGCCCCTCTGGGGACCTGCCTCTGGGGCTTGCCAGACTTACTCAGGACCTGGCTGCCCCCCCCCCGAGCACCTCCCCCTTCCCCACCACGGACCTCAGTGTTCTCATCTGAGAACTGGAGCACTGGAAGGGACGTGGCAGAGCTTCAAGACCTGGGTTCAAATCTTGATCTCGCTACTCATGGCTGGGAGATCAAGGTCGCGTTCTAAACCTCTCAGTGCCTCGGTTTCCTCTTCTCTGAATTGGGGGGGGGGGTGATAATTACCCCACCTGGCGTTGTTTTAAAGATGAACGATAATTTAGGAGGGTGCCCAGAGCATGGCGGGTGCTCAGTAATGGCAGCTCTACCGTGATCATTAGGCCCCCGAGTTGGGAGTCCTTTCCCGAAGAGTCTGGGCTCCATCACCAGGAATTTCTGGCCATACTGGCAGCCAGACCCTGGGCCCAGCAGGGTCTTGGGTCTCCGGCTTTCTCTATCCTTCAGCCCCCTGGCCCTGAGGAGGCCCTGGGCGGTCCTTCCTGAGCCCTCATATTGTCTTCCTTCTCTCGCAGGGTTAAGACACCGAGTGAACAGAAGCATTAATGAGATGCTGGCCGACAGTCGCCTCAGGAGGGACAGCCTCTACGCGCAGGTGAGGATATATGGCCATGCTGCTTGCTCTTGGGGGGGGGGGTCCCCGTCCTCCCAGGGGAAGCAGCCCCGGGACTCGCTGGGGTGGAGTGGGAGTACGGGGCTCAGCCCCAGGCCTCGGCCGTGAACGCACAGTCTGACGGAGGAGGCACAGAGGAGCCCCCAGGGAGCTCCCGGTCTGATGAGGGGAGATCCAGCCCTGGTCTGGGGGAAACGATGAGTTTCCGGAGAAGCTGAGTGAGATGAGAAATTGGGGCCCCGTGGGGGTGAGGGGTGGGGTGGGTGGGAGTCAAGGGGATCCGGCAAGGAGGAGACCGGGTGGGAGGAGGTCTCCGGAAGGGGCAGGGCTGACGCCCGCCACGGGCGGGGTGCAGGGCCCGGCGCAGAGGCCCCTCATGTCTCCTGCGTGGAGCCTGGCACCTTCTCCGAGATGGCTGAGATGGACAGACGTGTGAGCCGCGCTGTGGCTGGGATGGGGCGGGGGGCCACAGACACTTTTGGAACCGGAAGCTGCCTGGGTCCAAATCCCAGCTGTGCAGCTTCCTAGCTCTGTGCCCTCGGGCAGGTCCCCGGAGCCTCAGTTTCCCCATCTGCGGGTGGGCAGTGGCACCCAGCTGTTGGAGGACCCGAGGAGCGCGAGGGCGAGAGGGCTCTGCACGGGGCCCGGCACGCAGCCGGCGTTCAGCGAGCGTGAGAGCCTCCCTGGCTCACTGGGCCCACCTGCTGCCTCTCCTCCTGCCCCCCCAGAAATGCATCGACTGGAACCGGGAGGTGCTGAAGCGGGAGCTGGGCCTGACCGAGCGGGACATCGTGGACATCCCCCAGCTCTTCTTCCTGAAGGGCTCCCACGCGGAAGCCTTCTTCCCTGACATGGTGAGAGCGCAGAAGCGGGACGGGGCACTTCCTGTCCCCGGGGCCCCCTGGCAGGGTCCGCAGGGGTTCCGCCGGGGGGGGGGTCTCCACTGGGGCGATTTTGCCTTCCAGGTTTTCTTGATTTGTTTTTCTTGCCACAAGGAGGGAGGTGGCTACTGGCATCAGTGGGTGGAGGCCGGGGATGCCGTTGAACATGGGTCAGTGTCCGGGGCGGCCCCCACCACTGAGGGCTTTTTGTTTCCCTCCCAAGTCAAGACAGGAAGCCTGTTTCGGTTTCAGCGTTTCCAGCTCTCACTCCGGGGGGGGGGGGGGGGCCCAGCCGCCTGCTCTGCTCTGCACCCCACCGGCTGCTCCCCGGTGCGGCTCCTGAGGCGGGCAGGCGGGCCCACGGTGGCTGCCTCCCTGGCTGTCATTAAGTCAGGCAGCTGACAGCCGATGCACAGCTGTGATGTCACCCGTGTGGCCTCTGGGAGGGGCCCGGTGATGTTATCGGCTGCACGACCATTAACGCCTTTGGGAAGGGATGTCAGGCTGTTGGCCCCTTGTGGCTTGGTTGCCCAGGATGGGAGACCCTCCCTCTTCAGCCTGGGGCCTGTAACTGGAGTGTCCCCCCCCCCCCCCCCGCCCCGGCACCGGCACCGGCCAAGCGAAGGGTTGGGAGCGGGTCCCGAGGTCCTGATTGGAGGCACGGTGACAGGGCAGGGTTTCCCTGCCGGGACCCCGCACTCCTGACTCCTCGCTGCGGGGTCTTGGCAGAGGCAGGACCTCGGCTCTACTGATGTCTGGTCCTGACTCCTTTGTCGTGGGGGCCCCGTCCTGTGCATCGCAGGATGGCGGTGGCATCCCTGTCCACTACCCGCTGGGTGTCAGCCGCTCTCCTCTCACTGTGACAACCGAAATGCCCTGGGGCCCGGATCGCCCTGGTTGAGAACCGACCCTCCAAGGCGGTGCTGCCTGTGAGAACTTTCTCAGACGATGGAAACGTTCCGCGTTTGCACGATGGGACAGGGGAGCCACCAAGCCACCTGTGGCGATGGGGGTCTTCACATGTGGCTAGTGTGGCCGAAGGATGAACTTTATACTTCTGTTTAATTTAAATTTCGACAGCCACGTGTGGCCAGTGGCTGCCCCATTGGACAGGGGGGAGCTGAGGGGGCGGCCTGGCTCTTGTTCTGGCCAGAGCCCATGACCTTGGCCGGCCCTCTCTGGGCGGTGGCCTTGCCCACACCGGCTGGAAGCCCCCCTCTGTGGGAATCTCTCAGCTCCCACCCAGACCCTGCTGAAGGAGCCCGGTATGTCCTCACGGGAAGAACTCAGTTGACCCGTTTGTCAGATGAAGAAACGGGCCCTCAGAGGAGAGTGGTTGACTCCCCTGAGGTCATCCAGCAAGTGAGTGGCCTCCAGGCTCCTGAGTCCTCATGTGGGAAGAAACAGACCTGGCTCCCCTCCCTGCCCTTTGTCCCACTACTACTCAACACGTTCTGGCCCCTTAGGGGGCAACTGGGTAGCTCAGGGCGGAGGCCATGGGACTGACCCCAGAGGACCCTCCAGGGTCATGTTGATCCCAGCTGTGGATGGCCCTGCAGGGCAGTCTGGAGGGCGAGGGGCCAGAGCATGGAGAGCGTGAGGGCACAGAGCCCAGGGCAGACCACCCCATGCTGAGATGACCCAGCCCTCCCCTCCAGACAGCAGGTTCAGCGTATCCCCTTTGAACACCAAGGACAGCTCCTCTGGCCACCCATCTGGGGCCGAGGTTTTCTCTAAGACACTTCCATACCTTGCCCCGGGGAGACGTCCCTTCCCCAGTGTTAGGGCCCCCCAGCCGGGGAAGCAGACGCGCCACTGGAGACACAGGCGCCCCCAAGGGCTCCCAGCCCCTTGTCCCAACTCCTCAGCTCCCCAGGCAGCCACCGTGCCACACTCTGGCAGCATATGAAGAGCATAGGTTTGGGCGTGAGTTGGCCCCACGTCAAAGCTCAGTCTCCCCATTCTCTGATTGTGTGGCCTGGATTATGTCACTTAACCTTTCCCTGCCACCGACTCGCAGGGAGGCTGTGAGGCATAGTGATGGCGTATCTGGCGCACAGGAGATGTTCGGTAAACTGTCACGACGATCAGGGCTTCCGGGGAGAGTGAAGCAGGCTGTGCACTGCACAAGTGCACCAAACCTAGAAAGACATTCACACCATCGACCTTGTAGATAGCTGCTGTACAAGGTTTCTGGCAGAGGAAGGTAAAATCTTGCCCTGAATTGTCCCGACCACTGTCTGATGGATGGAAGACAGCGTGGGAGGAAGGGGTGACTTTCATTCGTACAGAGTTACCATGCATGTTACTGGCAGCCCTATTTCTTCTCTTCAGGGACCCTAGTTTTTGGGGCAGCGCCAGTCCTGGTGGCCCGGGCATGCTGGGGAGGGTGGGTCGGACCTGGGGATGGGTCCCCTCTTGTCTCCCTCTTGCCTTCTCTCGTCTACAGGTCAACATGGTGGTCTTAGGCAAGCACCTGGGCATCCCCAAGCCCTTCGGGCCCATCATCGACGGCCGCTGCTGCCTGGAGGAGAAGGTGCGGTCCCTGCTGGAGCCCCTGGGCCTCCGCTGCATCTTCATCGACGACTATTTGTCCTACCACGAGCTGCTGGGGGAGATCCACTGTGGCACCAACGTGCGCCGGCAGCCCTTCTCCTTCAAGTGGTGGCACATGGTGCCCTGAGCCCCCCTCCACCCGCCGTCCTCTCTGCCCACCTGCCAGGGAGCCCCACCGGGGAAGGGGGCGAGGAACTTCCACCCGGCCCCCGTCCTCGTGGGGGAGCCTCGGGCGCTTCTCCTCGAGTGCCTGCGAACGTGCTGGCCACCGCAGGCCCCGGGACGCAGCGACGGACGCCCACACCCTCACCTCTGGAGTGGCCTGCACAGCCCGAGAGGGACCGTCCTCATTCCTCCCTCCCTCTTCCCGATCCGCCACTCCCAGAGGTTCTGGAAAAGAGCAACGGCCTCAGCACGTTCAAGGGCAGCCGCGCGTGGCCGCGGCTGTGCCCGACTTTGAGTCACTCTCCCTCTGTTCTCCTATTCCTCTCGCGGGTCTGCACCGGGAACGGCATCCATGGGGCCTGGGCTCAGAGGCAGGGGCCTGGGTCCAGGCCGTCTGTGGTTCTTGTAAGAGCAGGTGCAGGGAGGCGAGGCAGCCTCTTTTCCCGACCAGCTGTCCTCTCCTGCAGGGGACCCTCAAGATGTGACCTCCCAGCACCCCTCAGCCATATTTATAGAGGCAAATAAGGACGGGAAAACCTAGCATGTGGGGGCCTGCTTTAAAAAGAAAAGGCAACAAAAACCCTTTAATACCTGACTCCGTCCTCAGAAGGGTGCTTGTTACCTGTTGAGAAGGCCTTTAATTACGAGTGCTGGCTGCTTCTGCCCCGAAACGCTGAGAGGCCAGAGAGAGGCCTCAGGAGGGCACACGCAAGGAAGGCTGGCAGGCGGGAGGCCAGGATGGTAAAGGGGGCCGAGGCATGAGGACAAACGGTGGGGCCTGGCCTCTGTGTCTTAGGTCTCCCCACTTCCGATTCTGGACTCTGGATGTGAAGGGGGCTGGCCGTTCCAGATGTCACAGGGGATAGGAGCCCAGATGTTAGAAGGGGGGGGGGGCGGAGCCATTAGGTTATCTCGGAGGGTGGGGCTTAATTTCCTTTAATAGTCTTTAATTATTCCCCTTCGCCCTGCAGGCCGTGGGAGGGAAGGCTCGCCCAGTCGCTCTCAGCAACCCGGAGACCCTGCCCGTAGCCTGGGTTTCGCCTGTGAGGAAACCCCCACGGCAGGCCTGTGTCCCCTCCCATACAGGGCACAGAGCTGCCATGGGGGTGCGGGACGTTAATAGCCTGGCCCCAGGTGGGGTCACGGGGACGTGCACGGGCTTGGCCAGTGCCGGGTGAGAGGTGACCCCTGTCCCAGGCACACAGGGGCGCGAGGTGGCCAGCCTGCCCTCTCCCCGCCATTTCCCCTGGGGCCATTGCGGTGGCTATCAGCCCTGGGCCTCCGCCTTCTAGATTTTCAGTGGCCCCTGGGAAGGCCGAGACTGAGCCAGCCCGCCACGGTCAAACTCTGTTAGCCACGGAACACTTGGCCAGGCTGCCGTGGACACCCAACGCGTGAAATGGATAAGACAGAGCTGCTCTGGTTTCAGGTGGCTGGCGGGGGGCGGGGGGTATACCCGGGTTCTTCCCCCTCCGGAAGACTCTGTGGGACCCCATGTGCCAACTCCTGGTCTAACCTTTGCACCTTCTGCTCGTAACCATGACCCACAGCCCAGCCTGAGCCAAGACGGCAAGGAGGCCCTTCGGAGCCTACGGGCGTGCGGCCAGGGTTGAGGTTCCCCAGGGAAAGGCTGTGGGTGGAGGGAGGTTGCAGAGAGATGGGGAGGGTGGGGAGCAAGCCTTCTGGACTTGCGCTGAGCGTGGGAAGCCCTGGAATTGCTTCTGGAGCTGTCGGAGAGCCCGATGTCCCCTCTGAGAATGTTCCGGGTGATGGATCGCCTCCTACCTGATTAATAAAAATGTCAACGTGCGTTTCTTCAAGTGGCTGCCTCCTCAGCTTCTGTTTGTCGGGCTGTGGGGAGGAGTGGGGAGGGGAGGGGAGCCCTATCCTAGTTCTACACCCCCCCTCCCCCAAGCCGCCATCTCCTTGGCTTAGCTTCTGCTGGCTGGGACAACCCCCGGGGCCAGTGCCGGCCAGGCGGGCTGATTCAGCAGGATGGCTGGCACAGGCCCGTGGCTCTGAGGCCAACTGCCCCGCTGAGATGGGCATCAGGCGAGGGGCGGGTCCTACCTCATCACCTCTTCTCCCTTCCTTGGGCTATCTCTTCCAGCCCTCAGAGGACAGGTGTGCTGGGCCCTACTGGCAGAGGTGGGAGATTCTCCAGCGGGACCTGTGTCCAGGGCCAAAGGCCACTATGATTGCCTTTCATTCCTGCCTCCAAAGTTACCAAGCTACCCGGCGGTCTGATCTCAGGGGCCTGAAAGTATTATCCCTCGCATCCTACACGCTGGCTCCTGCCTCGATTGCACGCTTTGCCAGTCGCTCACTCACTCACTCAGTCACTTTCTTTTACCTTTTGTTGTGGACTCAGGCAAAAAGATGCTGCCTATCAGCCACTGACACTTTAGTCTGAATGAATGCCAGATGTGTTTCTAAACGCTGGTATTAACTGGGGGGAGGTGAAGGCATGGGTCTATTTCCAAAGGGAGAGACAGGGCCCCAAGCCAGAGGCTGGTCCGGCCCCCAGCACAGTGGTCCAGTGGCCAGGGGGAAGCCTCCACTTTCTGGATCTATTTCCCAACTAGGTTCATAAGCAGGTAGGGAGACTGGGGCTTCCTCCTGAGCCCTGACTCTTACCCAGAGGTGAGTTGGCCAGCAAGCCATTTTGTAGCCGAAAAAGTAAAGCGGTGACTGAAGCCAGCAGCCCAACAGCTCTCCTTGAGAACGTCCTTCCCAAACTCTTGGGTAAAAGAGCACCAGGCTTAGAGTCCCGCTGAGATCCGTGAACTGCTAGGACTGCACCCACCGGGGACCCTGGGGAGCAGGTCCTGGTCCCCGCCCTGTCTCAGACTGGCAGCATGTCCAGAGAGAAGGGAGGAAGTTTCTATTCAGCACCTTTGGAGCCTGGCCGGGCAGGGTGTGTCCCCGCCATTATCTCTAGCAGGCTAGTGATCAGCCTCATTCTCTACAGATGAGGAAACCAAGGCTTAAGAGGGAACGTAACCCTCCCCCCACCCCCCAGGCCACAGAGCCGGTGCATGGCGGAGTCTGGATCCGAACCCAAGGCTCCTCTCCCCAGAGCCCTTGCTCCGGCTGTTTCAGGTGGCCGAATGCCCCTTCTGGCCTCAGTTTCCCCACCTGACAAATGAGCCTTCCTACGCCCACATTCTAAGCTCTTCCTGGCCAGAGAGGGATTTAACCCTCACCACCCACCCCTTCCACAAGTGTTTGGCATGTGAAAATAATGACAACGCCGGTAATAGAATAATGCCAAGCTCCACACTAGACCTCTACCCACGTCGTCCATTTAAGCCTCGCAAGAGCCATTTTCAGAAGCGACAAGTGAGGCACAGAGCAATGAAGTGACTTGTCCGCAGCCGCACAGCAAGGATGTGTGGTTGACGTAGGGCTGAAGTCCAGTCCTGCTAATACACTCCATGCTCGTAAGAAAAAAGCCGGTGTTTCTCAGTTTCTCAAAATGCTCTGGGGTGTTTATACAAAAAATCCAGCTGTCAGGCCGCACCCCTAACCTGCGGCGTCAGACCTGGAGGCGGGGCCTGGGAATCTGCGTTTGCACCAGCTCCTCCAGCAGGGTAGAGAAGCTCCCCTCTAAACCGTATCATCTCGGAAAAGGCAGGAAAGGGGGTGAGGAGGAAGAGCGTGGAAAGTCGAGAAAGAGGCCCAGGTCAATACTCCACCTCTCTGCCTTCCCCACCCGCCCAGTGCCCCGGTGCCCCGGCCAGGTGCCTGTTGGGACACGCTCCCTTAGAGAAACTAACTGCCTCCGTGCTGGGGGCGGAGCAACAAGTTCATATGCAAACGATGGCTTCCTCCTGGCCAATCCTGTGCCCCTAGCTCTGGGAAGGGGCCGGGCTTCCAGGACTGGAGCCAATGAGCTAGCACCCCGGGCTGGAGAGGCGGGGCCAAGGTCTTTTAAACCACACGCCAAGGGCTCTGGGAGGCAGTGTTGGCTTTGGTGGCTCAAGTCCGGGTCCAAGGCCAGCATGTCAATGAAGAGGATTGTGCGTGTGTCCCTGGAGCATCCCACCAGCGCCGTGTGTGTGGCTGGCGTGGAGACCCTCGTGGACATTTATGGGTAAGAGCCACAGGCCTGGGGGTCTGCAGGCCCTTGGTGCTGAGCCCCTTGGGCTCGTCTGGTGCGCTGTGCAGGATTTCCTCGGGGCTCAGGCCTGGCTCGGCTTTCCTCCCCCAAGCCAGGGGAGTTGAGTGTGGGAGACTGCATGGGGGACAGAGAGGTTTGCAGTGTTTGAGCTCTGGTCCAAGGGCCTTTGAGGGTGCTGGGCACGTTGGAGGACCCTGCAGGCTGATACATACAAATAGGAAGAGGTGTATTCCCCTTGTGCTGGTCCCCAGCCTAGGAGCTCTGCAAACAGCCAGTGTCATTTTTTAAGAAATCATTTATGCTTACGTAGCATTTCCTATGTGCCGAGCACTGTTTTAAGCTTGGCAATCTTCTCGAACTTTAACGCTCGAATCTAGCCTTCACGACACCCCATGAGCTACGTTTGTTACTAGCTTCTCATTTGACAGATGGGGAAACTATGACACAGGGAGGGCGAGCCATTTGCTCAAGTCAAACAGTTACTAAGCGTCAACGCCAGGATTTAACACCCCCTCCCCTCCCTCCTTCATGGTCAAGTGTCTTATGCTTTTAGCTGTCTGCCACTTGGAGAGGAAGGATCTGGTTTCCTCCAGCCATTCAGAGCCCACACGTTAGGCTCCTACTGTGTGCCATGGCCGTGTTCTTAGAGCCAGTGGCTGGACGTGAGGCCCCACCTTCTCTCTCTCTCTCAGGCAGAAAAGGAGAGTTTGGGCAGGGTTTCAGGAGCTGGGTTCTGGGAACCCCCAGGGAGCTGGCTACTTAGCCTTTTGGGGAGTCTCCAGGGGTCCCAGCTGGGTAGTCAGGGGGCTGGGAGGGGAGAAGGCAGAAGCGTGTCACTGTTCCCTTGTCTCAGGTCTCCCACCCTGCCCTGTGAGCCGTCGAGCCGTGCCCTTGGCTTCTACTCACTAGATGCCAGAAGCACACCTTGACTTGCGATGGCCAAAAATGTCTCCAGGCGTTGCCAAACGTGCCCGGTGTGTGTGTGTGGGGGGGGGGGGGAACCGATCCCAGTTGAGGACCAGTATCCCAGAACAAGACTGTACGAATTGGAGCAGACTTAGTTGAAAGCAGAGATGGGGGCGGTCCCAGGACATTAGATGTAAAGGGGTGAGGGGCTGGTTAGGGGAGGGAACCAAGTCCGGAGCAGGCCCAGCACAGCTAGGTACCGGGAGCTGAAGCCTGGTTGAGTGTGGGTGGAGGGTGAGAATTAGGAAGGGGATTTGGAGGAGGGACAGCCACAGGGGCCGTGTCAGGAGTGACATGGGAGGATGGGCGTCCACGCTGCCTGGCGCCACCCCCTCCTCCAGCGCCATGTGCCCATGGGGGTGACTCACCTGTGTTGGCAGCCTCATGCCCATCGGGCAGATGTGCCCCTGGTTTGACCTGCTCTGGGAAGGCCAGGGCTGGCTCCTCCCCTGCAGGGCCTCCTTCGAGGAGGGGGGACGAATCAGGGCCAGGAGGCAAAGGCAGCAGTGTCTTGGGGTTCTGTGAATGGACGGGCCGTGTTGGGGTTCGGAGAGGAGGCTGTGGGAGGGACGGCCCCAGGGTGCGAGGCAGAGCCTCAGGCACCCTCAAAGGAAGGATTCTTGGGCCTCTATGCCTGGGCCACCTTGGGGGACAGGTGGAGAGCTGTCAGTTCACTCGCTCACACATTCATCAAGTACTTCTTTGGCATCTGGTGTGGGCCAGACACGGGGACACAATACTGAGCAAGGAGGCACGGTCCCCGCTGTCTGAGAATCTGTCCCTTCAGAGTTCTTGCAGAGGCTGGACCGCTCCCGGACGGATTCCTGTCTTGCAGGGGGAGCAGGACCAGCTTAGCTCTACGTCCCTTCCGGCTTGGAGATGTCGTGACTCACCCTCCTGGGTGCCCGCACCGTGGGCCAACCAGGGAAGGGGCGGTGGGTGTGCTGGCTTAGCCCTGGCTCTGGGACCTAGCAGCTGTCTGACTTGGGGAGCATCACTTAACCTCTCTGTGTCCTCCTCCGGAGGACGGAGACAATGTTATCAGTGAAGATCCTTACAGACTGCTCCATAGCAGCCACTGCCCCAAGCGCTTTATATATAGTAACTCATTCTCATGATTCTGCCAGGTAGATGCTCTATCATCACCCCCATTTCAGAGATGAGGAAACGGAGGCACAGAGAGGTTAAGTAACTTGCCCCGTGTCACACAGCCTGTGAGGAGCGGCCGAGCCAGGATGCAACCCAAACACTTAGGCCTTCACTTCAAGGGAGTGGGGAGATGGGATGAGATCGTGTGTAGAGCATGTTGGGGATGCCTGGCATGTGGGGGACACTCATTCATGGTAACTGCCACCGCTATCACCGTCATCATTTTGAGGCTCTGTCCTGGCCCTTTGGACAGCCTCAAGTGTCCCCAGACCTGCCATAGACAAGGGAGCCACCTCTGAACCAAACTGAGAGATGAGACAAGAGGAATGAACATAAACTGAGTGGTCAGGGCAGGCTTCCCAGAGGAAGGGTCCCAACCAGAGCCTTGAAGGATGAACACAGGCAAGACTCATTGGGGCACTCTGTCTGTGGCAATGGACAAAACTCTGTCTTCTTGCCTTCCATTGAGTTGGAGGTGGCGCAGACTTGATAAGGGGGCTTTGCTTTCCCGAGCAGGGTTTCACGGCGCGGGGGTGGGGGGAGGGCGGTGGGGAAAGGGAAGGAAGACTGACACATGGGTGTGGTGAGTCGTGCCCCGGGGATAAATGTGCAGCCAGGGTGGCAAACCGCTGCCCTAGTTGGACCAGCCAACAACTCGTGTCACCTCTGGCTCAGCAGAGGCAGTTCAATGGAGTGAAAAGGCAAAGGGCACCCGGGGGCCAGGTACCCCGAGTTTTCGTCCCAGCTCTGCCGCCCTTTGCGATGTCACCTTGAGCAACTTTCTGCTCCTTCCTGGGCCTCAGTTTCCCCACATGTGCCCCGAAGAGGCTGGCACAGATCAGTGGGTTTCGAGCTCTACTCGTGGAGGCGTCTGAGCGGCCCCCCTGGTTTGACAAAGCGGCTCTCCTCCTTCGACTGGCTCGTGTTAGGTGAGCGCGCCGACCTTCCCCGGGCAGAGCCGGGCCCCGGGAGGCTGGGCTTCGGGAAGAGGGTTCATGGGGCCGCCATTCCCCAGGGGCGGCACAGACTTGGGACTAAGGAGGGGAGGTGGTCTTCTTGACCCTGGTGGTGGCGAGGCCGACGGAGGGGATCTGGGGACACTGCTGAGCAGGGGGAGGCAGCTGGTGCCGCCACCAGAGTCTGAGCCGTCCGAGCCTTGGTCTCCTCTGCCCCCATGGGCCGTGTCGGTGGGGACCGTGGCGGTCATCTTGTCCACCTGTTTCCAGCCCCAAAGTCCTCTCCCATCCGTTTCTCGGCTCTGTAATGTCTGGTTTTGTTTTCGCAGAGGCCAAGACTCCTGGGCCCGTGAAAGGAGAGGATGGGCTTGGGTTGGCAGGGGAGGGGTGGAGGGGGGGCAGAGTCGGATGTGAGTCCTGGCTCTGTCACCTACCAGCTGTGTGACGTTGGGCAGATCACCTGTCATCTCTGAGCCTGTTTCCTCATCTGTAAAGTGGGGATAATAGTACCGATGTTGTGTGCCTGTGGGGACTGCCTCTGTGACCGTCCGTGTCCTCACCATTGAAGGGGTGACACAGAGCATCAAGGGAGACCTGACTTGACTCCCAGGAGGGGGTGGGCTCGCGCCGTGATTCCCACGATGCGTGGGGACACAGCCCACCCTTAGCCGTGGTTCTCAGACGTCACTGGGCATCGGCATGGCTTAAAGCTCAGGTTCCAGGGCCCTGCCTACAGCATATCTGGTTCTGGAATCTGCATTTCCAACGGGTGGGTCTGAGGTTGGCCACCGTGAGGCTGACCAGCTGTCTCGGTTTGCCCCAAACCTTCTAGATTTTAGCACTGGAAATCCCGCGCCCCAGGAAGCACCCCGGTCCCGGGTCACCCTACAACGTTTTACCCACCATTCGCCACCTCCCAGGCTGGCAGTGCGGGCAGAGTCGTTGGGCCCTCGGGCTGGCTGGGACCACCGTGTGCGAGGAAAGGCCTTGGAATGTTCTGGGCATGGACAGCCTCGGCGGGGGCGAGCCCGAAGCCCCCAGGGCTGGGCTGGGGCACCGTCTAGAGCAGCGTGCTTGCAGCGCAGGGGGCCCGACCGGAGGAAGAACTCCGTCCGGGTGAGCCTCTGGCTTCTCCTCCTGTCCTCCGTGCGATGGGAAATCCAGACCCTGCCATGTCTGATGCAGGCTCTTCTCCCAGCAGCCACCCCTTGATCGTCCTAACAGCTTCCCTGATGGGGCCTGAGCACTGGACCAGGAGTCTGGAGCCCTACCTTCTAGTCCCTTCTCTCTTGGGCCTCAGTTTCTCCGGAGTGAAGTGAGGCATTGGTCAGGCGCCCCCAACTTTCGCTGATCTTGGATGCCCACTGACTCCTTTCATCTTCTCCGCTTTATAGATGGAGACGCTGAGGCAGGGGGAGGCTGCCTGTTCAGGGGGAGGCTGAACATTCAGCAACTGCAGGCTTAGTCCCTCCTGATCAAGAACCTTCGCTGGATCCCCGTTACAAAGGAATGAAATGAAAGGAGCTCCTCACAGCCCGCACTTACCCTTGACCTCCTAAGGCTCCACCGGGAAAATGCCTTCCCCTCAGACACGTCTCCTCCTTGTCTTTGGTTCCCCTGCCTCCCTCCAGGAAGCTGTCCCCAGAACCACCCCCACCCCCAGCCCACCCTCTCAAACTGCCTCCATTTGCCCATTTCCTGCTTCCTAATTTACTTTAAGAACCCCTTCCCCCATCCTGGGTGGGCGGTTTTCCAAGCCCTTCCCATTATCGTGTCTGAGCTTTGCAATTGCCCATAAGGTCGACCAAGTCGGTGTCATTATCCCACTTTATAGGGAGGCGAGGTGATTTGTTCAGAGTCACTTGGCTTACACGCGACCCAGCTCGGTCTAGGACCTGACTCTTGACTCTGGTCCTGGCACCGCTGAGCTCCCAGCTTCTTCCCCCCCGGGCCAGAAGGGATCTTCATCAGGAATCCCCTGGTGCCCCACCCAGGGAGGTGCAAGGGGGCTGGACTGAGACACCCCAAGCCCAGGGGCTGGGGCCGGGGAGCTGGGTGGGGTTCCACACCAGAAGGACCATCAAAGGTGCTCAGCTCCAGCTCGTGGGCCCCTGGGGTCCAAACAGCAGCTGACGGGTAGGAGAATTTCCCTAAAGAGTTTACGAGCCTCCCGGGGAGCTGGAGGCGAGGCGCCGCGGGCTGTGGGGCTCAGGGTACATCCTGGGGTGGCCGAGTCCCTTCACACCCGGTCTGTCTCCATGTGTCTCCTGGTGGCTCTCCGTTTTTCTGGGTTTTTCCATATCTCTTTGTCTCTCCCTGTCTCTGTGTCCCTATGCCTCTCTGTCCAGCTTCTCTATGTCCCATGACGGGCTGGCCCACACACCCGGGGGCATCACAGGGCAGAGGGCACCACCAGCCCCAGAAATTACAGGCTTTGGAACTATGGTTGTCAGATAAAACCCAGGATGCCTAGTTAAGTTTGAAACCCAGATAAGCAGTTAGTACATTTTTGTTAGCATATCCCAAATATCACACGGGCCATCCTCATACTAAAACAATTATTTGTTGCTCATCTGAAATTCCAGTCCACCTGGGTGTTCTCTATTTTTATTTGCTCAACGTAGCTGCCCTGCCTGGGAGGAGAAGCGGGTGTGTCGGCTGGTGAGGACGTCTGGCAGGCGCCTTGTTTCTCTTTTTCTCAAAAAGCCGCCTTGGGAAGTAGCCGGCTCCTGCCGATAGAGGAGCAAAGAGGGCGTCTTGAGGCAGGTCTGCTCTCCTCCAAGCGGAGTAGGGCAAGGAAAGGGCCTGGAGTTGAACGGCCAGCTGAGCGACCTTGGGGAAGTCTCTTGCCCATCCTGAGCCTCCGTTCCCTCACACGTACATGAGAGTAATCATCCCCTCCTCCCAGGGCCACGGTGGCGATTCAAATCCTGTTTGGAAAAGCCTAGCCGAGACCTGCCTTGGCAACCGTGCAGCCTCCGGGGCTATGATTATTGACGTTACTCCCGGGGAGGTGGTAGGTGAGGCTATGCGCTCGGGAGCCGGAAGGCCTGGGCTGGGACCCCAGTCCGGCCATTTACTAGCTCCATGACCTGGGACAGGTTGCTTAGCCTCAGTTTCCCCATCTGTCAAATGGGAGACAGTGCTAGTACTCAGTCTCCTGGGTTTATTGAGAGGATTGCGTGGTGTCATGCACGTAAGAACCTTCCGCAGGGCCGGCTGTATAGCAAGAGCTCAACAAGGGTCAGCTACTGCTATCCCCCAGTGCCCCCGTGTGCTGCTTCCTCCAGGAAGCACTCTGTTCCCTCTGGCTCACAGTGGCCTCTCCCTACCTGGGATCCTACTGACCAATGACTTCGTGAGCCTGAGCCCCCTCTGGCTGCCCTGGGCAGTGCTGTCCTTAACTCCTCGGCGGGATCGAAGGTTCCGGGACGGTGGGGAGGGTAGTGAATGTATCCGCCACAGCCTGGCAATGCTTTGGAGCACAGTGGGTGCCCCCAGACCCCCCCATAGACAGTAAGAAGGTGAACGGATGATTTCGAACAGGACCACCAGACTAGCTGGCGTGGGGGAAACACGTCCCAGGGCCGGACGACATAGGCTTTTTGACCCTCCTGCTTGACTGGATCTGGCCAAGTTTTCCCGGTGACCCTGCCGAGCCGTGGAAGAACTCGGGCTCTGTGTCGGAGCCCTGAGTGCAAAGCTGCCCGTGCCGTTTGCTGCTGTGCGACCTTGGGCTTGATCTCTCTGAGCCTCGCTTTCTCACCTTTCCAGTAGAGATGATACCACCCGCTCACTTGGCCGACTTGTAAGAATACAAGGGGCTAGGAAACAACGTTCTGCACACAGCGGGCACGGCACAAAATTGGATGCCCTTCCCTAGAGAAGAGCCCAGGGGCATCTTCCTGCCTGCTAAAGAGGGCTGCAACGGGACTGAGGGGAGGGAGACTAATCTTCTTAAAAGCCACGGTCTCAGAATTGCAGGGGGTCCGTTTGCAGGCTGGTGTCCGCTGACCTCCCTGTGCCCAGCTCCGCACTGGGGAATTATAAAGCATTCAACTGGTCCTAACTTGCAAAGAGCTTGCAGTTTTGTTGGGAGGCAAAGAAGCTCCCGAGAGAAATGTTAATGAACACAGAATGTGGGAATGTGTCTGCACTTGTGTGGGGTCCAGGCTTCACTCCCAGGAACTTACTGTGGGGCTGTGAGGCCTGGGGTGGTCAGGGAAGGCTTCCCGGAGGAAGCAAGAGTTTGCGCCAAAGCTCAAGCATCTGAGCGAGTATTGCCCCCTCTGGCCCTTCCCATGGCTTCTTGTCTTTCCCAGGTCGGTACCTGAGGGCACAGAGATGTTCGAGGTCTACGGGACCCCCGGTGTGGACGTCTACATCTCTCCTAGTGTGGAGAGGGGCCGGGAGCGTGCAGACGCCAGACGGTGGCACTTTGATACGGGGTTGGAGATCATCGTGGTCATGAACTCGCCCAGCAATGACCTCAATGACAGTCATGTGAGCAGGTCCCCTGGTCTGGGGTGGGGGTGGGGCGCTGAGCTAGCTCCACAAGGGCCAGCACCCTCTGCTTACCCAGATGCCAGGGTAGCATGATGGGTAAGCACCCGGCCCTGGAACCGGGCAGCTCTGCGACTTACAGACATAAGCTATGTGTCTCCTGGCAAGTCACATCAGCCCTCTGGGCCTCGGTTTCCCCATCTGTAAAATGGGAATGATCACCGCACCTTCCTCCTGGTGTTGGTCTGGGGCAGAACACGAGCCAACGTTGGTTTCCTTTCTTGTTTCCCGAGACCCCTGTGAAGGGAGATGTCCCAGCTTTTCTGGGTCGGGCCTCAGTTTCCCTACCTGCAGGCTGAGGGCTGAGTAGGTGATCTCTGTCACTCTGGATGAAGGAGAGAGAGCAGAGATGGGAGGAGGACGCTGGCGCCTGGGGAGACCCCCTTCTCCAGGGTGCCTCATCTTTCCTAATCCATTCTTTTCCTGACTCCATTCCCTTTCTCAGAGACACGTAACCTCCCTTCGTCTCCTCTCTGCTCATTTAGCCACCAACGGCGAGTTTAACAAGCCCTGACTGTAGGCAGTGCTCTGGCTGGGGCAGGGGGCATTTACAAGATGGGAGAGGGACGCCTGGGAGGCTCAGTTGGTTAAGCGTCTGACTCTTGATTTCAGCTCAGGTCACGATCTCCCGATTTGTGAGTCCGAGCCCTACTTCGGGCTCCCGACTAGCAGTGGGGAGCCTGCTTAGGATTCTCTCTCTCTGCGTCCCTCCTCCCCTCGCTCTCACTCTCTCTCTAAAATGAATAAACTTAAAAAAATGAATAAAAGATGGGAGAAATGGGGTGGCCCTTGAGCTTGGCACGGCTGATGCCCCCATGAAGGGGTGACAGGAGACAGGTCTTGTGGCGTGAGAGTGGCAGGTTCCCACCCCATGTCAGGAGCTGTGTTTCAGGAAAGGATCCTTTTAAGACCATTGACCATACGCCACATACTGGGCACCATGACCTCGTCCAGCCCTCACGACAGCTCAGAGAGGCAGGGTCTGATCCCTGTTTCACAGGTGGGGCCACCAAGTTTCAGAGTAACTCTGTCCGGGCCACATAGCCCATCAGTAAGAGAGCGAGTATTCGACACAGACCTGCCAGAAATTTCCCTTCATCACCCCCAAGTTTTTTCCCATTTGTGTATCGGAGACGAGCCTCTCCGCTGAGCACTGTGACGCAAGACTCAAGGAACTCATTTTGCAGACGAGGAAACTGAGAACGAGGCGCGGCTTACCTGAAGGCGCCTGATCTAGTGAGGAGCAGAGTTGGTGAGGGTCAGGACAGAGGCCCTGGGGCAGGGCCAGGGGACCAGCCAGCCTGAGAGGGCGCCTAAGAGGGGCTGAGCTGGGGGGGCTGTGTAGCTGCAAAGGGCAAGAGGGATCGAGGAGGGTCGGAGCGTCCTGTCCTTCCCCTTCCCGCAGCTTTGGCCCGGAGCCGGGTAATTGTATGGCTGAGGCCAGCATCGTTGCTCTGGCTTGACACGTGGGGTCAGCAATTGCAGGACTTAGGGGCTCCCAGCACGGAGGGGTGAATGGCTTCTATAAGATGCCGAGCCTTCTGGCTGAGCTGAGGGACCCACATCAGGAGGGAACGTGCAAGTGGAGGGCTGTGGGTGGAAGGGGCTTTGATCCATGGGCCTTGAGTTGTGTTACCCTCAGCCATTGTCAGCCTGGCCTTTTAGCTACTGGGCCCTTGCTGCAGGCCAAGCGCTGTGCTGAGCACGTCACACGCCTTCCTTCCTTGATGGTCACACCCTGCAACCAACCCTCTGGGGTGGGAACTATCATTATCCCCACTTGACAGCAGGGGACATTGAGGCCCGAGGACAAGGATACTCACAAGTGGTGCTTCAGAATCTGAGCCCAGAGCCCTGCACCATCTCACACAATGCCGCCTGCCCGCTATTAACAATAGCTGGCATTTCTTGGGCACTACCTACGGGGCGAGTCTTGTGCATGTATTGTTTCTAAGTGGCACTATGATCATCTGGGGTAGGGACCCGTATGGCCGCTGGTCTGCAGATGAAGAAACGAGACAGCTCAGGAAGGTGAAAGGCCTTGGCCAAGGTCACAGAACCCAGAGGGGCTGGGCTCAAGTCCAAGGCTGTCTGAATCCCACAGATAAGAGAGGATCCATAAGCCCTGCCCAGTCAGACCTCCTCATTTTGCACATGGCAAGACATAGATCCAAAGGGGAGGAGGGGCCTGCCAAAAATCACACGGTAGTCATTGGTAGCACCGGGACCCAGGTCTCCAGGGACTCCCTCACAGATGGTTCCCATTTTACAGATGGGCCAACCAAGGCATGGAAGAATAAATGGCACAGAGAAGGCTAAAGGAAGAGCTGGGTTGGTGAATGCAACTTCAGGGCACAGAGGTTCCCGAGACTCCCTCTCTTCTTTGCTAGATTCCCCAAGACCTGTCCTTTGGGGTGGGGCTGTTGGCTTCAGCTGGCTTGACTCCGGGCCCATTTCTCTACAGGTTCAGATTTCCTACCACTCCAGCCACGAACCCCTTCCCCTGGCCTATGCGGTGCTCTACCTCACCTGTGTTGGTAAGTTGGGGGCCATGCTGGGGCCTTGGCCAAGAGTGAGAATGGTTGGGAATGACATTGAGCGAGAGTCTTTTTATAAGAATCAACTCATTTTCTTTCAAAAATTAAGGGGCGCCTGGGTGGCTCAGTCGGTTGAGTGGCCGACTTCAGCTCAGGTCATGATCTCACAGTCTGTGAGTTCGAGCCCCGCGTCGGGCTCTGTGTTGACGGCTCAGAGCCTGGAGGCTGTTTCAGATTCTATGTCTCCCTCTCTCTGACCCTTCCCCGTTCATGCTCTGTCTCTCTCTGTCTCAAAAAATAAATAAAAACGTTAAAAAATAAATAAAAAATAAATAAAAATTAAAATACGACAGTTACATTTAGAAAACTCAAATGGTACAAAAGAGTATATATTGAAAAGTAAACCTTTCCTCCAACCTAAGGCTTCTAATTCCCAAGCCTAGCATCCTTCCAGAGATCTGCTGTGCTCATACAAGTGGATGCACACATATCTGTATATTCCCCCTTTTGAAAGCAAAGGGAGGCATACTGTGGATATGGAACTGGACTTTGCTTTTTCCACCTTAATTTTTTTTGTGCTGATTATCCACAGATTGATATATAAATTCCATACAAGAGAACTCATTTTGATGAATACATTAAAGGCTCTAGAGGCAAAGATGAGTAACATGAATGAATAGATGGGGAATTTCAACAGAGAGAGAAAAACTATAAAAAGGAGTCAAATGGAAATGCTAGAACTAAAAATCATGGTAACAGAGATTAAAAAATTGTTTTTGGTGAGTTCGTTGGTAGACCTGACACAGCCGAAGAGAGAATCAGTGAACTTGAAGACAGGGCAACAAAAATTACTTAAACTGAAACAAAAAGAGAGGGGAAAGAAGAGTGTAACAAACAAAACATTAGAACAGATGTAAGAGCCCTGGAACAGTATCAAACAATCTAAACTCAATTAGGTGCCCATTAAAATTCCAAAATGACTTCTTTTTTAATGTTTATTTCTGAGAGAGAGAGAGAGAGAGAGAGAGAGAGAGAGAGAATGAGCAGGGAAAGGGCAGAGAGAGGGGGAGACACAGAATCGGAAGCAGGCTCCAGGCTCTGAGCTGTCAGCACAGAGCCCGACACGGGGCTCGAACCCACGAACCCCGAGATCATGACCTGAGCCAAAGTTGGACGCTTAACCAACTGAGCCACCCAGGTGCCCCCAAATTCCAACATGACTTTTTTATAGATCTTCATAGAGCTGATCCTAAAAGGCAATATGAACGAGCAAAGGGCAAGAGTGGCCAAGACATTTTTGAGAAAGAACAAGGTGGAGGTATTCATGGTACCAGATATCAGGACTTTGTTCAAGCCATAGTACTTGAGGTGGTATGAAATTGATGCAGGGTTAAATGCAAACCAGTGGGACAGAGGAGCACTTGGACACAGAGCCGTGTTCAGATGGTGATCACATGTGAATAAAATGGACATGAAGCCCTACTTCACACCAGACTCAAAAATGAATTTCAGATGGAATGAAAATCCTAAAATGAAAATCAAAATTGTAAAGCTTTTAGAAGAGAATATCTTTCCAACCTCAGGGTAGGCAAGGTGTTTTTTTAACAAGACAAAACAAAGGCACAGACCATAAGGGAGAAGATTGATACATTAGACTCTATTAAAATTGAAAACTTGTATGTAACAGAGGACAAGTAAAAAGTCAAACTATGGTGGCACCTGGCTGGCTCAGTCCGTAGAGAATGAGACTCTTGATCTTGGGGTCATGAGTTCAAGCCCCACATTGGGCTTAAACTTACTTAAAAAAAAAAAAAAGAAAAAAAGAAATCAAACTCTGGACCAAGAGAAGAAATTTGCAAAGCATATGGCTGATTCGGTGCATATAGATTATGGAGAACTCCAATCCCTAAGAAAAAGAAAGACAACCTAATGGAAACAGGCAAAAAAATATGAACAAGCAATTCGCAGGAGAGAAAGCCTCAGTGATCAGAACCCAGATGGAAAGATGCTTGACTCAGTGTTGCCAAGGATATGGAACCAGGGAGCTCCTTGACGGTGGGTGGGAGTTGGCGTGGGTCCAAGTCCCTGCAGAGCACTTTGCAAGAAAGTTGAAAATGCTCTGTCTGCAGGAGGTGCTGTTAGAAGCAGAATGTGCCTTGTAAATTTGGGGGGTTTACGCTGGGACTAGGGCCTGTCAATTTTGGTAGAGGCCGCCAAGCTGCTCTCCAAACAGACCATCTCACCTCACACAGCTGCCAACAGCATGTGAGATTGCCTTCGCCAACACTGCATTGTCAGCCTTTTCCATTTTGCCCGGGCTGAGAAGTTAGTTATTACCCTGTTTGGCTTTAGTTTGCCTTCCTTTAGTTAGGACTGAGGTTGGGTATCTCCCTGCCTCTCCCTCCCCAAACCCACACCCTTATCCCCTGGAAAATATACACACACAAAAGTGCATAAAGCTCTGTGTGTGTGTGGGGGGGGGGGGGGTGGATGCATGTGCACGCGTGCACGTGTGTAGCTGGCGAATAATTACAGAGCAAACACTTGAACAACCATCACCCTGGTCAAGAACTAGAACATGACTGGCACCCCGAAGCCCCCAAATCTGATTATAACTCCCTCCTTCCCCTGGAGCTAACCACTATCTTGTGATAAGTATTTCCATGTTTTTCTTTATGGTTTTCTCACTTGGATATGCATATATAAGGAATATAGTCTATTTTTGCGTCTTTGAGTTTTCCGTGGATGGAACCATATTGAACATATTCTTTGGGGTTGGGCTTCTTTCGCCTCCGCTATGTTTATGAGATTCACCCACCTGTTGCATGGTGAGTGGGTATCTTTTTGCATGTTTAAAAATCGTTTCGAGTTTTCCTTCTCTCTCTTTCTCTCCTTCGAATGCTCCCTTTGTGCTGTAAGATCTCCCTGCTTTCTAGGGAGAAACATTGAGAATGTGGGATGGGGGCTGGGATTGGGGAGTACAGGATAAAGCTGAGGTTCAGAGAGGCCACAGAGCCAGTAGGTGCCAGAGCCCGGATTCACACCTTCATCGTCTAACACCAACGACCAGGCTCACGGCCCCATCCCCAGCTTCACAGAGACCAAGAATGTCCAGGAGAACCTGGGCTCAGTATAGGGTGGGCCCCAGACAGTGAGGGCGGTATGGATGCAGAAGAGGGAGGAGTCGGGGAAGGCTTCCTGGAGGGGGGCACCCTTTGACCTGGCCCTTTCCTCTTACCCTCCTTCTTCCCCAAGGCCTCGTTCCCCAGCTCAAGGAAAGGGGCTTCAGATGCTTCTACCTCTGGACAGTGTCTTCTTAGAAGTGACTTTCTTTGCCCAGTTCCAGATGGGTCCTGAGATTGAGGCTGAGAAACAGAGGCCACAGACCTGTGCTGGACTCCTGGGCACCCCCTAGTAACTTAATCTCCGCCCTCCCCTTGCAGACATCGCTCTGGATTGTGACCTGAACTGTGAGGGCAGACAGAACAGGAGCTTCGTGGACAAGGTAGGGCATCTCGATCTGGGCCCAGAAAGGGGCCTGGAGTTTGGAGTTGACCTAGGTTGGGTTAAGAGGGGCGAGGTCATGACAGGTATCCCCCTTGCCTCCCTGCTGCTGCTGAGGTCACGGGAGCCAAATGGGAGCCAGACGTGACTCGGGATCTTCTTTTCCCAGGAGAACAAAAACGTTACCGAGAATTATCAAGTTATATAGACGCCCGGGCCTGGGCTGGGCCTCACTTTGTGGCAAAAAGTCCTCTGGGAATTTCAATCCAGGTCAGGGGTCAGCAAACTTTTTCTGCAACATGAGATAGTAAATATTTTAGGCATTGCAAAGGGTCTCTGTTGCAACTATTCGATTCGGTCATTGTAGTGTCAAAGAGCTATAGTTAACATCGAACAAACGGATGTGACTGTTCCAATAAAGCTTTATTTACAAAAACAGGCAGTGGGCCAGCTGGGACCCACGGGCCATGGCGTGCCAGCCTTCTGATCTAGGTGAGAAGGGAACTCTGCCAAGAATGAAACAGTTCAAGGACTTGGGGCTGGACTGTGGTGGCACTCAATGCCTGGGGAGGTCAAAGCAGGAGGTCCAGGTGGGCCGTATCAGCAAGGAAGCCCATGTGAGCTAGGCTCTAAAGCAATGCAAGAGGGAGGGCATTCCGGGTGGAGGGAATAGTGGGAGCCAAGGCCTGGAGCCAGGAATGGATCTGTCATCAGGAGGTTGCCTGTTGAGGAAGGGGACGTTGGCTGGGGACACATCGCAGTTGGCCATGAAAGACCACTGCGTGGTTTGGACTTGGGGCTGTGGGCAGTAGGGAGCCATTGCCACATCAGGTACAGGAAGCGCTTCAGTGAGAGTGGACCTACCCTCACAGGAAGGGTGAAGAGGAAGAGGTGGGGTTAGGAGTTGCGGGGCGGGGGCTCAGGTCCGGTCTGAGCCCCATCACCAGCTATGCTTTGCTATGGACAGCGGCAGTGGGTCTGGGGGCCCAGTGGCTATGGAGCCATCTTGCTGGTGAACTGTGACAAGGACGATGCGAACTGTTACGACCAGGACAACTGTGACCAGCACGTGCACTGCCTGCAAGGTAAGGGGGAGCCCAGGGTCACCGCTCCGCCTCCCCGCCGGGATTCCCGCCTGTGGCAGGTCCGAAGCTTCCCGACCCCAAGGCCGGCCTCCCCGCCAGGCGTCTATCCCTGGCCTGCATTTTAGGACGTCCCGAGTTCCAAGTCTGTCCCACGCCGCGTGCCACAGCCCCGTGAGGAGGGCCTCGGCGATTGTCTGGGGTGCGGGCCAGGCACCTTACACATGGGTGCACACAGCCTCTCTGAAAGTGGACGCATCTGTCCCTCGTTTCAGAGAGGGGAGCGCTGAGACTCAGGGAGGGAGGGGCCTGTCCGTGCCAGCAGGGAGTGACGCGCTCGGGCACTGAGGCCAGAACCCTCCCCTGCACGCGGCCCGGTGGCCTGCCCGCCCCACACCTTCTCACCTGTCACGTGCCAGGCACCGGGCTGGCCCCTCTGCACTTTCTAGAGTTCTGGGCAGGTGAGGAAATGGAGGCGTCTTCATGGTTTCCAGTGTTTTCGCAGGGTGGGCGGAGCTGGGGCTCGGACACCCGGGTCCTGGCACCCTCTGCCCTTAGGGGGCGCGGTGGGCAGGAGGAGAAGACAGAGTGTCACAGGCCCCCTGAGCTGCCGCCCCTGTCTGGCTCCACAGACCTGGAAGACATGTCAGTCATGGTCCTGCGGACCCAAGGCCCCGCCGCCCTCTTCGACGACCACAGACTTATCCTCCACACCTCCAGCTATGATGCCAAGTGGGCCCGGGTCTTCCACACCTGCGGTGAGTTCATGCCCATCCCCCACACCCCCACTGCTGGGGACGGGGGCCTCAGTGTCCCCACCTTGGGCTGGAGGGCAGCCCCTGCTCTGGCTTCCGGCCTGCCTTGGGGGTCAGAGGAGGCACAGTCAGGTGTGGGAACTTCAAAGCAGGTCCGCTGGGGTCCCCGGGCAGCTGTGGTCCAAGGCCATTTGATTGGATGGATCAATTTAAAAAATGTGTTTCAAGCACGTTCAGAAATGTTTATTACCCAAACTTTCAAACATACCCAAAAGTAGAGAGAATAGTAATGGACCCCCACAGGCCAACCACTCAGATTCGACAATTACCGCTGTCTTGCCTCTCTCGCTCCGTGGATCCTGTTTGCTCAAGTGTTTTTATTTTATTTTATTATTTTTCATGTGTATTCATTTTTTGAGAGATAGAGGGAGACAGAATGTGAACGGGGAGGGGCAGAGAGAGAGGGAGACACAGAATCGGAAGCAGGCTCCAGGCTCCGAGTTGTTAGCACAGAGCCCGGTGCAGGGCTCGAACCCACGAACTGTGAGATCATGACCTGAGCTGAAGTCGGATGCTTAACCGACTGAGCCACCCAGGTGCCCCAATGTTTGTTTTATTTTTGAGAGAGAGAGAGAGAGAGAGAGAGAGAGCAGGGGAGGGGCGGAGAGAGAGGGAGACACAGAATCCAAAGCAGGCTTCAGGCTCTGAGCCGTCAGCATGGAGCCTGAGGCGGGGCTCGAACCTATGAACCGTGAGATCATGACCGAGCCGAAGTTAACTGACTGACCCGCCCGAGCATCCCTGTTTGTTTATTTGAGAGAGAGAGAGAGAGAGAGAGAGCATGAGCAGGGGAGAGGGGCAGAGGGGGAGAGAGAGAGAGAGAGACAGAGACAGAGTGTGAGTGGGGGAGGAGCAGAGAGAGGGAGACACAGAATCTGAAACGGGCTCCAGGCTCTGAGCTGTCAGCACAGAGCCCGACGCGGGGCTCAAACTCACGGGCCGTGAGATCATGACCTGAGCCGAAGTCAGACGCTCAACCGACTGAGCCACCCAGGTGCCCCTGCTGAAGTATTTTAAAGCCACTCCTAGACACTATGGCTAGTGCCCCTGCATAATTCAGCGTGCATCTCCGTCCCCCCCACAAAAAAATGACTTTCTTCACACAGCCATGATGCTCTTATCATCCGTACGAGCAAGGACATAAAATATCTTTTAAAGATACACACACATGCAAGTAATAAAATGCTCATTGTTAACAAGATCAAACACTATAGAAGTATATGTGGCTAAAAAAATGAGAGTTCCCTGGGGCGCCTGGGTGACTCAGTAGGTTGAGCTCCCGTCCGACTTCGGCTCAGGTTATGATCTCACGGTTTGTGAGTTCGAGCCCTGCGGCGGGCTCTGTGCGGACGGCTCAGAGCCTGGATCCTGCTTCGGATTCTGTGTCTCCCTCTCTCTCTGCCCCTCCCCCTCCCTCTCTCTCTCTCTCTCTCTCTCTCAAAAATAAATATTAAAATTTTTTTAAATAAAAATGAGAGTTCCCTATCCTCACCCCTAAACCTGACTCTTAACACGTGTTCATCGTTAACGATTTGCTCTGTGTTCTTCGTCACTTGTCTCTGTGCGTGGCGTGCATGTCTTCTGCTTTCCCGGCGGTTTCTCCCACGGAATCATATACCCGACACCCCTTTCTGTATTTATCCGGCTTCTCCTCGTTCTTGTCCACAGCCGCGTGGTATTCCGAAGCGTGGATGTGCCATGACACATCCAGTGCCCTGAACATCCCGTTGTTGGCAGTGTTCTGACTTTGCAACAGTACAGGCGCCTCGAGGGCACGGGCCTTGCTCCCGGCTTGCTCCTGAGTCTAGAACCGTGCCCTGTCGGTGCCGAGGAGGTGCCCTGTAAATATTTGTTCAATGACCGGATAAAGAACCGGCGGACCCCCTTGTACGTGTATCTGTACGTACAGATTTCCATCAACTCCTGGCCACGGGGTTGCTCGCTTAGGAGTAGACGGGACTGTGTGAGATGTTGCCAGATCGTCCTGCGGAAGGTCTGAACAGCCATCTCAGAGAGGAACGGCCTCTCCCCGGGCCGTGCCCACCCTGGGCATCGAGCCCCTGTCGCTCCTTTGCCGGCGGGAGGGCAGAGGTGGGGGCTGCGGTCTGGCTTGAGGCTCTTTGGGGAGGTTGGCACGGCGGCTTCTCCTTGCGCCCCCGGTGCTCTGCGGGCCCACCTGGGAGTCACGGCCGTCCCTTCCGTCCCCGCCCAGGTCCCGAGGACTCGTGCGAGGCCTACAGGCACGTGCTGGGCCAGAACAAGGTGTCGTACGAGGTGCCCCGCTTCCACGGTGACGAGGAGCGCTTCTTCGTGGAGGGGCTCTCCTTCCCTGACGCCAGCTTCACGGGGCTCGTGTCCTTCCACGTCACCCTGCTGGACGACTCCAACGAGGTAGGGGTGGCCAAGGAGGGGGGGGCGGACAGGAGGGGGGAGCTCCGTGCTGGAGGGGAGGGGCTCCGCTGGCATGAAGGGTCCCAGACCTCTCCACCACCCCGCGGTGCCTCTCTAGAAACTAAGAGGTGCCAGCGGCTTGCCCAGGGTCCACGTGGTCCTTGACTCAGCCGGGCCTGTGGATTCCGAGGCCGGCGCTCTTCCCCTTCGGCTCCTCCCCCTCTGCAGGATTTCTCCGCGTCCCCGATCTTCACTGACACCGTGGTGTTCCGCGTGGCGCCCTGGATTATGACGCCCAGCACCCTGCCGCCCTTGGAGGTATACGTGTGCCGGTGAGTGTGTGTGGGGGGGGGGGGGGGGGGTGGGGGGGCGGCAGGTGTCCTTCTGACCCCGGAGGCCCCTCTGGTCTCCAGACCTGGCTGTGTCCTGAGCCCCTCTCCCTGGGCTTGTCTGCAGCGTGAGGAACAACACGTGTTTTGTGGACGCCGTGGCGGAGCTGGCCAGGAAGGCTGGCTGCAAGCTGACCATCTGCCCGCAGAACGAGAACCACAATGACCGCTGGATCCAGGTACCCTGGCCCCTGGACAGCATCTTGGAGGGAGAGGCTGGCGCATCCCAAGCGGGGGTGGGAGGAGGTCACTTACGAATTCTTAGAAGGACCTGGGGGCTGTGAGTGTCCTCCCCAGGGCGCTCCTTTTTCTCCTGCTAGACCTAGAGCTCTCTCCTTCTCTCCAGAACTTTCCGGAGACCCAGGCACACCCTGACACTAGATTGAACTCCCATTCACCCACAGGATGTGGGCTAGGCACGGGGCTGGCGCTGAAGGGGATGCCGGGGGTGTGGGACACGCTCCCTGCCCTCAGCAGCCTGGTCCTGTGGTTCCCCACGGGAGGCCCCTCTGTCCCCCTAGGGACATTTGGCAGCATCTGGGCAACTGTGGGGCTGTCACACCCAGGGTGGAGGTGCTACTGGCTTCTAGTGGGTGGAGCTCAGAGATGCTGCTAAGCATCCTGCAGGGAATACACAGGAAGGAATGATCTGGCCTCGAGTGTCAGTTGTGCCACGGCTGAGAAGCCCTGATGTGGTGAATTATTGCAACAAAGCCCCCGTTCCCGTAGCTGAAGGTGCAGCGGGGATGGGGGTGGGGGGGGGGCAGGGCAGGGTCGGCAAAGTGCCAGAGGGTTTGGGGGATGGGTAAAGACCTCCCCATGGAGGGACACCTGGGCGGGACCGGATGGGCAATGAGTGCTGCCGTTTATCAAGCGCTTATGGTGGGGGGGGGGGGGTCATGCGTGGCATCCTTTTCACCTTCTCGACACCTCCCTGCTGTCACCCACCTGAGGAGCCCTCGGGGGGCAAATGCCCAGAGCCACAGAGCTGGCAAGGGCCGTGCCGGGGTCCCGCGATGCTGGTCCTCGCAGAGGACCGGCATGGGCAAGGGCCCAGAGAGGGGAGGCACGAGAAAGAATGTCTGGCACTCTTGTGGGCCAGGGCCAAGGTTCTGTGAAGGGAGGCGCTGAAGCGGGAGACCCTGAATGCCAAGTTCAGAAGCTTTGGTGGCTGGAGGGTCCTCCAGGGAGGTGGAAGCTCGGGGCAGGAGTCTGGAGCCAGACGGGCTGGGTTTGGAGCCCGGCTGTGCCACTGACTAGCTGTGTGCCCTTGGACAAAAATTAGACCTCTCTGGTCCTCGCTTTCCTCATCTGTCGCATGGGTAACAATAGTGCCTCTGTGCAGGTGTATGGTGAGGATTCCTGGAATTAATATTTATCAGGAGCTTAGAGCAGGGCCAGGTACGTACCAGTGAGCTTCTCATCGGATATAGAGTTCATCGGTGCTGAGCCACCTCTGCCTCCAGGACCAGAGGGCTTAGGATTGAACTGGGTTGAATGTTGAGCGATCTGAGAAGGAGGCAGATGGCTACCTCCTTGGGTCCCCTCAGCCCTGTCCAGCTGCCAGCCCTTCCTTCACGACCACATGTGGAGGCCAGAGGTGCTGGCTGATGTCCAGTGACTTATTTGTCCAAGTCGGGCCACCCCGAGCCCCTCTCTGTGTCCACTCTGCCCCGATCTGGCACAGGGACACCCCCAGGGTCACATCCACCTTCTCGTTCATTCCCTCCTGTCTTGCTGGGTGACCGGAGCAAAAGCGTGCCCTCTCTGAGCCTCCAGCCCCTCCTCCAGCCAGCAGGCATCATACACCCCTCCCCTCCTCACCCCGAAGGGCAAGGCAGGCCTGAGACGAAGGACCCGCACGAACAGTCTTCTCCAAGGTTCTCAGTGCCAAACGAGCGCGGATTGTCCACACGGCGTCTCTCTCGTTCGCAGGACGAGATGGAACTGGGCTATGTTCAGGCGCCACACAAGACCTTCCCGGTGGTCTTTGACTCCCCCAGGAACGGAGAGCTACAGGACTTCCCTTACAAAAGGATCCTGGTGAGTGTCCAGGCCGCAGGCTGCCGCCCGGCTCTGAGGGCCGAGGGACATTACCCGAGAGCCACACTGGGGTGTAGGGCGTAGGGTCTAGGGGGCCGCACTGGGAGCCACGTTCTTTAGGGACAGGAGGGACCAGAAAAAAATACGAGAGATGCCCAGTTACATTTGAATTTCAGATAAGCAACGAGTAACCTTTTGGTATAGGCACGTACCAAGCATCGCACGGGACCTAGTTATACTAAAAGTGTATTTGTTTACCGGAAATTCAAATGTAACTGGGCATCCCGTATTTTTATTTCCTAAATCCGGCGGCCCTAGGTAAGGGGGCGGGGGCGGGCAGTGCCGCTGTTAAGAACACAGGCTCTGCAATCAGAGCAACCAGCTCAGTTACTCATCTGCATGTGACTTTTCATGAGTCACCTCCCCGCGCCGAGCTTCGGTTTCTTCATCAGCAAAAATGATCTTGTAGCCCTGGCCTCACAGGTTTCCCAACATAGGACCCTGCGCATGTGTGAAATATTGAACAGGTCAGGGGGCGCCTGGGTGGCTCCGTCGGTTGAGCGTCCGACTTCGGCCCAGGTCATGATCTCGCAGTTCGTGAGTTCGAGCCCCGTGTCGGGCTCCGTGCTGACAGCTCAGAGCCTGGAGCCTGCTTCCGATTCTGTGTCTCCCTCTCCCTCTGTCCCTCCCCAGCTCATGCTCTGTCTCTCTAGCTCTCAAAAATAAATAAAAACATTAAAAAAATATATTGAATAGGTCAGACTGAGTCTTAGACTCAGTATTTCCATCTGGAGAATGGGCAGCCACTTCCTGCCCCATCCTCAAGGAGCTCAGAGCCCAGCAAGGTGGTTCAAGCTCTTTCTGGTGACCCCCACCGCTAGCCTGACTCCGTTCCCCTCGCCAGGGTCCAGATTTCGGCTATGTGACGCGGGAACCACAAGACAGCTCTGTGAGTGGCCTGGACTCCTTCGGGAACCTGGAGGTCAGCCCCCCGGTGGTGGCCAATGGGAAAGAGTACCCCCTGGGGCGGATCCTCATCGGGGGCAACCTGCCTGGGTGAGAGAGGAGCAGGGAGAGGTGTTCCTGGGGTGGAGGGCGGCGACGGTGGCTGGGGTGGTGAGGGACCATTCTGTTCCTGGGAGAGAACCGGAATGGAAAGATAAAATTCTAGTTCTAGATGTGGGGATGGTGGTACAGCGGGCTGTTCACCAGACACTGTACTTCACCCTGGGGAGTTTGAAAAGGCCAAACGGGGCATAGACCGAAGAGAACATTCAGTCCGGCCTTTTCATTTCATAAGTGAGCCCAGAGAGGGTGAATGACCTGGTACAGACCACACAGAATGCACAGTTAGGACGTAACTTAGGTCTTCTGATTCTGAAAATAAACGATACTGCTAATACAATCTATTAATTAATAGTTATGGAAGAAGAAGCCTCAAGTCTCAACAGTCCTGGAGAAATTCTATTTCAAGAGCTTGTTCATACTATGATGTAAATGACTACTATCAGGTATTTTCCTGAGAACAGGAGAAGGAAGGAATAGGACATGGAAAATGAGATGTCCAAAAAAAAAAGCAAGAAAAGAAAACGAGATGTCATACCACACACACACACACACACACACACACACACACAGAATAACAGATTATTTGTTGTTCCACATGTGACAGAGATACGGATGTGAAAGAAAAGGAATGATGTGGTAATGGTTATTGGCTGCGGCATTGACCAAGACATCGGGCCAACCAAATTCAACAAAGCAGTTAGGACAGACTGGAGGTCAAATAACAGGTGAAGCAAGAGGCTTTGGAGGGGACTAACTGTCCTCAGCACGGGATCCCACGGAAAGAGGAAGTTTGGGCCATGCCAGTAGCTACCTCTGCAGAAGGGCAAACGAAGAACGGGGCTTACGTTCGCGAGCATAAGAGGCCGGGGCTGTGAGGCCTCTTGGGGTGACCTTGTCCACCTCTCTTCCCACTGATGTGCAGGAAGGTGAGGCCCCGGCAAGAGAGACCCAAGTGAAACTCAAAGAAGAGCCGCCTGGCCACGGGGCGCGGGGTAGGGTTGAGTATCAGGCTCTTGGAGAACGTGAGCGTGGGTCTGAGGGCAGCTCGGAGCATGTGCCTGGATGGCAAGACCCGGTGGGTCACCCGCCGGGTGACTGGGACCGAGCTGTCCCGCCCCTGCACGAGAGCTCCCCCCGAGCAGAATTGAAAGAGTACGTGCTTGTTGTCTCTCCTGCTTACAAAACGGTGCGTGTCTTTTTGTTTAAAACAACAATCAGACCTTGCGGGCCACCTGGGTGGCTCAGCTGGCTAAACGTCCGGCGCTTGGCTCCGGCTCAGGTCATGATCATACGGTTCATGAGTTCGAGCCCCCGCGTCGGGCTCTGTGTCGCAGCGTGGTCTGCTCGGGACTCTCTCTCTCTCTCTCTCTCTCTCTCTCTCTCTCTCTCTCCTCCCCTCCCCTGCACTCTCTCTCTCTCTCTCTCAAAATAAATACAATTTTAAAAGCTCAGATGTTGCAGAAACCTTGAATTCTTTCATTCCATTTCTGCATAGACTTTTTAAAGTGAAACAACTCTTTTTAACCCCTCGGGCCGCAGGTCCAGTGGCCGCCGGGTCACGCAGGTGGTGCGGGACTTCCTCCACGCGCAGAGGGTGCAGCCCCCAGTGGAGCTCTTTGTGGACTGGTTGGCCGTGGGCCACGTGGATGAGTTTCTGAGCTTTGTCCCTGCCCCCGACGGGAAGGTAAGGAGCGGGGTTACCGGCCGGTCCCCGGGTGTCCGAGTCAAAGGACGAGCTCCAGGAGGCCAGGGGAGCTCAGGCGGGTCTGCCCTCTCCACACAGGGCTTCCGGATGCTTCTGGCCAGTCCTGGCGCCTGCTTCAAGCTCTTCCAGGAAAAGCAGAAGTGGGGCCACGGCAGGGCCCTCCTGTTCAAAGGGGTTGTCGGTAAGCACCAGGGCCGTGTCCCTCAGCCCAGCCTTCCTGCCCCCTTACCTAAAGCAGGACACGTCCTTGGGCTTGAGAGAGGGATGGAAAATTCTAGAGCAGGGCCGTCCCCTAAAACTCAAGAGCCTCACTGCCACCGCGCGCCTTGCCCCACCAGCCCCCACTGCCCGGGGCCGGGGCGGGGATGTGGCCAGCTTCGTGGGTGCGTGACCAGTGTCACCGGACAGGGCCCTCCCCTCAGAAGGTTTAATGCTCTGCTCTCACTCTCTTGAAATTCTTAATAATCTGTGCCTTGTGTGTGAATCCTCCCGCTGCCTCCCGGGGATGAGATCCCCCTGTACCCCCCCTCGCTCCCCGGAGCCCCAGCCTACCGGGCCTCCCCCTCCCCGCCCCTGCCCACTGACGGCTGCAGCAGGAGCCCGGGAGTGGGCAGGCCTGGATGCACACGCCCCTTGGCATCTGGGAGGGGGGTGCTGGCATTAACTGTCCCTGTCCTGGACTAGCAGGGCCACAGGGGATGTGGTGGGCAGCTTGGAAGGGTGAGCCTCCTGTCCACCGCGCAGAGGCTGCCCTGGCCCTTGGAGAGCGCCTGTTGGCCATGGCTCGGGATGGTGGGCCTGTGGGAAGGGAAGCTGTCTGGCCCCGTCTGTGGCTCACGGGCTGGGATGTGTGGCAGCACGTGTGAAGTTCCAGGTGGGGCTCCCAGTGCTGCCGCGAGGGTCCGTGCCCACCACGCAGGCGTCCCATAGCCGAGGGAGCGCCACATCCGATAGCCAGTAAAAAAACCAACACGCGGGGCGCCTGGGTGGCTCCGTCGGTGGAGCGTCCGACTTCGGCTCGGGTCACGATCTCACGGTTCGTGAGTTCGAGCCCCGCGTCGGGCTCTGTGCTGACAGCTCGGAGCCTGGAGCCCGCTTCGGATTCTGTGTCTCCCTCTCTGCTCCTCCCCTGCTCATATTCTGTCTCTCTCTCAAAAGTAAATAAAGATAAAAAAAAAATAAAAAAAAAAAAAACACCCCACCTGCTAGGGCAGGAGGGAGACCGCGGAGGAAAGCCAAAGTTATATTTTTAGTACTTTTGGTGATACTTTTTTTCCTCTGCTCTTTGAGCAAAGGGCCCCGCATTTTCATTCTGCTTAGAAGGAGCTCTGAGCTTGCTGGCGTGGGCCACAGTGGATGGGCAAGCTTGTTGGCTCAAATTCCTTTCCCCACCAAGACCGCGTGGCTCCTAGAGGGGCCTTCCTCTCTGACAGGGACCCTGGGGGTCTCCGGGCAAAAACCTCTGGCTGGGGGGCAGGGGTGGATCATAGATTTTCTTGGCCTCGTAGGTGGTAAATGATACCCTGGGCCAAACCTACCTCCAAGGGAAAAGCTTCTGCAGAACTCAGAAGCGCTCAGGTAGAACTTTCCAGTCCCTTTCTTTGCATTTTAAGATCCTCATCCCCTTCCCGCCACCACCCTGGAGCCCCAGCTGTAAGACGAAAAATAGTCTTCCCCGCCCCGTTGTTCCCATAGGGACCATGGCTAAATGCCTCTGAGCCTAAATCTTAAAAAGCCCCAAATCTAGGTGTTATGTACCAGGTGGAGGCAAGACCATGTTTATCTTTCCTGGAAGGACCACACTGACCGTGAATGAGACCCAGGAAGAGGCCGAGCGGTTATTCCAGCCGCCCAGCTAGGAAGGAGACGGTGGCCGTTCACAGCCGTCAGGCCACCCGCAGCCACCGTGCTGCCCCATCCTGTGGAGCAGTGGCCGTGGAGGCCCAGCACAGCTTGTCAGTCACCCTGCCGTGTGCCACGCCCCAGGCCACGCTCCATGCCCTTTCCCCTGCTGACCTCACAGATTACTGTCCCCTCCCGCTCCATACCCAAGAACATGGGGAAGTCGGGGAAGTCACTGGCCCAGGGGGCTCAGCAAGAACGCGACGGAGCTGGGACCGGACCCCAGCTGGCTGACCCCAAGCTGGGCCTCCGGGAAGCCCCTTTGCCAGGCGGTCGCCTTGTGGAGGGCAGGGACAGGGTCCAGTGTGTCCATCGGGGCTGGCACTGATGGGCAGGTGGGTGACCGGCCCCACTACCACCCCTCGGCGAAAGGAGTCGCCACCCGGTGCCCTGGAACAGGTGGGCATTTCCAGTAAAAGTCATCACCACTTCCCGTGCACTCAAAGAAAGGTCTAAAGTGCACGGTGCTGTGGTCACCTGTCCCTCCCACTCCTCCCACGCCCAGGCTCGCACAGTGGCCAGGCTGAGCTCTGCTGGGTGGTGCCTACCCAGTGTCCAGAAAGACCAGAGAGCTGGTCTCACAAGACCAGTAGCTGTGAACTTGGCCTCTGCCCGGCTGCCTCCCAGAGCAGGTGACCCTCACCGCTGGCACTGTTCCTGCCCCTCGTCTAGTGTCGGTCTCTCCCTCACAGGTGACGAGCAGATCAGCACCGTCTCCATCAACCAGGTCCTCTCCAATGCAAACCTCATCAGCTACAACAAGTTTGTGCAGGTACAGGGCCAAGGGCTGTGAGCGGCAGGTGGGCGTGGCTGGGGACAGCAACGGGGACAGAGTCTGAGGCTCGGGGTCTGTGAAAGCCCAGGCTGGAACTGGCCCAGACAGAGGGGCTCCAATCCCTCCTCTGCCCCTGGAGAAATGAAGGGTAAGCTGTGTGCATGTGGGAAGGACGTGCATTCAGGCAGAGGGAACAGCCCACACGATGGCCTTGAGGTAGAATGCAGGGGCATGGACTGTCTGGGGACAAGCCAGGGGGTTGTGGAGTGAGGGGAGGCTGGGTCATCAAGTGATGGAGGGGACCACAAGGACTTTGGCTATGGCTCAGAGATATGAGGCCGCCAGGGGATTTGGGCAGAGGAGGGACCCGATCTGATTTATGCTTTGAAAGGATCTCTCTGCTGCTGTGTTGATAATATAGCAATTATTTCATAGCAGGGGTGGGTGGGGTGACATCAGATCCCGGCAGGAAACGCTTCAAGCTGGATAACGGTGGAACAGCTTTACCAAGGGAATATTTACAAAGGCGCAGGCAGGATTGGAGGAAGTCAATAGGGGACTGTGCAGTGTCCCCAGGCTAAGGGGAGGGGAGCTGTGGTGACACCTAGACCTGAAGGAATTAGTTGGGGGGCGGGGGGTACTGGAACTGGGATGGGATGGGTCACCATGAAAAGAGGGCTGTGGGACAGGAGCTGTGACCGTCCTGGCCAGCCTGCAGTGACCTGGCAGTGAGGTAGGTGCAGGAGCAAATATTCCAACTGCACCCTATCACCCCCACCTCCTGTCAGTGCCCCATTGGCCGAATCCGACCAGAAGCCAGAGGGCATGGGAGCCCCTGACTGGCAAGGACCAGCCTCCCAAGGCACAGAGCAGGGGAGAAGGGTACGTAGGGGTTCTGGAAGGACAAACAGAATACCAATGCACTCTCTTCTAAGAAGCAAATGCCAAGACGGGGTTCAACATGCAGAGATCCTATTAGGGACAGTGCCTGTCCCCGAGAAAGAGGAAGGGAGCTGGAGGGACCTGGGAGAACAGACCCTGAGTGGGGGGGGGGGGGGGGGGGCGGAGGGGAGGAAGGCCGAGGGGGGCATCCTGTACTGCCGTGCAGTCTCAGACAAGTTTAGCAAAGCCGTGGAGGTTTCCCCAAGCCGCTGTTGGCCAGCAGAGGAGTCCCCTGTCTCCCAGAAATAGGTTTGCCTTAGTGTCCTTGTTGTACTCGCCATTGGCTGTTAGCAACTGGAGGGAGGTGTGGCCTCATGCGGGAACAAAGGAAGGGTTTCAGAGGGGCAGCAAGGCCCTTGGTCAAGTCTACTAACGCAGCTGGAGGTCATTATGATGGTTGCCACGCGGCCCCAAAGCAGATGCAGCAAGGAGACCAATTAGGAAGCCACTGTTGTCAACCAGGCAGCGGTTGGGGTGGCTGTCACCAGGTGGATGCAGTGGAGGGGATGTGAAGAGGTCACACGGGGGATAGATTCTAGAGGTGGAGCCCACGGCACCTGCTGAAGATGGGTGTGAAGGGAGGGGAAAGGAGTCACTGGCACGACAGCAAGGCTTCTGGCACAAGCAGCTGGCTGCAATGACAGAGCTGAAGGACCCCGGGGGGGGGGGGGGGGGCGGCGCCTGGAGAGGGGAGTGGAAATGAAGAGTTTGTCTTTGGACGCGTTCTATCTGATGTGCCAATTAGACATCCAGGCGAAGATGCCAAGTGGTGGTTGTATGTGTAAATCTGAGTTCCGGAAAGAGAACTCTAGAGAGCTCTAGAGAGTGGCTGAGACACAGACATTTGGGAGTTGTCTGTGTCTAGATGGTATTTTCAAGCATGAGGTTGAAGGAGAGCCCCTCAAGCGTGAAAGATCTAGAGAAGGGAAGAGGGCCAAAGATGGAACACTCTGGAAAACTCTGGAGCTGGCCCAGCGAGTCGGCTGGGCCTGTGAAGGGTGGGACCCAAGGACAGGTACGTTTTGTGTGGAGAGCTGGTCTACGGGCAACTGGGAAGCCTGTCTCCTTAACCAGACATGACCTCTTGGGTTCCCCCCGATGCACGCTGGCAAGGTCTCTCCAACTCTACCCACCCCCCCTTAGAGCTGCATCGACTGGAACCGGGAGGTACTCAAGCGAGAGCTGGGTCTGACCGAGCAGGACATCATCGACATCCCTCAGCTCTTCAAGATTGAGAGGAGAAAGGCAGTGGCCTTCTTCCCTGACTTGGTGAGGCCCCTGTTCATGACTTAAATCTGTTTCATCAGATTAGGCTCCACGCTTCTGCTCCCCAGAGGGGCGAGACATTTGGTTGCTGCCGTGTTTGGGATTACGGTGACTGATGGGGG
The DNA here is from genome assembly GCF_018350155.1 of Leopardus geoffroyi. NCBI lineage: Eukaryota > Metazoa > Chordata > Mammalia > Carnivora > Felidae > Leopardus > Leopardus geoffroyi. The sequence continues at coordinate 12,363,514 of NC_059328.1, forward strand.
TGGCAGAGAGAATCAGGGGTCCCACGATGGGCCCCAGAAGGGCTCTAGTTGGCTGACTGTCCTGGCCACTATGGGATGTTCATTGGCGAAGCCCTTCGTTCAGGGGCCATCGGGGAAGGGCCCTTCACTTCCCCCAGGGACCTACATGATATTTGTGGAGTGAACCAATGATCGCATGAGGTGGTGTGTGCCCCGCAGTGCAGGTCAGCTGAAAGCTCAGATGTCCCTTGTGTTCTCTCTCTGAGCCCGCAGCTGTACCCCCATCCCCCATATAGTTAGGGTACACTGTTAGAGACACAGAAATGATTAAGGCTGCTTGCTGCTTTCAAGGAGGGAGTCTGATCTGGTGAGAGAGAAACTCTCTCCACCTCTCTTAGGGCATATCCCAATGATGTCTTTTGTATAATAAAACCAAGTGGCAGTTGAGAGGTGGGACAAAGCCCTTCCAGCCTGAGAGGTAGGACGGGCAATCCAAGAAGGCTTCGTGGGAGCAGTGGTCTTCCGTTGAGTCCTGAGGGCTTTGCCTCTGGACTAGGTAGACTGCTGGGGCCCCACCCCATGTGTCCTGATTGAGCAGGTCCGAGGCGGGGCCTGAGACACTGCTACTCCTCTAACCAGCACCCAGGTGGCGCTCAGGCTGCTCTCCGGGGACCACACTTTGAGTAGCGTGGCTGTAGATGACCCAGCTCCCGTCCCCTCCCCTCCTGTCACTCCCCTCCTCCAGCCCCCATCCACCTCCACCCCCCCCACCCCCCCCACAGAGGAACTCAGCTCGCCCATCATCAGGGCCTCACAGGGGGCCTGTCCACACCACCCTTGCTACATCTCTCCCATCTCCCTTCCCCTTTCTGGCTGTCCTTTCGCCCTCCTCGATTTCCCCATTTGCAAAACTCAGTTTCCCCTCCTCTCATGTTTAAGGCAGGCTTGCAATTATGCAAGTGCCTCTGGTGCTTGCAAGACACGGGGCCACGGGAGCCGGCTTCGGCCAGAGCAGGAGGTCTAATGCAAGGATGCCGAGGGCAGGGATGGCTGCAGTGGCGGCTTCGGGGGGGGGGCCTGGGACCGTCTCTCATCTCTGCGTCTCCGTCATCCGCTCCCTCCCCCTTCCCTTGCCCCAGCTTGGCTTCCTTTGCTTCTCTGTTCCTGGGGAGGAATATAAACATACACACGGGTACAGAGGTAGGCAGAGATCTACTGGGCCGGTCCACTCGGGTCAGAGAGAGAGAGAATCTGATTGGTCCAGCGTGGGTCAGATGTCTGCCCTGGTCCAATCGGCTCCAACGTAGGAAGCTGGGCTTCTGCGGCACAAACATGGCCGCGGCCAGGATCCACCAGGGAGGAGGGCGGTCGCTGGGGGAATAAGCTGTCCCTGGGAGCTCAGCGGTTGCTCCCTTGGCAATGCACAGCTGGCCAGAGTTCTCCCCCACCGCGGTGCCTCTCCCCTGCATGCAAGAGTGAGGAGCTGTTTTCAGGGTCGCCTGGAAGACAGACGCAGGTCAGGCCAGGTATGGTGCGGGTGTTGACGTGGAGCTGATGAGGAAGTGTCGCCCCTGACCCGGGACCCCGCGTCTTTGCAGGTGAACATGCTGGTGCTGGGGAAGCACCTGGGCATCCCCAAGCCCTTCGGGCCCATCATCGACGGCCGCTGCTGCCTGGAGGAGAAGGTGCGGTCCCTGCTGGAGCCGTTGGGCCTCCACTGCACCTTCATCGACGACTTCACCCCTTACCACATGCTGCATGGGGAGGTGCACTGCGGCACCAACGTGCGCCGGCAGCCCTTCTCCTTCAAGTGGTGGAACATGGTGCCCTGAGCCCATCCCCCCCATTGTCATCTCCCCCTGGGGTGGGACATCGGGGGGTCCTGAACAATAAGCGTCAAGAGACCCCAAGGTTCCAGATAGCGTGCCGAGGGTGACTGTCTCTCTCGGAAGCCTTTTCCCTAGTAGTGTTGCAACGCATTTGGTTTTCAGGCTTGATTCTTGTTGGCCTCTCAAGAAGAAAGTCCTCATTTCTTGAAAGCCTCTCATGTGGACAAGACCCATGGGGACTCCTCCAAACTTACCCCTTCTCACCCCCAAATCCTCTGTTTGAGATCTCATGCACTTTGGGGTCTAGAAACATCCATGCATCTCATCTGCCATCTTGGCCTGCGTGTCCTAATGGAGGAAGGACCCACACTTCTGCTTTGGTGTGATTGCCTCCTCACCCTGCAGGGGAGCAGCCCTAACGTTAGATCCCTCCACGCAGGAGAGAGTCTACCCATAGCTTCCCCCAGAGGGAAGGAGGCGGGGCCCATTTGGATCAAGGTGGGATCATCCGTCTACCTGCCAAGCTTCTGACCAGATGTTGAACTCTACACCCCACGCAGTGCCCGGCATGAGCTTTCACATAGTTGGTCCTTTCCAGATGTGTCTTGAAGGAATGAATGTTGGCCCTTAGCCTTATCATTGCCCCATCATCTGAATCCAGAAATCTGGCTTTGTCCAAAAACCTCCTGGAATTTCTTGGAGGTGATAGTATGAGTTGGGGGCACTTGGCTGGCTCAGTCGGTGGAGTGTGCCGGGGTTGTGGGTTTGAGCCCCACATAGGGTGTAAAGATTACTTAGAAATAAATTTTAAAAGAGAAAGTATGTTGGGAATTCCCGGAGATTGGGAAGCCTGCACGTGCAAGGGTGAGATGTCCTCCACGATGCATAGGCTGCTTCCTTGGCCCTGCACCTTGTTCTGCAGGAGGGGAGACCCCTGGTAGAATAGGTCCTAGGCTTTCTGTTGCCCTCTGGTCAACGTTTCCATGTCCTGCTGTGCCTCAGGAGAGGGAGCCCAAAGGGGCAGATCCACCAACATAGCTCACAGCGGGACACTCTGGGAATGAACGGCTCTGAGCGCGAGGGGAGGGGCGAGGGGTGGGAGGTTTTCTCCAGATGTGTGCCAGTTACACATGTGTCCCATATGGGCCCAGCTGGGTTTCTACCACTGGCTAAATAAATCTGCAGCAACACGAATGGTTTGAGTCCCATTTGGGTCCTTCTTTGGGATTAGAACCTGTCGGTAAGAACAGAGAAGTTGCTTGCAGCCGAAGCGTTTGCTTGCCTGGCCCCTGCAGAATTTGGGGCTGCCAGGCCCAAAGTTTGGTAAGGCGGTGAGTCTGCTCCGTCTTGGCCACAGGATGAGTTAGGGCTGCCACGGGCAGTGATCCAGCCACATACATGCAAGCCCAGGGGTCAAGTGCTAGGCTGCCGGGGCCAAGCGAGTGCGGCAGGGCAAGGGTCTGGGCTGTGGCCGGAAGGTTGCGTTGTGAGTGTGGCAATGGGGGAAGCTGAGGTGTGTGCCCTTACCAGCGTCCTTCCTGCCCCACAAAAGGCCAGGTGGACTTGTTCTGGAGCCCCAGGAGATCACTCCCTCTGCTCAGCACCCTTCCAACCGCCCCCCCCCCCCCCCGCCCCAAGGTGCAGAACAGAAACACACCCAGGCTGGCCCCAGGGCTGGCTTGCTTCTGGGTGGTTGGAGAAGGTGCTCAGCCTCCCCCTCCAAGCCCCCTCCTCGCCACGATTTACTTAGAATCTCTTGAACAGACTCCCAATGCCCCTGTGTGGCCAGCTTTTTATCAGAATAAGCCCACCTCCAAGGGAAGCTGGCACAGATTCTGCTGAGAAAATCCTGTTTTGTGAAAGGTGGGGAATGTGGCTTTTCTAGAAGGCAAGTGCTTAGAATTGGGAGAACTGGGGTGAGTTTGCAAGCGGGCTTTTCTCATCACTCCCCGCCCCCCCCCCATTGCCGGATGCCCTCAGGTTGGACACAAGACAAAGTCCTGGATGTGGACATCTTTGGGGGGTGGAGGCATGATTCTGCCTACCACGGCCAGCTAGCCACCACCCCCCTCCCCGACTGGGCTTTCTGGACTCCGTGAGCTGGGCCACACATGTCCCCTCTGAAATCCAGCTCGGCTGCTCCATGAGAGCCACGGGGTCAGCAGGAGAAAGATGTTACCTGTGGACCCTCCCTTCAGGGCTGGTGCTCAGTCCTGGACCATTGGGGGCACTAGGCTGAGACCCGGGATCCCCTGAGTTCAGGCTGGTGGTTCCTAAGAGCACCAAGGGTTGCTTCATCCAGTCTGAGGACCAGCCCCCGCCTCCCGCCCCAGACAGCTGCCTGTGCTGCACTGCGTGTTCCCTTCCAGGGCCTGGAAACCCCCAGGAGGATGGGGCCCCCGGGCCATTTCCCCCAGAACGCGCTATGTTTTCTCCGACACAGAGGTTAGCCTTGACCCTGGGAGGGTCAGGTTGGGTGCTCTAAGGCAGGCTGAAGGCTGCTAGGTTGGGCCAGTTATTTATGCCCCAGCAAAAGTCTTCCCAGCACCCTTCTGTATCCCTCATCCCTTCACTCAAAATCTATTCAGGGAGGATCTACTGTTTGCCAGGCAAAATCTCCAACCAACCTCGGGAGTTCACATCTAGGGAGGCAGCAAGTAAAGAGACAGAGATCACTAGAAATGATGGCGAGTGCCATGCAGCGGAGCATGAGGAGCAGAGAAGCGAGGTGGGGGCTGCTTTTGCAAGGTGACAGACTCCTCCCAGCAGAGGAGCTATTTGGGCTGAGGCTGAAGAATGTCACGGATCGGCCAAGCTTCCGGGCATGGGGACAGGACGAAGCCCGGAGGTAGGGAAGGGAGGGGAGCGTCCGTGGCATAGCAGGACCAAAAGAAGACCAGGACGGGGTAAGGGTATGGAGTGGGGTGAGTGGGGACGAGGCCCGTTTTCCCAGAGCCCTACGGCGCCCATCTCAAAGCACACTGCCCCTCCCCCCACCCCAGGGTCTAGACCTGGGGGTAGACAGGATGGGGGAAGAGTGTGTCCAGACGCTCTGCCCACGCACCCCAGGCCTCGGGCGAAGCAGCGTGGGGCAGCGGAAAGGCCAAGTGCCTCGGAGTCGGACGATCCGACGCTGAACTTGGCACTTCTCGGCTCTGAACCTCTCGGAGTCTGTTTTCTTCTCTGTAAAATGGGAGTAATGATTGTGCCCACCTCAGAGAGTTCACACGTGGTTTCAGTAAGACGCTCGGCAGCACACCTCCTGGCACATAGTAAGTGCTCAATAAAGAATGCCTGCTGTGGTACAACAGACCCTCCTCAGGCCACCGCTGGGTAGAGAGCTCCTATCTCCTGCCTTCATCTTGGGGACAGAGACACTTCGAGGTCCCGAGGTCAGATTTGGGAGGAAGGGACGGGAGGGCTGGCCCAGCAACTCTTAACGTGATAGCCCGCTGGTCCCAGCTGCATGGGATTGACCAGGCTCTGGCCCAGACGGGAAGCGAGGGCCTGTCTTTCCTGTGGGAACTGGCAACGCTCCGTGGCACTGGACCCGCCTGACTCGTGCTTTCTTCAGAATTACGAATCGGTAACTGCAGGGCCTTGGCAGGAGGTTGCCCAACTCTGTGGTCTCCTACGCCTCAGCTGGCAGCCCCAGAGGACGGAGCGTCAGGCTGGGGCGGCTGGGGCTCCGGGATGGCCCGGAAGGAATTCTGGTCGACTGGGTGTCATGGCACGTCTCCCACGGCCTAAGGTCGGCGAGTGTGACCTGTGTGCCAGCGGGTGCCATGCACCTGCCACATAACCATCTCGTTTGCTCTGCACAGCAGGCTGGCAGGTGGCTACTATTATCACCCTCACTTTATAGGCAAGGAAACCGAGGCACAGAGACATGCAGGAACTTGCCCGGGTCACAGAGCCCTTAGGTGGAGAGGACAGGTTTGAGTCCAGACGGGGGACCTCCGTAGCCTGGGTTCTTAACGCAGCCACGGTACAGATCCTCACCCCATCCACGCGTTAAGTCACCCAGGGAGGCTGGAAACTAGCCGGGCAAAGTCTCCACCCTTGGAAGGTCGGTCTGGACCTTGGGATGTTGCACGAAGCTGCCCGGTGATTCTGACGGGCAGCCAGAGCAGAGCATCAGTGGCCCAGGCCATACCGCCTTCCCAAGCCTGCCCGCCCCTGCCTCTGCCTGGTCGCCATCTCCGCCACCTAGAATCGGCAAGTTCGGGGGGCTGTGGGACCCCACATCACCCAGGCTGTGGTGGCACCTCCAACAACCAGACAGCTCCTGCTACTTTCAAATTGTCTTGCAGGGCCTGTGGCTCTTAGCGTGCACACAGGATTTCTCGGAAGAGTCATTAAAAATACAGATTTCTGGGGCGCCTGGGTGGCGCAGTCGGTTGAGCGTCCAACTTCAGCCAGGTCACGATCTCGCGGTCCGTGAGTTCGAGCCCCGTGTCAGGCTCTGGGCTGATGGCTCAGAGCCTGGAGCCTGCTTCCGATTCTGTGTCTCCCTCTCTCTCTGCCCCTCCCCCGTTCATGCTCTGTCTCTCTCTGTCCCAAAAATAAATAAACGTTGAAAAAAAAAAATACAGATTTCTGGGGCGCCTGGGTGGCGCAGTCAGTTGAGCGTCCAACTTCAGCCAGGTCACGATCTCGCGGTCCGTGAGTTCGAGCCCCGCGTCAGGCTCTGGGCTGATGGCTCAGAGCCTGGAGCCTGTTTCCGATTCTGTGTCTCCCTCTCTCTCTGCCCCTCCCCCATTCATGCTCTGTCTCTCTCTGTCCCCAAAAAATAAATAAACGTTGAAAAAAAAAATAAAAAAAAATACAGATTTCTGGCCACCCTCACCTGTCAGGCCAGGCCCCCTGAGCCAAATCCCTGGGCCTGGCTATTGGGATGTTGTAAACTTCCCAGATGGTTCTGATGGTTCTGGGTTAAAAATTCCAACGATTTCCTGTTCACCATGACAGAACATCTGGACATAGTGTGGACGTTTATCAAGAGGGGTCTTTGAATGTTATTATTATTATTTTTTTAATTTTGAGAAAGAGACAGAGTGAGTGGGGGAGAGGGGCAGAGGGAGAGAGAGCGAGAATCTTAAGCAGGCTCCACACTCAGCATGGAGCCCGATGCGGGGCTCGATTCCGTGACCCTGGGATCATGACCTGAGCCCCAATCCAGAGTCAGGTGCTCAACCGACTGAGCCACCCAGGCGCCAAGAAGGTGTCTTTGAATTCTGGGGTCGTCCATACTGGGGCTGTTATATGTCGTTTCATAAGAATGAATGGGAATGATCCCAACTGACGTGGAGGGGTTTCCACAAGGCAGCAAGTGAGAAACCCGAAGCCCCAAATGGCGTGCACACGCTGTGGTCAGCAGGGGCACGGTGCCCTCAAAAGTGCCCCCGCTGTGCGTGCGTGCGTGTGCATTGCTTTATGATTGTACAACCATGGAGAAAGCACAGAGTGACTACCATGGTGGCAGGGAGGAGGAAGGAGGCAAGCAGATACATAAGGGATAAAAAAGACACCATGCGGGGGCACCTGGGTGGCTCGGTCGGCCGAGCGGCCAACTCTCGGTCTCAGCCCAGGTCATGGTCTTACGGTGTGTGGGTTCAAGCCCCCACATCAGGCTCTGCGTCTTCTGTCAGCATGGAGGCTGCTTGGGATTTCTCTCTTCCTCTGTCTCTCTGTAGAAATAAATAAACCAACGAACCCTTAAAAAAAAAATGAGCCCATTAAAAAAAAATACGCTACGACGTGGGTATGATTCGACTACCTGCGTGATTTATGTATTAGAATTACACATGGTGTGTGTATATTCAAACTCTTTTTTTTTTTTTTTTTTTAGTGAAAATGAGCTGTGCTTTGGGCCAAAGACTGTGGCCACGCTGGGGAGTCAAAGTACAAGTTGAAATTTCTGGAGAGTGGACGGGGGAAAATGGCGCCCCCCACCACGGAGACCGCAATGGAGGTTCCTCCTCCACGGAGCTCGTAGTCTGATGTCCCAAGCAGGCAATGCGGTAACCCAGCCCCAAATAACGCTCGGGGCACGAAGGAAACAAACGGGGGCGTGCGGCTGGGAGCCCCAGGGGACCTACCTCAGACAAGTGGTCAGGGAGGCCTTCCAGGAGGTGGTATCTCAGACTGGATAGAAAGAGTGCGAAGGAGCCACAGTGGAGAGCGCAGCGGGGGCCAGAGCCCCGAATGGGGGGCTGACTCTGTGTGTTCTAGAACCTGGCCAAAGGCCTCCCGGTGTCGAATGGAGGGAGCTGGTGCAAGGGAATGTCCTGGGAGAGAAGGCGGGTCCCCATCGCTCTCACAGGGACGAGCTTCGCTGTGGCTCTGAAGCAGGGGGAGCCCTCTGAACAGGGTGCGATGTGGTTTGGTCTAGATTTTTTTTTTTTTTCAACGTTTATTTTATTTATTTTTGGGACACAAAGAGACAGAGCATGAACGGGGGAGGGGCAGAGAGAGAGGGAGACACAGAATCGGAAACAGGCTCCAGGCTCTGAGCCGTCAGCCCAGAGCCCGACGCGGGGCTCGAACTCTCGGACCGCGAGATCGTGACCTGGCTGAAGTCGGACGCTTAACCGACTGCGCCACCCAGGCGCCCCTGGTCTAGATTTTTTAAGAGAACGTTCTAGACGGGGAACTGGCTTGGCAGTAAGAACTGAGGCGGGCGCGAAGACAGGTCCAAAGGGCCGCCACCGTCAGCCAGAGAGCAGGACCGCGTTCAACTCCCCGTTTGTGTGAGAACCGAGGCAACAAGGCGGGTCAGGGGCAACTGCCAGCTTTCCAGGCTTATTAACTCACCGATTTACTACGCAGCCGATCGCAGCTACAAAAAAGTCTTTATAATGTTCCTGGAGGATTTAAGGGATTCTTACGACAGGACCCGGGTCTACGCCGCCCTGTTTTCTTTGCAAAAGAGAACATTGCAAACCCCTCCGCGGTCCTGCGGGTGACCCTTCCCGCCCGCCTCCCACACCCGGGGCCGCTCGCTACCCTGAACGTTGCGTTTGTCATCACTCCGCCCCTCGTGATGACTTCACCACTCGCGGCGGCATCTCGGAACCACCGGCTGTTCAGTGCTGCCCGTTTTTAGAGTTTAGATGCTTCCAACCACATTCGTTCCCGTTATTCCGTGTGTTGCTCTTTTCATGCAACACCGTGTTGGGGAGATTCCTTCCCGCTGCCTATCGCCACCGTTCCTTGGCACGGCTACGTAGCATTCCGTTTCGTGAATGGGATTTGGATATGTCTTTCTGTCAAGGGGTCTTGGGTTCTTTCCATTTTTTTTTTAAATGTTTTGCTGTGACGAACAACGGGGTTATTGTCAGGATGTTCCCTGGTGTGCACATTCACGAGTCTCTCTAGATGAAGCATCTAGAAGGTCTCTAGCCTCCTTGACTGGGGAAATGGCGATGCGGTGGAGGAGAAAGAAAGGGAAATGGGTGCTTTGGGGGACGTGGGGAAGCGTTCGTTTCGGGGAGGCTCGCGGTTCCAGCGAGTAGACGGTAACACGGGTCGCGGCTGAGACTCAGCGCGTGTTTGTTTCCTGCTCGTGCCCACAGTCTGAGGTGGGCGTTGTGGTGCGCCGGGTGGACTAGAGAGTTCTGCTCCACACGGTCGCTCGGGGACCCAGGCTGGCGGAGGCCCTGCCGTCGTGATGTCCAAGGTCCCCCTGGGCGATGGCCTCGAGCCGGCAGAAAAGAGGACAGAGAGAGGAGAAACGACATCAGGCCGGAGGGGACACACATCACCGTGGGAACTCAGTGCCCGCATGTGGGTGCAAGGGACTCTGGGAACGTGGTCCTCGCCAGGGCAGGCGGCCTGCCGAGTCACATCCACATTACAGATGAGGGAAGAGGCTGCTCGCTAGGCTTCCCGAGCCCAGAGGAGAAAGAGAGTGGTCCGGGAGAAAGAGCCCTCACGGAAGGGACATCCCAGGTCCCAGCGCTGAGCTTTCAACCTGTTCCTTCCTACACCTCCCTCGCTCCCCCCGCCTTGGGACACCGGGCCCTCCTGATAGCTTCCTGGACAGAGATGAAGGGGTCAAGGGTGCCTTCGGCGCGAGCAGGCCAAAGTCCCGCGTTGAGGACCCGGTGACCGATGGAGGCGTGCAGTGCCTCCGTGTTTCCTGCCTCCCTGTTTGTGGCGCTCGAGCGACTGGTGTGCCAACACGGGAGCGGACTGAGGCTCATCCGCCCGCCTGTACCTGCCCGTTGCTCCTGGGCGAGAGCTCCGCCGACGGAGAGAGAGAGACACTTCCGTCTCGCCTGTTAGATGTTTCCTGAGCACGTGCTATGTGCCCAGGCAATACGCGGCAATGGCCGTAGCCCGGCGAGGAGCCCATCGGGAGCCAGGCCGCCAGGGTGCGCTTCCTGGCTTGGCCGTCGCCAGCTCTGTGACCTTGGGCAGGTCGCTTAACCTCTCTGTGCCTGACTTTCCTCATTGGTAAGGCGGGGATGGTAATAGTCCCCATCTCGGGCTGGTGCTGTGAGCAGAGTAAGAGACGGTCTAAGGTGCTTGGCATGGCGCCCGGGGCTCGGTAAACGGGAGCCGTAACTTGAGGTCATCGGAAAGACAGGTGTGGTTTGGCTCAGAAGCCCCGATTTGTCTGCACTGCCACCTAAGGAGTCCTTTACCCACTTTCTCCTGATAATAAGCTTTTTTTTTTTTTTTTTATGCTTAAGAAGTCTGGCTACAGCCAATGCTTTGATGAGCAGAGTAGATGCAAACACCCTCCGCCCACCGGGGGGTGGGCTGTGGAGGGTCCCCTGTGCCCACAACGATGTGCCCGCGGCCACTCCCCTCTGACTTGAAGCTGAAGTCAGTAAGTAGTGGGCAAGCTGTCACAAGGCCAGGGTCCCGAGGGGCTGGCTCCCCGTTCCTCCGTCGGGGCACCAAGACTGGGGCCTCCTGGTTCCGAGCGTTTTCTCGTTACGTCGGTGGCGAGGATTTGAGACGGCTTTTGGTGGGATGCCGGGGCGGGGGGGGGGGGGGGGGCAGGGGTCCCCCTCGGAGTTCCTAGAAAGGACCGCGTGCTGGAAAACACAGGGTGTGCGGTGCTGGTGTGAGCGCCCCGCAGACGTGTGGGTGTCCTCACCCAGCAGATGAAAAGAAGGGGCCGTTAAGCCGACTCCTGAAGCAATGCTGTCTTTGAAGAGTTCGAGGCCAGCATTAAAGTTCATTCCGCACTTGCTTCTTTGAACTCTCCCTGGGTCTTTAAGTGCCTCGGCATCCTGCGAAGCTGCATCTCAGCGGTAATTATCTTAATCGGAAACATCTCAATCACAGAAATGACGGCCGCCCCGGGTAATTCCCAGGGCTCCGGCAAGCAGGGGCCTGAGCAGGGCTGGGCAGGGCATGACTCAGAGATGAGTTTTTATGTGAGTAACACTACCCAGGAAGGTACGGGGCCACTCAGCCCTTATAGTTACATATTTTCTATTCTTTTTTTTTTTTTATTCCCTTGACGGGAATGATTTTTCAAGGGATTTGAGACCATGTATCGTAAGGAAACAGTCAGCAAATTGATGATTAAAAAATAGAGGAAGGGAAAGACACCAAAGCAGGAAAATTTTAAGAAATAGAGGCCACAGGAAGAAAGGACAAACAAAGATATGAAAGTGTGGTTAAGCTCAGATTTGGGATCTGAGCTTCCCGGCAGACCGTGCAAAAGCAGGAAGCAGAATCAGCCATCTTGTTCTCATTATCGGAAGGAAGGCAACGTGCCAGGTGATCCCCGCCACACGTGGGCCCTTATAAAAGGACGTGGAGAGGTCGCTGCCTTCAACCCTCTGTGGCGGCAAATGTGACGAGAGATCTCCTACGTCTGAGCCTCCGTTTCTCATCTGTAAAGTGTGGACGATGCTTGTCTTCCCGGATCGTTCGAGAAGGACTAGACCCAGGCCTGGCAGACTGGGAGCAGCCGGCAAATGTTCGTTTCTTGACTTTCCGTTCTCCAACCCTGCAGGACCAGTGCCTCATTCATCCTCTCCGTAGCAGCCGCTGAATCCTCACCCCTGTTTTATACGGGCGCAATCATCCCTGCGGCGTGTCCAGCTTCGTGGGAGATTCCGGGCAAGCGAACGCGCAGATGTGGACCCCGTCTTTACGAAGCTCACAGGTGAGGAGCGAAGCAAGGCCACTGGGCAACGGCGGCATGGCAGGATATATACAACGATCAGGGCGTCATGGGAACGTCCGTTTGTTAGCACTGAATCTGAGCTAGGTCCCGGCTTCGACGAGAGCAGCATGGAAAAGGAAGCCTGTAGGCATAGCAGTGAATTCATAAATTCAAAAATTGTAAGCAAAGCTTCAGCAAACTAAATGCAAAGAGGATACAATATCGGATCAAATTAAGCCGATCCCAGATCGCCTTAGAAAATCAGTCCGAGGGCCTCATAAATCAAAGACAATTTACACAGTGATGTCAATAAATCAGAAAAAGACAGTTGATAAAACTTCCATTAAAATGGAAAGTTTTATTTTAATGTTTATTTTAGCTTAAAATAAAACTTAAGCTAAGCATAGAAAGAAGCTGCTTTTAAAAAAAATGTTTATTTTTTGAGAGAGAGGGAGGGAGAGAGAGACAGAGCATGAGTGGGGGAGGGGCAGAGAGAGAGGGAGACACAGAATCCGAAGCAGGCTCCAGGCTCCCAGCCGTCAGCACAGAGCCCGACGTGGGGCTGGAACTCACGAACCGTGAGATCATGACCCGAGCCGAAGTCGGACGCTTATCTGACTGAGCCACCCAGGGTCCCCAGGAAGGAGCTGCTTTAACCTGATGAGGAATATCGACAGCAGATGTTCTCACGGCGTGGTCCCCAGACCAGCAGCAGCAGCACTGAGAGGGAACTCCTCCCAAACGAAGCCCTCGGGCCTCCCCCGGACCTACTGAGTCAGAAACTCTGGGGTCAGGGTGTGGACAGGGGCAGTGGGCTGTGTCTGCATGGGCCCTTCGGGTAACTCTAGTGTGGCTGGACTTCAAGAACCACCGGTCTACAAGAAACCCACGTCAACAATTACACTTAATGAGGGAATGTTGAAACCACCCTCCTAGGATCAGAGGATCAGGGCGAGACCAGAGCACTATGGTCATCACGTCTATTCAGCATTGAGCGGAAAGTTCGTGCAGTACAGGTGCAGGTTTTAAGGACCAGAAAGGAATGATTACAGACATAGAAAAATCCAAAAGAATCTGCTATAAGAATAAGAAGGTTTAGGGGCGCCTGCGTGGCTCCGTCGGTGGAGCGTCCGACTTCGGCTCAGGTCACGATCTCACGGTTCGTGGGTTCAAGCCCCACGTCCGGCTCTGTGCTGACAGCTCGGAGCCTGGAGCCTGCTTCCGATCCTGTGTCTCCTTCTCTCTCTGCCCCTCCCTGACTCATGCTCTGTCTCTCTCTCCCTCTAAAAAATAAACATTAAAAAAAATTAAAATGTAGCTAGAGCTGCAAAGAGCCGAGAATAGCTAAGTGACTGTTAAGATGACAGGATGGGAGAATGGGCCCTACCAGGTATTAAGACTTAGTCTAAAGCTGTAATGATGAAGGCAACAGAGAATTCATGCAGAGGTAGACAAACAGTCCGATTACCCAGATCGGAGGGTCAGATGTTTTATTGTGACCTGGTAGGAGTTGCTGATCAACCCTACCTGTCACCCTTGGCATGTAGCACAGACAGATTTTCTCCGGGTTTGTGGTTTATTTTTTATTCCCTTAATCTTTTAATAAGTGGAAGTTCCTCCTTTTATTTATTTATTTTTTTATTTTTTCAACATTTATTTATTTTGGGGACAGAGAGAGACAGAGCATGAACGGGGGAGGGGCAGAGAGAGAGGGAGACCCAGAATCGGAAACGGGCTCCAGGCTCCGAGCCGTCCGCCCAGAGCCCGACGCGGGGCTCGAACTCCCGGACCGCGAGATCGTGACCTGAGCTGAAGTCGGACGCTTAACCGACTGCGCCACCCAGGTGCCCCATATTTTTAAAAAATTTTTAATGTTTATTTATTTTTGAGAGAGAGACAGAGTGTGAGGGGGGAGGGGCAGAGAGAGAGGGAGACACAGAATCCGAAGCAGGCTCCGGGCTCCGAGCTGCCAGCACAGAGCCCGATGTGGGGCTCGATCCCACAAACTGCGGGATCATGACTTGAACCGAAGTCAGATGCTCAACTGACTGAGCCACCCAGGCTTCCGGAAGTTCCTCATTTTAATACAGTTAATCATTCCTTTATCATTGTGTTCTTTGTGGACCACTATCCAGAATAGATAAATAAGTCCTACCTCTCAATAAAAATAAGAAAAAGAGAAACAATCCCATGGGGGGGGGAAAAAGGATAAAACTATAAATAGGCCCGTCACAAAACAGAAAACACAGATTTCCAATAAAGAGTTGGAAAGATAGTCAGCCTCCTTTGTAACGAGGGCAACTCAGAGGCAAACCACAATGATACGTTATTTCCAGGCTTGGCGGAGAGGCGAAAATAAATGCATAAGGGAGAACTCTTAGCCAGGATGTGGAACAAAGGGAAGGCTCAGAAATCACTGATGGGGATGAGACTGGTGCAACCACTATGAAAAATAGTTTGCTACGACCCAGTGAATTAAAAATGCCCCACCCTGGGGCGCCTGGGTGGCGCAGTCGGTTAAGCGTCCGACTTCAGCCAGGTCACGATCTCGCGGTCCGTGAGTTCGAGCCCCGCGTCAGGCTCTGGGCTGATGGCTCAGAGCCTGGAGCCTGTTTCCGATTCTGTGTCTCCCTCTCTCTCTGCCCCTCCCCCATTCATGCTCTGTCTCTCTCTGTCCCAAAAATAAATAAACGTTGAAAAAAAAAAAATTAAAAAAAAATAAAAATAAAAATGCCCCACCCTGTGCCAGGAATTCGACTCCTAGGTATATACCTGCGGGAACGCTCGCACGGTGCCCCGAGAGACGTGACTATTCACGACAGTGGTACTTCTATCATCCCCGGACTGGAAACGACGCCCATCGCCTGCGGGACGGATCGCTAAATTGTTGGACGTCCATGTGACGGGATATTGGGAGGCAACGGAGATGCACCATATACGACTCCCCCGGCAACCGGGGCGCGTTTCAAAAATACAACCTTGAGCGAAGGAGGCGAGTCACAAAGGACTGAAGTGTGCTTCCATTTACGTCGAGTCCAAAACCGGACAAAACTAACCAATACGGTAAAAGCTGTAAAGAAAAGCAAAGGAACGATGACGGAAAAATTTGCCGAATTGTTGGTTCAGGGCTGGGACGGGGATGTAGTGAGAGAGGTGTCCCTAAATTGCTTCAAAGATACTGAAGACTTTCTAATTTTTTTTTTTTAATTTATTTTAGAGAGAGAGAGAGAGAGCCTGAGGGAGGGAGAGGGGGAAAGGGAGAGAGAGAAAATATCTTAAGCAGTCTCCATGCTCAGCACGACCTAGGACTTGATCCCACGACCGTGGGATCGGGACCGAGCCGAAATCAAGAGTTGCACGCTCACCCGACGGAGCCACCCAGGCGCCCCCTTTCTGTTTTTTAGCCTAAGTGGTGTTTGCACGCTGTGTCCACTTTATTACTGTTCCTTAAAACGAGCGCGAGTTCTCGCACTCCTCCGTATGCATGAGGTGTTACACACGATTTGGGCTCACGCGTGCAGACAGAAAGGCGGCTGCGGAACATGCGCGTGAGCAGATCTCGTTCATCAACGCGGCTCACGCTGGCTGGAACGAGATCCCCGCCTCCAGCAGGCAGACAGCAGGGGACTTGCCAGCCCCGGAGGACGGCCCCTGGCCGTGGCTGCCAGTGCCCCGCCTGCCGTCCCCTCTGTCTTCAGGTCACGGACACCTGGCCTCCAAGTACCAGCACGAGCGCTCTTTGTCTACGAGAGCCTGCTCACCAGATGCCAGGGACGCGAGGCCCTCAGGAGCAGCCCTCGACCTACAGCTGAGGGGGATGGGCTGTAAATGGCCCGGCTCCCCTGCCGCTGGGGTGGGCTGGCCGTGGGGTAGGGGCTCCACACTTTCCAGCGCCCCCGGGGGGATGGCCCTGAAGCCCTCAAGTAGTCACCACGGTGACCAGCTGACTCACACACCTTCACCGGCCCCCTTCCCTGTCTCACTTTCCCACCTCGTCCTGGCCTCCCGCACCTCCCAGATAAACCGCTTGCACTCAAGTTCCTGTCCCAGAATGTACAGAGAGAGCAAGAGCGAGACAGAGACAGACAGAGACAGAGAGATATCTTCTTAGTCCTGTTTCTTGGACTTTTTTTTTATGCTTATTTATTTTTATTTTTTTTTATTTAAAAAAATTTGTTTAACGTTTATTTATTTTTGAGACAGAGACAGAGCATGAACGGGGCGGGGGGGTGGGGGTTGGGCAGAGAGAGAGGGAGACACAGAATCGGAAACAGGCTCCAGGCTCTGAGCCATCAGCCCAGAGCCCGACGTGGGGCTCAAACTCACGGACCGTGAGATCGTGACCTGAGCTGAAGTCAAGATGCTTAACCGACTGAGCCACCCAGGCGCCCCAGTGCTTTTTTTGAGAGAGAGACAAAGTGTGAGCAGGGGAGGGGCAGAGAGAGAGGGAGACACAGAATCTGCACAGGCTCCAGAATCTGAGCTGTCAGCACAGAGCCCGACGTGGGGCTCGAACCCACGAACCGCGGGATCGTGACCTGAGCCGAAGTCGGATGCTTGACCAACTGAGCCACCCAGGCGCCCCTGTTTCTTGGACTTTTGTTTCGTGTTCCTTGAGGGCAGGACCCTTTGAGCTTCTGTGTCACTAATACCTGATACACGGCCCTAGCGCAGAGGGGGGCTCAGTGGATGTCTGTTGAATAAACATAAATCAGGGGGCGCCTGGGTGGCTCGGTTAAGCGTCCGACTTCGGCTCGGGTCACGATCTCGCGGTTCATGGGTTTGAGCCCCGCGTCGGGCTCCGAGCAGACAGCTCAGAGCCTGGAGCCTGCTTTCGATTCTGTGTCTCTCTCTCTCTCTGTTCCTCTCCCGCTCTCACTCTGTCTCTCTCTCTCTCTCTCAAAAATAAATAAAGATTAAAAGAAAAATTTTTTTTTTTAATTTTTTTTTTCAACGTTTATTTATTTTTGGGACAGAGAGAGACAGAGCATGAACGGGGGAGGGGCAGAGAGAGAGGGAGACACAGAATCGGAAGCAGGCTCCAGGCTCTGAGCTGCCAGCGCAGAACCCGACGCGGGGCTCGAACTCACGGACTGCGAGATAGTGACCTGGCTGAAGTCGGACGCTTAACCGACTACGCCACCCAGGCGCCCCAAAAAGAAAAAATTTTTTAAGAAAAATAAACAGAAATCAGAAGACCCAAAAGTCTGGGGGCTTTTATTCTCCCCCCAAGTGGCCAGTAAAGCCTTGTGCTTACGGCTTTGCCGTCCGCTCGACCTGGATTCAAATCCTAACTTCATTTACCACCAGGTGCTCTTGTGCGGGTCGCTCAAGTTCTTTGAGCCTCAACTTCCTTGCCTGCCAAATGCCTTCCCGGTGGAGTCATCCTGGGCTCCATTATGGCTCCGTTTATAGGACCGAGAGGCATGTTCAGGCTAAACCCACAAGGCCCCCGCGTGGCAGCTGAAGATGCCTGGACGGTCCTTAGTGAGGAGGGACGCATAAGGGGTCTAGAGCACCAGGAGGAAGAGGTCTTGGCTGGCCTGGCCAAGACCTCTGTGACAGAGTCACCCGGCCCCGCCTCTTGGCTTCCCCGTTGGGTGTGAGTCCACTGAGCAAACAAATTCCGCAGAAGATCATCGCCCAAGCCTGGCTGAGAAGAATGTGAGGTGTCAGTGTTATTTTAAACCAGCGCTTGGGTTCAAGTTTTCACGGCCGTGTTATTTTAACGTAGCTCCAGGTGCAACCTCCAAGTCGCTGCTGGAGAGAAGCAATCGCGGTCTAACCAGAAAGCGCAAGGTGAGGGGTTTGTGAGGACACAAGTCGCCTGTGGGGCTCCAGCCCCTGGCTCCTAAGGTCTCTCCTGAACGGTCTCGCTCATCGACAACGTCGGTAGACATCTGGCACGTGTGGCCACCTCATTAAGCACGAAAGAAACACAAAATACCACCGTCAAAATAGCAGAAGCGACCCCCCACCCCGCCGCCCGGCCCGAAAGTGTGGGGCAGGCGAGCGAGGTCAGCCGTCTTGGGCAGAAGCGTTTGGACTTGTATTCGCGGAAACTGGTGTTGCGATGATCTTGCTGTCCTCCGTCTAGTGGGTGTCCTCCCCCGGCGTTGGTTATCGGTGCCTGGTGTTCTGAACAAAATCCAACGTAATCCGCCATGTAACAGGCTAAAGAAGAAAACTCGTACCGTCATATTCAATGGGTGTCAAAAGAGCATTTGAAAAAAAATCCAATAGACATTCATGATTCAAACTCTCCGCAAATTAGAAATAGAGAGAGGCACTGGGGCGCCCGGGGGGCTCAGTCGGTTGAGCCTCCGACTTCGGCTCAGGTCGTGATCTCATGGTTTGTGGGTTCGAGCCCCGCGTCAAGATCTGGGCTCACAGCTCGGAGCCCGGAGCCTGCTTCGGATTCTGGGTCTCCCTCTCTCTCTGCCCCGCCCCACTCTTACTCGGTCTCTCTCTCCCTCTCTCTCAAAAATAAATAAACATTAAAAAAAAAAAGGAAGTAGAGAGGCACTTCCTCAACTAGAAAGAGCATGTACAAAAAACCCACAAAACCACATCTACAGTTATCAACATACTTCATGGTGAAAGACTGAACGCTTCCCCCCACAAGACTGAGAGAAAGATAAGGATGACCATTCTCACCACTGTTATCCAACTTAGCACTGAAAGTTCTAGCCAGTGGGTGACAAAGCAAGAAAAGAAAGATGTACAAACGAGGAAGGAAGAAATAAAACTACCTCCTACCTCTGTTCGCAAATGCCATAATTATCTATGTAGAAAATGCCAAGGAATCTACCAAAAAAAAAAAAAAAAAAAAAGCCCTCCTAGAACTAATAAGTGAGTTCAGTGAGGTCATAGAATACGAGACCAACACATAAAAATCACTTGTGTTTTAATATACTAGCAATGAACACGTGGAGACTGGAATTAAAAGTACAAGACCATCTATCTACGACCGCCCCACCAAAATGAAATCCCTAGATAGAAGTCTAACAAACGTGTGCAAGACTTGTATTCTAGAAGCTTCAAAAGGCTGGCGAAAGAAGCTCTCAAGAAGTGCAGAGATGGGGGCGCCTGGGTGGCGCAGTCGGTTAAGCGTCCGACTTCAGCCAGGTCACGATCTCGCGGTCCGTGAGTTCGAGCCCCGCGTCAGGCTCTGGGCTGATGGCTCAGAGCCTGGAGCTTGTTTCGGATTCTGTGTCTCCCTCTCTCTCTGCCCCTCCCCCGTTCATGCTCTGTCTCTCTCTGTCCCCAAAATAAATAAAAAAAAAACGTTGAAAAAAAAAATTTAAAAAAGAAGTGCAGAGATGCTGTGTTCGTGGGTCGGAAAGCTTGGCATAGTGAAGTGTTAGTCCTCAGTAAACTGATACCCGGGTTTTAATGTAGTTGCAGTCAGAATCCCAGCAAGATTGTCTGTAGAGATAAGCAAGGTTCTTCTAAAATTACATGGAAAGACAAAGAAACTGGAAGAGCTAAAACATTTTTGGAAAAGAATCAAGCGGGAGCCTTTAGTCTACCCAATTTCAAGATACGGCTGTAGTAATCAAGACTGTGCTTGAGGGTTGGGGGATAGACGCGTCGATCGACAGAACAGAACAGAGAACACAGAAACAGCCCACGCAAGGATGGCCAACTGATTTTTGGGTAACGATGCAAAGGTGATTCGACGGAGGAAGGATCGTCATTTCAACAAACGGTTGATGGAGCAAGGATGTATCTTAAACAGTTTTCAGTTCAACAAAATACAGAATTTCTTGTGCACCTGCTCGGTACCAGCACTAAGGGTACAGCAGTGATCACAAAGGCAAGTCCCTGCTTTGGGGGTGTTGACATTCTCGTGGTCACGGTCCCCAAGAGAAATTCTGGGTGTTGGGGAAGGGATGTGGGCACCGGGGATCGAAGACAGGGTAGAAGGCGGCTCCAGAAAAGACTTGCACCTGGCTGCATCCCCCTCTTTCCTCCAAGATGGCATAGTGGAAGGTCACAGGCTTTCGATGCAGGCAGACCTGTGTCCCATCTCCCAGCTCTGCCCAGACGTAATGCTCACCTATCGGTGACTAGTAGGGGTCTTCCCTTCGTCAGGCCAATCTGGAAGGTCTGGACACCCGGGCTTCAGAGCTCATCAGCCGAGGGACTTGACCAGGAGGCAGCTGTGTGGTGGGCAGAGCGGGACAAGGGGCGAAGGTAAGCCCAAGTGTCCCCACTTGCTGTCTGCATAACCTTGGGCGAGTTACCTAAGCCTTCAAGACTCAGTTTCCTCATGTGGAAAGTGGGGAGAGCATAACTCAGACATTAAGGTTGATGTGGGGATCTGAGATGAGGTCATGTCAGTGGCCTGGCCCGGGCAGGGACCGCACCAGAGAGCAGAGCATGTTGCACAAAGCGGGGTTTGAAACCCACGCAGGGGCCCGGTGACCTTGAGCACGGGGCTTCACTCCTCTGTAGAAACGAGATCCTAATTCCTGCCCGCTGGGTTAGGGTGAAAATTGGAAATAATATAGCCAAGGACCTGGAGGGAAGTGTGGAACATAGTGCACGTGTAATAGACTGCGGTCTCTGTTATCACCCTGGGTCCTTGTAAATCTATTTTCAACAAAGCTTAACAGCCTCTAAGAGAGTGCCGGGCACTTAGGAAGCATCTGATAAGTATTTATTGAGTCAAGAGCCGAGTAAGTGAATCTGAACTCTATCTGTGAACGAACGACCCTGGAGAAATGGCTCGGCCGTCCACCCCGAACATAACGTTGCCCTACACCCGTCCCTGCATCTCGGAGAGTCCCTGACGCCAGGGCCTCTTCCCCAAACAACATCATCACAACCACCTGGAGAAAGGGCATATATCCAGGCCAGTTGCTGGGGCATCAGCTCAGGTGCCAGGGGGCGTCGGGCAACTCTGAACGTCGCCTTACTTCCTGTAAGCTGTGAGCAGCCCCGCTGGTGATTCTGCCTTTCAGTGGGGAGAGGGGCCCCTTCCTGTAGCGGTTCTGGTCTGGGCTTTGAGTCAGCTGCTCTCTTGTGCCAGACCGTTTGCTTCCCAAACTTCCCAAGGTCGATGCCATTTTGGAGATAACAGGCCGAGTTCTGAAGGATCCTCATAGGAAGCTGTCCTTAGCGGCCCCACCCCAGGGTCCGGTGCCGGGCTGGGTGCTGGAGAACACTGCAGTCTTCAGCCACAGGGCTTAGTGAGCACCTACGATGAATCGGAAGCTATTCTAGGTGCTGGTGGTGCGGCCAAGACCTATAGAGGCCTCGTGGCTGATTGGGGGATAGACATTTGAACACACACACCTAATAATAAGCTGTAACAAATTTCAGGAAAAAACCAAAATGCCCTGTAGGAAAATGAAGAGAAGGAAAGATCAATCCACAAAATCCCTGCAAGTAGCCACAGACCTGGATGCAATTGTGTATCATAACATGGTTTTTACGCCAGAAATCTGCAAACAGCCTTCACGTCCCGCATGGCTGCCGACTAAATCGTGGCTCCCCCCAAATCCATAAGTTGAAGGCCTCACCCCCAGTGTGGTATTTGCACAGGCGGCTTTTGGTAGGTAATCAGGGTTAGATGAATCATGAGGGTAGAGACATCAGAGAACTAATGGTCTGGGTCTCTCTCTGTCTCTCCCTCCTTCTCTCTCTCTCTGAGCCACATGCACAGCAAGAAGATGGCTGTGTGCGAGCCAGGAGGAGGGTCCGCACCTGAACTGATGCCATGATCCAGGACTTACAGTCTCCAGAACTGTGAGAAAATAAATCTCTGTTGTTTAAGGCCCTCGGCCCAGGATATTTTTGTTACGGCAGCCAAGCTAAGACAGGGAGCAGCCGGGCAATGGCGCAGCTGGGGCGGGTGGTGCCCCAACGACCCCGAGGTCTGTCTGCCCTCGGGCCACCTGCCTACCGCAGAGCCTTTCATCCCTACTCTGCCACATGAGGGCACGGGAGTCTGCAAATGGGCATCGCGCCCGAGTACGGCTGCTTTCCCCGTGTGAGCGTGTGGAAACGCGTGTGTGTGTGTCACAAGGCTGGTTGCTCACCGCAACCCTGTGAAATAGCAAAACACACCCTCTTTTGTTTCCCGTCCTGCTGGTAGCCCCTCTCAGTCTCTGGTGCAGGGTCCTGAGGCTTCTCCCTTCTCCGTCCACACTCATTCCCTGGGGACGCTCTAGACGTTGGCAGACTTGTCATTTCTAAGCCCGATCCTCTCGAACTCTGGGATCATGTGTCCCACGGCCCAGGGGACGTCCCCACACAGACTCGGATAGACAGCTCCCGCTCGGCACGGCCGGGACCAAACTCCCAGCCCCTCCCCAGCCCTCCCCGCTCAGTGGGTGCCAGGTCTATCCCTCCAGGGGCTCATCCCCATCCCCCTACCCCCCGGACCTTGGATTTCTAGACTCCTCACTTTTCTTGCTGCCCCCTTCTGGCCCATCTGCAAATCCTATTGGCTGTACTCTCAGGCTATGTCCAGAATCTGACTGCTTCTCACCTCCTCCACTGCCAGCACCCATCATCCACCCCCTCCCGGACAGCAGCAGCCTCCTCGCTGCTCTCCCTGTGGTTGACTCCCCCCAGCAGCCAGAGAGATGAGACCATGGGCCTGCCCTGCTCAAAATGTCCCCCTGTCTCCCCAAGTCACTTGGGGTAGAAGCCAAAGTCCTCACAACGCCCGCAAGGCTCTCTGTGCTCCACACCGGCCTCTTATCACTGCCCTCCAGCCCCCCTCCCGTTTTGCTGCCTTTCAGCCACACGGGTCTCCTTGCCCTTTCTTGAACCCTCCAGGCACGTCCCTGCCTCAGGGCCTTTGCACTAGTTGCACTGGCCGGTCCCTCAACCTGGAATGTTCTCCCCCCAGGTATTCTCATTGTCACCCCCCTCCAGTCGGCTGAGATGTCACCTCCTCCGATCACCCTTTTGGAAACTGCAATCTACCCCTTGCCCTGCCCTATTGTTTCATTTCTCCATAACACTCACATGTTATATAATTCACTTATTATATTTATTGCCTACTGGCTCTCTCTTTCTATTACAAGAAAGTTCCATGAAAGCAAGACTCGTCTGTTTTGTTCTCTTTGTATCCTCAGTGCCCAGAGCAGGGCCTGGCAAACAGGAAGCAATCAATAAATGTTTGTTGAATTAACAGAAGTGCTCTGGGCTTGTTCTCTCTGTAGCTTATTCACAGCAAATGTAAACCCTAAAATCCTGAAGCAAAAAGGGGGAGAAGGATAAAGAAGAAAACTACGCCAGGAGACCTAAGGCTCGGGGGTAGAGCCCAACCCTGCCACCGACTTGCTGTGTGAGAGTGGGCATGTCATAGCCCTCTCTGTGCCTAGTCTCCCGTCCACAGGATGACCGGGTCTGGTGGCGAGGGCCTTCTCGAGTCTGACAGTTGACAGCCCCCTCCCTCGGCTTCCCTCCAAAACTCAAACTAGTCCTAACCCTATGACCAGCCAGGGAAATTGGGTTTATTAAGACCTTATGTGTGCAAGTAGCAGTGTGGACGGGTCAGAGCATCAGGTCCGGCCGCATCGGCTTTTGGCTCAGGAAATGGGCTTTGAGCCCCGAGAAGGCTCCTCCTTATGGCTGGTGGAGCCCCGGGAGTATTATTTAGCTTCCCTGTGCCTCAGTTTCTTCTGTAAAATGGAAATAATAACGACACTGACCTCCGAGAGGTGCCGTGAGAACAAAGCGAGGGAATCACGATTGTGTTTCCCCCCCACGGGCCTGCCTCAGCGGGTCATTCCATGAGAGGGGCAGAGACGGCTGCCAGACGCACGGAACAAAGCAGGTGGGCCATCCCGTGGGTGACCAGCCCGGGGAGACCCGTCCCGAGCCAGCCGTGACCTCCTGGCGACCATCTCCCGAGCCCCCTGCGTTTCTGGCCTCTTCCTGATACAGGTGTTGGGCACGGGGAGGCAAGGTGGGAGGGCCCCAGGTGCGCATGGGCTGTTATGTGAAGAATCAGACCTACG
The DNA here is from genome assembly GCF_018350155.1 of Leopardus geoffroyi. Lineage (NCBI taxonomy): Eukaryota > Metazoa > Chordata > Mammalia > Carnivora > Felidae > Leopardus > Leopardus geoffroyi. The sequence continues at coordinate 12,387,441 of NC_059328.1, forward strand.
CTCCCCACCCCCAGGCTTCCTGAGCCCCTGGCCCTTCCCAGGAGACCGCGGGCGTCAGTGCCCTGATTCTGGCATCGTCACTCATACAGGCCCGAGGGGCAGCTCCTGGGCTGGGGAGGGTGGAGAGGACACGCCCCGGGGCCTGCGTGGGGAGGGCTAAGCCCCCGGCCGCAAACCACAGGTGCTGACTCATGGCTCGGCCCGGCCGGGGCCTTATAAAGGAACCAGCCGAGGGGCTCCCTGCAGCTGGAGGGACGGGCTGGCGGGACTATGGCCCAGGGCACGGTGATCCATGTGGCCCCGGAGGAGTCCACCTACGCCGTGTGTGTCCTGGGCACCGAAAGTCAGCTGGATGTCTACAGGTGAGCGGGGACATTCGGGGCCGGGGGCGGGGACGGGCCCAGTGATGCTGGATGAGCAGGTTCAGCCGACACAGGATGTGTGGTTGGCCGGGGCTTCTGGCCGCAGCCTCCGTAGCTGCCGCCAAGGGAGAAGCCAGAGGGGAAGAGCTGCGTGGCCCCGGGATGTGCCTGGACTCGAGGCGAGGGTTCCCTAGGGCCTCACCGCAAATGAATGAGCACAGGGCCAACAGGACCCTCTCCTTTCGCCGCTGAGGCAACGGAGCTCAGAGAGGGTCTGTGACTTGCCTCACGGCACACAGCAGGCCCACGGCCCTGGAAGGAAGGCTAGGCCCTGGACTTCACGACCCACACCTGGTTCAAGGGGCCGTTTGGCAGCCCCCCACCTCTCAGCCGAGCCTCCCTCCAGGTGTGTGTAATAACGCATCTGCGATGGGACAGGCTGTGGCGTGGGAGAGGCTGAGGCCAAGGCCAACTGAGCCTCAGGTTCCTCATCTGTGAAATGGGGATGATATCTACTTCACATGGCGGGTAGAGGGATTAAAGATGAAAGTGTGTAAGAACTCAGCATAGAGCTGGACATACTGTTAGTGGTTTTCATCCATCCATCCATCCATCCATCCAACAAATACCAACTGAACACCTACTATGTGCCAAGCCGGCCCCAGGCTCTGGTTAAACAAGATACGGTCTAGGGACGCTCAGCGAGTGCGCGTGGTCGGTGTCGTTGTCGTCAGTAGAGGTAGTGGCCTCCCCCGGCTTCCTCCCTCCCAGGCCGGACATCTGTGGTCCTCGATAGTGCCCACGGGACTGTCTGGGACATTTCCTTCAAAGTGGCACCGCTGCCTCAACCTGGACCGCGGTAGAGCAGCACCAAAGGGGGGAGCCTCCCGGAGACGTGGAGGGGAAGCGGGAGACCGAGAGGCCGAGGGATAAAGGGAAAAGAGAGGCTGATGTCACCTGAGGCCACCTGCCCCCTCTGAGAGTGAGCTCCTTCTGAGACACAGAGCCCTGTCATTCACCAACCACCCCCTCCCCCAGACATCTCACACAGTGAGGCCCCAGATTTCCCTCCCACTGCCCACACACAACTCACTCAACGGCCTTAGGAAGGCAGGCGGTGCTGCTATTCCCATTTTACAGAAGAGAAAGCTGAGGCTCTGAGGGGTTAAGTAACCCCCCTGAAGCCACACAGCCCAGAGGTGAGGGAGTTGGGATTCAGACCCAGGCAGCCTGGCTTGGGGACTCCTCCCTCTCCCTTCTTACCCGCCCTTGACCGCAGCCCCCCCAACCCCCACCCAGCCCCACCTGACGAGGACCTTCATCCCATCTCCTGTGCAGCCGCCCCACCGACTGCAGTCTGAATTCTCTTCATATGTGTGTAAATAGATACATAATTTATTGTCAAATTGGTTTCCATACAACACCCAGGGCTCATTCCAACAGGTGTGCCCTCCTCGATGCCCACCCCCTGCCTCCCCCTGAGAACAAACTGGGGGTTGATGGGGTTGGGGGGAGGGGAAAGAGGAGGTGAATTCTCTTCTTGAGACACTCCCTCCTCCCCAGCCCAGCTCCCTGGTCCTCCCCCTGCCACGTGCATGCCTCCACCCCTTAGCTCAAGCCGAGCCCTCTGTCCCTGGGCTCAGAGCCCCCGGGATGAGAAAAACAGGGCTGGCGGGGGGGGGGGGCGCCTGGGTGGCTCAGCGGGCTAAGCATCTGACTCTTGGTTTCGGCTCAGGTCACGATCTCACGGCTCATGAGTTCGAGCCCCACGGTGGGCTCTGTGCCGACAGTGGGGAGCCTGCTTGCGGTTCTCTCCATCCCTCTCTCTCTCTCTGCCCCTCCCTGGCTTGTTCTGTCTATCTCTCTCAAGATAAATAAACACTTACAAAAATTAAAAAAAAAAAAAAGACAGGGTTGTAGAGGCAGGAGCAGACCTGGGGCTGTAGGCCCCATATTCCAGAGCTGCTCTTAACAAATGCTGCTTGCGATTTCCGTTCTGCATTTGGAAAAGCTCTTTTCCTGTCATGGGAAATACACTGATGGTATTCCAACAAAATTCCACTGTCCCCCCCCAGGGTCTCCTTCTCAACAGGTGACCACTCGGTGTGACAGCGGGGAACACGGGCGAGTCTCTGTCTGAGCCTCGGTGTACCCATCTGTCAAATGGGAACGTTAACATCCACCCTGCCGGCGTGTGGCGAGGATTACAAATGACACAAGTAATTTGGTCCCCCTTCCCGCAAAGCCTGCGTGATCTCCCGAATTCAAGACTTGCAGACACTGAGTGCTGTGCGGCCAGGGGTCGTTGGGAAGCAAATGCCGGATGCGGGAGCTGGATCCAGAGGTCCCTTGTCTGGGGCTCCAGCTCTCAGCGCTGTCCCCGCAGAGGCTGGTAGAAATCGCACGGAGATCAGCTCTGGGTTGTCTTAAAGCAACACACACGGCGGCTCCCCACCCCCCTCCCCACTCACAGTGAAAACCCCTCTGTGTTTATGGAAGCCCCTCGGTAGGGACCCAAGAGGGTCTGAAACACAGCCGAAGGAAAGGACGTACATCCCAGGTCCAATCCCAGTGGTGCCACTTCCCAGCTGGGCCTCACTGCCCTGAGCCTCCGTTTCCCCATCTGGCACAGAGGGTGGCTGTGAGGCCACAGACTTGCCTGTCTGCGCCCGTCTTCCTGCCCCTGGCGAGGGAGCCACGTGGGGCAGAGCGAGCCGGGCTGCGTGCGCCCCCCGCTTGGCCCCCCGGCTCGGCCTGCCCGTTTTCGTTTGAGTCCCTTGCTCGTGTTCCTGCTGTTCCAAACGCCCAGAATGCCCCTCTCCTGTCCTGCGGCTGAGATGACCAGCTCGCCGTCCTTGGAGGCTAAGAACTTGAGGTTGACTTTGCGGGGGTGGCATAAGGGCCCGTGCAGGGTGAACAGCCCACAGAAGGAAACTGGGGAACAGAGACCAGGGGAGCGTTGGGAGAAAGATGAGTTTCTTTTTCATCTGCTGCTTCTCGGTCCTGCAAAACTTACTTCAAAAATTGATCTCCTCCTGGGGCGCCTGGGTGGCTCAGTCGGTTAGGGGTCCGACTCTTGGTTTCGGCTCAGGTCGTGATCTCACTGTTTGTGGGATCCAGCCCTGTGTTGGGCTCTGTGCTGACAGTGTGGAGACTGCTTGGGATTCTCTCTCCCTCCCTGTCTCGCGGCCCCTCCCCTGCTTGCGTGCACGTGCACTGTCTCTCAAAATACGTGCACACATAAACAAACATTAAAAAAAATAATCTCCTGAAAGAAAATATCAAAATGTCAATGATTGTCTCTAAGTTGGTAAGATTCCATTCTCTTCTAGGCAACTCCTCCCTCCCTTCCTCCCTCCCTTCCTTCCTCCTTTCCTTCCTTCCTTCTTTCCTTCCTTCTTTCCTTCCTCCCCCCTCCCTCCCTTCCTTCCTTCCTCCCTTCCTTCCTTCTTTCCTTCCTTCCTCCCTTCCTCCCTTCCTTCCTCTGTCTGTCTCTCCCCTACTTTCTTCCTTGTTAGCCTCATATTAATGATTTATCACTGTGGGACAAATTGCCCCAAACCCAGTGGCTTGAAACAATATTGTCTATTCTCTCGCCTTGTCTGTGGGGCAGGACTCCTGTGTGGCTTCCTGGGTCCTCCGCTTTGGGGCACCAGTGGGGGACACGGAGACACTGTCCAGGTGTCAGTGGAGCCATAGTCATGTTAGCAAGCCTGTTCACATAGATGTTGGCAGGACTCGGTTCCCCGTGGGCTGGACGTCTCCCTCGGTTGTTTGCCATCTGGGCCTCTCCGTAGCTCACAACATGGCAGCTGACTTCTCAAGGTGAGGAAGCCAAGGAGAGAGGGGTGAGGGAGAGAGGCAGAGAGAAAGTCTTTTGTAACCTCAACCACAGAAGTGACAACCCATTGCTTTTGCCATTTTCCATTGGTTAGAAGGCCGTCACTAGGCCCTTCCCACCCTCAGGAGGAGGGATTTACAGGAGGGCATGAGCACCAGAGGTGGAATTATTGGGGGCCATGTTCAAAGACTGCCTATCACGTACTTTTCCTAATTCTCTATAAGGAATACACGCAGCTTTTGATACAAAGGAGGAGAATTTTACGACAAAAATAAAAATGGAGAATGCAATCATAACACTCATATCCTTGTGACCTTGTGGAGTCAGCTTTCCCTCCCCAGGCTCCCCAGGGAGCCTTCCATAGTTTCAATCTGCTGCCATTACTCGTCCTTCCACGGTCTGTGGGTCACTCACTGGTACAGAGAGTACACTCTCAGACATATCTCCTGGGGTACGTGCTCCAGGGATGCCCTGGGGTGTCTGTCTAGCGGTGGAATCGTTGGGTTTGAGGGGCCAGTGTCTGACTTCATAGGAGAACACCCAGTTGTTTTACAGAGTGGTTAACTTCACACCCCCATAAGCAGTGTGTTAGAGTGGACTTTGAACCATATTGTCTATGGCATTATTTTTCGCCAGTCAGGTTGGTGTATACTCCTGTGTTACTATGGCCTGGATATTTTTGTTTCGTTACTTAATTAGTGAGATGGAGTGAGTCTTCACATGTTTATCATCCTTTTCTGTTTCAACCTCTGTGAATGCCTGTTTATGTCTTTGGCCATTTTTTTTCTATTGCGTTATCTGTCTTTTTCATATTGATTAGCCCAAGTTCTTTACATATTGTGGGTGCTGAGCCTTTTTGGTTTTATGTCATGAATATCTTCTCCTTAGATTATGCTAGTCTTTTCACTTTATGGTGTCTTTTGGTAAACAGAAGACAGTTATTCTCATCTAGTTGAACTTACAATCTTTAATACTTATTAGTTTTGTGTTTTGTTTGAGAAATGGTATAAAAATGCTGCAACATCTTTTTTTAAAAGATCAAACACCTGTTTATGACAAGACTCTCAGTAAACTTAGAGGGGAATTTCCTCAGCTTGAGAAAGACTATTTACAAAAAACCTACAGCTAACATCACACCTGATGGTGAGAAATTTGCAGCTTTCCCACTAAAATCAGGAGCAAGGCGAAGATGTCCCCTCTTACCACCGCTTTTCAACATCATACTAAAATTCCTAACAACTGCAATGAGACTAGAAAGGGAAAGAAGAGAGATACAAATTGGAAAGAAAGAAATAAGCCTCTCTTCATTTGCAGGTCACATGATCGTCTTTGTAGAAAATCCAAACACATTAACAATAACAACAAAAAACAAACCTTCTAAAACTATGACAAGGCTGTAGGATACAGCGTTAACGTAGAAAAGTCCATCGTGTTCCTACATACTGCCAACAAACAAGTGAAATTTGAAATTTAAAAACATGATACCATCTATATTTGCACTCCCCCCCCCCAATTTAATACTTAGCTGTAAATCTAATAAAACCTATATGAGGAAACCACAAAACTCTGATGAAAGAAATCAAAGAAGTAAATAAATGGAGAGATAGTCCATGTTCATGGATAGGAAGATTCAATATTGGCAAGACGTGAGTCCTTCCCAACTTGATCTATAGATTCAATGCAATCCCATTTTGTGGGTATCAACAAACGGATTCTAAAGTTGATATGAAGAGGTAAAAAAAATCAGAATAGCCAACAGAGTATTAAAGGAGAAGAATAAAGTTGGAGGACTGACACTATATTATAAAGACTTCTTATAAAGCTACAGTGATCGGGGCGCCTGGGTGGCGCAGTCGGTTAAGCGTCCGACTTCAGCCAGGTCACGATCTCGCGGTCCGTGAGTTCGAGCCCCGCGTCAGGCTCTGGGCTGATGCCTCAGAGCCTGGAGCCTGTTTCCGATTCTGTGTCTCCCTCTCTCTCTGCCCCTCCCCCGTTCATGCTGTGTCTCTCTCTGTCCCAAAAATAAATAAACGCTGAAAAAAAAAAAATTAAAAAAAAAAAAAAAGCTACAGTGATCAAGTCAGTGTGGTATTGGCAAAGGAACAGAGAAATAAATAAATGGAACAGAATAGAGAGCCCAGAAATGGACCAACATAAATACATCAACTGACCTTTGGCAAAAAAGCAAAGACAACACAACAGGGGAAAAAAGGTAGTTTTTTCAACAAACGGTACAACAACTAGACATCCACCTCCAAAAATGAATCTAGACACAGACCTTATATCGTTCACAAAAATAAACTCAGAACAGGCCATAGACCTAAATGTAAAACAGAGAACTATAAAATTCTCAGAAGGTAACATAAGAGAAAATCTAGATGAATTTGGGCTTGGCAATGGCTTTTTAGACACAACCCCAAGGGCACAATCCAGGAAAGAAAAAATTGACACGTTGGACTTCATTAAAATGGAAAAGTTCTGCTCTAAAAAAGACTGTCAAGTGGTTAGAAAGACAAACCACAGGCTGGGAGAAAATATTTACAAAAGATATATCTGGTAAAGGATTGTTATCCAAAACATACAAAGAACTCTTAATAACAAACAACCTGGTTGAAAATGGGCTAAAGCTCTTAACAGACACCTGGCCAAAAAAAAGATACACAGATGGCAGGTAAGTGTGTGAAAAGATGCTCCACGTGATATGTCATCGGGGAAGTGAAAAATAAAGCAATCGTGAGATGCCACTCCACTAATGCCACTCCATTAGAATGGCCAAAATCCAGAACACGGAGAACACCAAATGCTGGAGAGGATGTGGAAGGACAGGAACTCTCATTTCATTGCTGGTGATAATGCAAAATGGTACAGCCACTTTGGAAGACAGTTTGGTGGTTTCCTACAACACTAAACATACTCTTAACCATACAGACCAGTAACTGCGCTCCTTGGTATTTACCCAAAGGGGTTGAAAACACGTCCACACAAAATTTGCACACAGACGTTTATAGGAGCTTTATTCATAATTGCCCGAACTCGGAAGCAACCAAGAAGTCTTTCAGTAGGTGAATGGATAAACCAATGGTACATCCAGACAATGGAATATTATCCAGTGCTAAAAAGAGGTGAGCTCTCAAATCATGAAAAGACATGGAGGAAACTTAAATTCATATTACTTAGAAAGAAGCCAATCTAAAAGAAGCCTACTATACGATCCCGACTATGTAACATTCTGGAAAAGAGAAAACTATGGCAGCAGTAAAAACTCAGTGGTTGCCAGGGGTTGGGAGGAAGCACAGAGGATTGGTCAGAGCACAGAGGATTTTTAGGGCAACAACACTACTCTGTATGATACCATCACGGTGGATACATGTCATTGTGCATACATTGGTTTTAAGACCATGGAATGTACAACACCAAGAGTGAAATGTAATGTAAACTGTAGACTTTGGGTGATTATGATGTATCAATGGAGGCCTATCAATTTTAATGAATGTACCACTCCAGTGGATGATGTTGATAATGGGGGAGACTGTATGTAGGGGTAGGGAGCAGGAGCTATATGGGAAATCTCTGTACCTTCCTCTCAATTTTGCTGTGAACCTAAAACTTCTCTAAAAAACAAAATCTATTTTTAAAAAAATTCAAATTTTTTCCTTTCGTATGTAAGTCTTAAATCCCCCTGCAGCTTGTTTTTGTATATGGCGTGAGGATGGGATCAACTGCATTATTCATCCCATTTAACTATTTTCCATATGGGCATTCAGTTGTCCCAGCACCATTTGCACAACCTTACATAATCTTACAAAATCTTACCTTGCCCACTTGTCTGCAAGACCACTGTGTCACAGGTCAAGTAGAATCTCTCTTAAGTTACAACTGTCATTTGTCCCTGCCTGAGCCATTATAGTGCCATCCTTGGCCTTCTGGTAAATTCATATCTGGTAGAGCAAGTTTCTCACATTTTGCTTCTTGTCTGTGAGGAATGCTTTGATTATCTTTTTTTTTTTTTTTCAACGTTTTATTTATTTTGGGGACAGAGAGAGACACAGCATGAACGGGGGAGGGGCAGAGAGAGAGGGAGACACAGAATCGGAAACAGGCTCCAGGCTCTGAGCCATCAGCCCAGAGCCTGACGCGGGGCTCGAACTCACGGACCGCGAGATCGTGACCTGGCTGAAGTCGGACGCTTAACCGACTGCGCCACCCAGGCACCCCATGCTTTGATTATCTTAACCCCTTGGTTTTCTGCATAAATCTTGGAATCAACTTGTCAAGTTCTATGAAAAGCCCTGCAATTCCATTGAATATATAAATTCATTTGGAGCAAATTCAAATCGTAATGATATTAGGCCTTCCTACCCATGTTTGTGGTACTTCTTTCTATTAATTTGGGTCTTCTCTAAAGCTTTCAATAGGCTTGTTTTTCTCCATAAAATTATTTAAAATTATTTTTTTTTTAATTTTTTTTTTAACGTTTATTTATTTTTGAGACAGAGAGAGACAGAGCATGAACAGGGGAGGGGCAGAGAGAGAGAGAGATACAGAATCCGAAACAGGCTCCAGGCTCTGAGCTGTCAGCACAGAGCCCGACGTGGGGCTCGAACTCACGGACTGTGAGATCGTGACCTGAGCCGAAGTCGGATGCTTAACCGACCGAGCCACCCAGGCGCCCCTAAAATTATTTTTTAAAATTATTTTTTTCTAACTATTTATTGCTGGTGTCCAGAAATGCAACTGAATTTTGCCTCTCTGCCTCATTATCTTATTGCATTCTTTGTATTTCTTTTGAATTTAAATTTTAAAATGTTTGGGGGAGGCTTCAGATAATCATGCCGTGAAGTTTTTGTTACCTTTTATTAACTATCTACAAAATAATTTGTTTTTCCTGTCGTGATGTTTCTTTCTCAGTTTTCAAAATTTTTTTTCTCCTTGATCAATCTTGCCAGAGGTTTATCGGTTGTTTTAGTCTATTTTGGCTTTGTTGATTTACTTGTTTTATATTTCAGATTTCCACCATCTTTATTTTCTTTATTTTGGGAAATTACATTCTACTTTATTTTTCTATTTTTTTTCTAAATACTTACTTATTAGCTTTTCTCTTCTTTTTGGAGATATAGACCTGTAAGGCACAAAGCAACACCTTCAGTTCCCCCAAAAGTTTTGAAATATGGTATGTTAACTGTTGCTGTAAGTATTATTATTGAATTTCTGTTAATTGTCCTTTGACTTGTAAGTTATCTAGAAGTCTGGTTTTTAAATTTTCATATGTATGGGATTTTTTTTGTAAGTTTTTAAATATTTTATTTATTTTTGAGAGCGAGAGAGACAGAGTATGAGCAGGGGCGGGGCAGAGAGAGAGGGAGACACAGAATGTGAAGCAGGCTCCAGGCTCTGAGCTGCCAGTACAGAGTCCGATGTGGGGCTCGATCCCACGAACTGTGAGATCATGACCTGAGGCGAAGTAGGAAGCTTAACTGACTGAGCCACCCAGGCACCCCTCAAATGTATGGGACTGTTAACAATGGACTTTATGTTAGTGACTCCTAACCTAGTTACGTTCTGATCAAAGAATATGCTACCTACCCCGTATGTGACCTATCCTTTAACATTTGTTGCCCTTATTTTGATGGCCAATGATGTGATTAATGTTTTTTTGGTGTTCCATGTGTGCTTTGTTTGGGAAAATGTATATTCACTAGTTGTGGAGCAAAGAATTCTAGGTATGTCTACCAAATCAAGCTTGTTAATCATGTTACTAATTTTTTGTCTGCTTAATCCATTGTTAACTGAGAAAGACCTGAAGTTTTTAACTATGATGATGGGTTTGTCAGCTTCTCCCTGTATTTCTATCAAATTTTGCCTTATATGTATATTGGGGCTATGTTGTTAGGTGCATATAACTTTAGAATATGTTCTAAGTGAGTTGAACCTTAAATTAATAGGCTGTGATCCTCTCTATTGCTAATAGTGTGTTTTTCATCTAGGGGTGCCTGGGTGGCTCACTGGGTTGAGCATTTGACTCTTGATTTCAGCTCAGGTATGATCCCAAGGTTGTGGGATCAAACCCTGCCTCAGGCACTGTACTGAGCCTGGAGCCTGCTTGAGATTCTCTCTCTCTCTCTCTCTCTCTCTCTCTCTCTCTCTCTCTCTCCCCCTCTGCCCCTCTCCCCTGCTCATGCTCTCTCTTGCCCTCTCTCTCTCTCTCTCTCAAATAAACAAATAGGGATGCTTGGGCGGCTCAGTCAGTTAACTTTGGCTCAGGTCACGATCTCAAGGTTCATGGGTTTGAGCCCCATATCAGGCTCTGTGCTGACAGCTCAGAGCCTGGAGCCTGCTTCGGATTCTGTGTCTCCCTCTCTCTCTGCCCCTCCCCAGCTTGCACCCTGTTTCTCTCTCTTTCAGAAATAAATAAACATTAAAGAAATATAAAAAAATAATAAATCAAATATAATTTTGTGGGGCACACAATTCTACGTTAACAGTTATTTCTTCAAAATACTTTGAAGCTGTTATTCAACTGTCCTCCGGACTTTATTGTTGCGACTGGGAAGCCGGCTTTCAATCTAATAGTTATTCCTTTGTAGATGATCTGACTTTTCTTTCTGGATACCTTTCACGTCTTCTCCTTGGTTTGGGTGTTCCTCAATTTAAGCACGTGGTGTGTATGTGTGTGCATGTGCACACAGAGAAGGGAGTCCTTGGAGATCTCCCTTATGTCTCAGGGTCTCAGCGATGCTCTGCAAAGCATATCTTAATCGTGATCCGGTTGTTTCGTAAGAAGAAGGTCCTTCAGAGTACCGGTCGGCCGTATTCCAGAAGCAGGAGTCCGCGTGATCGTTTATCTACGCACAAGCCCACGTGTGCACGCTTGCGTGGTGTAAACCCCTGGGCACGCAGCCTGCTGTGTGCACACATCCGTGTGTGTGCCTTTGGTGGGCACGTCCCTCTGCGATTCTCCTAGTTCAAGTGTAAGCCCTTCGGCTCAGGGGCTTTTCTGTTTCTCACCACCTCCCGGCAAGCTCACGGTGCCCACCCCACGCCCCCCGCCACCACCCTGCCCCGTGGTCAGGGCCGACTGGCTGCCACCTGGCGTTTACGCCTGTTGGGGGAAAGGGAGAACGCTGGGGCATCAGTGGTGACCCAGGCCCGCCTCACTGTAACCCCCCTGTCCTCCCCAACGGTCTCTTCCACAGCGCTGCCCCCACGGGCTGCACGTCTTTCAGCATCAGTGCCTCCCCAGGAGTGATCGTGGACGTTGCCCACGGCCCTCCAGCCAAGAAGAAACCCAAGGGCTCCTGCAAGTGGTCCCTGGACCCGAGGCTGGAGGTGAGCCTGAGGGTGAGAGATGCCAGCAGCAGCACAGGCGACCAAAAGGTGAGTGTGGCAGGGGCGGGGGTGGGACGTGTGGGAGGAGGCCAGCCCGTGGCATCAGGTCTGCTACTCACAGGCTGTCCCGCATTGACCCCCAGCCCCCGCCCCGGCAGGGGTCTCTATCCTCCTCCTCCCCGGGTATCTATGACGACCGTCGTGGCCACAGCAGCCTCACAACGTACAGGTGCCAGGGGGTTGCGGAGGCCGGGGTTTTTATTCGATCCGTCCGTTCAGCAAATGTTTACTGTTCACCTACTACATGCCAGGCACTGCCGGGCACTGGAGACACACAAGGGATTAAGATGGGCGAGGCTGCAGACCGCCCGGGGCTTACAACCTAGATCAAACACAGGTAAGCAATTGGGCATGGTAGCGTGTGCTGGGAGGCCACGGCCAGGCAGCCCTAGGAAGCTCTGATCCGTGCCCACTCGTTTCCTGTGGCTGCTGAACCAATGACCGCGCTCTGTATCAGCTCAAGTCAACGGAAATCTATTCCCTCTGGAGGACAGAAGTCCAAAATCAAGGTGTCCGTACAGCTGCCCTCCGGCCGGAGGCTCTAGGGGAGACCCCGTTCTTTGCTTCCTCCGGCTTCCTAGACCTGTGGCCCTGTCACTCCAGTCCCTGCCTCCGTGGTCTCATCCCCCCCTCCTCAGGCTGTCAAATCTCCCTCTGCCTCACTCTTAAGAAGGACGCTTGTCACTGGATTTAAGAGCTCCCCGGATAAGCCACGTGGATCTCCTCTCAAGACCCTTCACTTAATTACCTCTGCAAAGACCTTTTCTCCCAATAAGGTCACGTTCGCAAGTTCCAAGACGTATCTTTGTGGGGACGGCCGTTCAACCCACTGCACGCCCCTTTAACCGTAGATGAGCTCAGGAGGAGCCTCCGGGGTTCCCCAAGAGATCTGGGCCAATGAGCACTTGTTTCCAGAAGGACAGGCCAAGCGGTCGTCCCCTTGGGATGGAGCGTTGTTGCCTGCCGTCGGAGCAGAGAGTTTGGGCCCTAAAGTAGGGCGGTGAGGGTGCAATCAGGGAAAACTTCCTGGAAGAAGTGGCAAGCTGACGGATGGTAGAAATGACCCGCCTAAGAGAGGGAGAGCGGGGTGGGAACTCTACACGGGATACGCGGCCTGTGTGCACACTCTAGATGAGGAGGTGGTCAGGTGTCTGTTGGGGAAACTGAGGAAGATACGCATGGCAAGAAAAGAGGGTGAGGAGGAAAGCGGGGGAGAGAGGGAGCCAGCGTCAGAGGGCTTGGCATCAGGCACCTCATTTTCTGAGGGCAACAGGAAGCCAGTGACAACCTGTCATCCAGGGAGTAACAAGTCTGCATTTGTCTTAGAAAGTCCCCACTGGCTGCAGCGTCCAGAGTAGATTGGATCCAGGCAGTAGACTGGAGGCTGATGCCCCGGTCTAGACGCGAGGTGATGGCGGCTGTGACCCCTCCCTGGATCCCCACTATCTACAGGACAGACCCAAACACCTCAGTCCATCCCCTCAGAGCACCGCTTTTTGGGGTCACAGCTCTGCGGGTTTGCTTTAGGGAACTCCCCTCTGCCATTTTGCTCAAAAGTGTCAATCTTGACGCTCCGCCCCCCCCCCCCCATGACCAGGGTGAGCCAATCAGATCCGCTCTTCCTGGATTTTTGAACGCTGGGCACGTTGGGGGGGGGGGGAGCGGGGGTGGATGGAAGAGACCGGCTCCCATCTAAAAACTCCCCCCTCTCAGATCCTCCGAGGGTCGGGCTCCATCCTTTCCAAGGTCTGGCTCTTCGGGTCCCTGCCACCCCCTCTGCTTGCCCGAGTAGCTTACAACCAGTGCGCTCTCTCCGATGCCGTCTCCACCACGTCTCCAGCTGTGGAGCCCCTACTCCTCTTCCAGGGTCCACCTTACAGAGTACCCCCGCCCCCCCCCCCCATATGGCCTCCGCAGGCTCAGCCCTTCCATTTCTGGGACCCATCGGGCCCACTTCTTTTAAAAACAATTTTTTTTTTTAAGGTTTATCCATTTTTTCAGAGAGGAGAGCGAGAGCGAGAGCAGGGGAGGGGCAGAGAGAGAGGGAGACACCGAATCTGAAGCAGGCTCCGGCTCTGAGCCATTAGCACAGAGCCCAACGCCGGGCTGGAAGCCACCAACTGCAAAATCATGACCTGCGCTGAAGTCGGTCGCTTGACCGCTGAGCCCCCCAGGCGCCACCCGCCCCCCCCCCATAGGGCCCACTTCTAAGCATTGTGGTCATCTGAGTACTTTGCTGCCCCCTCTGCTCCCACCAGTTGGGGTGCTCCTTACAGGCTGGGACCATTTCTTGTTCATCCTGGTCTCTGCAACATCCCACCCTGAGCTGGCACAGAGCAGGGGTCTAGTTAGTGTTTGTTGAATGACTAAGAGAAGACATTCATGGTTTGCTCTGCCTTTTAGGTCCAGATTTCATACTATGGATCGAAGACCAGCCCGATCCAAGCCCTGCTCTATGTCACTGGTGTCGGTAAGTGCCCACCAGGATCTTGGGGTCCCACTGCCCCCCTCCACACACACACACACACACACCACCCTTGCAAGGCATCTCTCCGGAAGAAACTACACACTGGATCTTACTTTAGACTGAGCAGAAAAAAGGGACAATCTCTGGCTAGTCGTGCATCTGGTGGTTCATAAATATCCCCTCCCCCATCAGTGAACCATAAAGAAATTCACCGAGGGGTAGGGGAGAGAAGGCATTTACAGAGTGTGCAATCACACGTTAATATTTTCTCAACTTAGGAAGTGCTACATATATTTTCCATATATGAGCCTCTATACCTTTTGATACTTCAAATATTTATAAGAAAAGCAGATGATGACAGTCTTATATAATAATAGATAGACCAATGTTCCCCAAATGCCACGACTTACCTCCCGTCTTTGCCATTCTGCCGTACCGATGATCTGCCTAGACTCATATTTATTTAATATTCTTCTTTAAATAAAGTATATTTTCTAACTTGACCTCATCATAGACGATAATTTTAGAAGATTGTTGTTGCCATTTAAACGCGCATTAAATATATGAACGGCACGTGAAAACGTCACGTTTCATTTCATTAATGGGTTTCATTCATTAACAAATCAATTTCATGCATTGATATATGCTTATTTCATGAGTATGCATTTTAATAATATGAACGATGCAGCACTAATTCTATACCGGGCGCTGTGCTAAGACTTTACATTTAAACCACATAACAATCCAGTGAAATTGGTACTGTTACGGCCCATTTGACAGATGAGGAAACTGAGGCACAAGAGGCGGACAGAGCTGCCTAAGTTCCTGCAGCCGGTTAGTGAAGGAGCCGGGAAATGCAGAGCATTCAACTCTATGCTGCTCTGACCCGACTACCACATGGCCGTGGATGTGTTTAAAAGGTCATCCAGGTCAGCTTCACACTGTGAGCTCACAAGGTCATTACATATATTCTATGTAACCCCTTACAGATGTGACCACACGTGCTGATGAGAGGGTGGGAGGGATTTAGAAACAGGTGTATGCTTTCTCGGACTTGGCATTTGCATAGAGAGGGGTATGTCTGGGGCCATGATTTGTCCCCAGCACAGTCATAATGCACATAAAGAAGAGCCTGGTGAGGCTGGGTCCCCCACCCCAAGGTCACTGGGGAGTGGAGTTGAGGCCAGAGGTCTCTGGGAGCCCGGCGAGGTGTCTTTGCACCAAGCATCCCATTGGGGGTGGCTGGGAATTCTTTCTGAACCCCTGAAGGTGGCTAGACGTGTAGGGTCTGGGTAGCATCGCAGCTGTGACAAGTTCCCCTGCAAAGGAAAGTGCGTGCGGTCAGAAGCTCCAGCTCTGCTGTCTGAATTGCAGTCAGACGTCTTCCTGGGGGACATGGGGGCGTCTTTGAACTTGTGTCTCCTCTGAAGCCGTGCAGTGCAGACAATCTCCCGGGGAAAGGATTATCCTCCCCGCTCCCCCCCACCCCCCCACCCCCCCCCCCCGCCCCGGGCCAGGCTGAGTGCCTTGACCTTGTCCCTTCACCAACCCTCTCCTCTTGGTGGGATTGCAGAAATCTCCTTGAGCGCGGACATCACCCGAACTGGCAAAGTGAAACCTGCCGGAGCCCAGAAAGGCCAGGTAGGCTCAAGCCTCTGGACGCTCCAGCAGCGCCCTGACTCCGTTGGGTTCTCCTCTGGCGCCCCCTGCTGGTGATGGCACGAATGGCCGCCTGTCCCTTTAGCAAGAACCAGGGAGAGAAGAAAAGGACAATCCCCGTGTCCATTTTGATGCATATGTTCCCCGTCTCTTTTGCAAAGCTAGATGTTCACCGTTGTGAGTTCAGAGCATGTGTTGTCCTACAAATTGGAAACGACAGAGTCATCCAGTTAATGCAGGCAGTTCTTAACTCTGGCAAAAACAAAAAAACAAACAAAAAAACCCCCCTCCCACTGGGGGCTTTCTGGGCTGGTGGGAGAGATTCCCACGGTGCTGCTGGTGGGGAGTGATGAATAGAGAAAGGAAGGACTGGCAGGGGGGAGGAGAGGGAAGGAGCCAAGTGGGGGTGGGGAAAGTGTGATGCTGAAAGCCCGAGCGAGGCACGAGGCACGCAGGCTGTCCTAACTGGGGTCTGCAGAGGATAAAGCTCAGGGAGCAACTGAAATCCCAAAGCTGCCTGCCTGATTTAATGCTGGTGAGCCCTTTAGAAGGATAGGACCTGTCCAAAGATGAAGATCCCTCTGTGGGGTCAGCCAAAGGCAGAGGGAAAAATTACCATCTGAGCAGTGGACTCGTGCTTCTGTCCCATCCCAACCCAGTCACTCCCTGGGGGTGGGGGACCTGCAAACAGAAGACGTCATCGCCAATAGATCCCTCCCGGGAGGGGCTGCTTAATTGGCTTTCATCTTTGGACAGGCAGCAACGAGCTGCTAAGAATAGTACCCACACTTTGGTGAAGGAGTAATTAAAGAGTTCACGATGGGCATCGAGGAGGGCACCTGTTGGGGTGAGCACTGGGTGTTGTATGGAAAGCAATTGGACAATACATTTCATATTAAAAAAAAAAAGAGTTCACGTAAGAGTAACCATTTACATTCGAATCTTGACACAAATATTTAGCACAGTTTGGTTTGCCAATCAGACAGTTTCTTAGAGCCATCGAAATCAATTTTACTGTCTTGGGCTCCTTTTTAAAAGCTTATTTATTTTGGGAGAGAGAGAGAGAGAGCAGGGGAGGGGCAGAGAGAGAGGGAGAGAGAGAATCCCAAGCAGGGTTCCACGCTGTCAGCGCAGAGCCCCATGCAGGGCTTGAACCCACGAACCGTGAGATCATGACCTGAGCCGAAGTCAAGAGTCAGACGCTTAACTGACTGAGCCACCCAGGCGCCCCTCTTGGGCTCCTTTCCATAGGTGGATGCATTGCATTTGGGAGGAATTTGTTTAGGATTTTTTGGGCAGGAAAAATCCCCTCCTGGGACTAAAGAATTGACCTGATGTGGGAGCGAGATGTGGAAACTGCACGAGCCTACCGGGGCGCTGGGGAAAGGTGGCTCTGCTTCCCCCAAGAGGTGGAGGGACACACACAGGTTTTCTAAACGTGCCCCGTCTCTGCTGGGCGTCCACAGAGGGCCTGGACCTGGGGCCCCCGCGGGCAAGGCGCCATCCTGCTGGTGAACTGCGACAAGGACAACCCCAAATCTTCCACCATAGACTGCAGGGATGATAGGGTGCTTGACAGCCAAGGTAAGGACCCCCACCCCCCAGCCTCCCCCCTGCCCGGAGCGCTAATGGAAATAGAGCTTTGTTGTGTCAAGCCCTTCTGTCTACGCAGCCTAAGCTTTGGAACAGCCCTCAGAAATGGGTTATTGGAAGCACGTTCTTGTTAGCTTGTCCATTGTATAAAAGGAGCGGACAGGGGTCCTGAGAGGGCAGGCCACGCACCCACGGTCACACAGCAGCCAGATAACACCTGGGACCAGTGCTGCGTCTCCCCGTGCCTCCTCCGGGCCCCATGCTCGGGTCCGCTGCCCAACCCAAATTTCTGCTCTTGGGTCAAACCTGGGACCTGAAATTATTCAGAATGAAAGCCTACCGCCCCCAAACTCACGTCGGAGCAGCCCCGAGCCCCTGCCGCCCGCTGGACACCGCTGTGACCCCTTCAGAATCATTAACTCGTTTCATCCTTCAGTTTGAGGCTCGGAGGTACATGCAGTCCTCACCCCATTTTACAGATGGGGAAGTTAAGCAGTTTGCTTAAGGTCACACAGCCAGTGAGTCACAGGTTCAGGATCTGAACCCAGACATCCCAACACCAGGGCACAAGCATGGAGGTGGGCACGGGGTCTCTGCTGGCACCCCTCTGAGGTGGCTGGGGTGGGAGGAGGGCGCTAAGGGGGTGGCCTTCCGAGGGAGCGGCTAGGAGAGCACAGAAACAGACGCACCTTCACGTTTCTTTCTTATTGAGAGACAGAGAGACACAGAGCATGAGCAGGGGAGGGGCAGAGACAGGAGGAGACCCAGAATCCGAAGCAGGCTCCAGGCTCCGAGCTGTCAGCACAGAGCCCGACGCGGGGCTCGAACCCACGAACCGCGAGATCGTGACCTGAGCTGAAGTCGGGACGCTTAACCGACTGAGCCATGCAGGCGCCCCAGAAACAGATGCGTTTTAAAGTTGCGTGCACTTGTCTCGGCCTGATGCCAAGGGGCAGCGTCTATGCCGTGCCTGGCACAGAGTAATAATCAAAATAGCCAGTACCCCTTGTAGAGACTCCCAGGACGCCGGCTGCTACAGTAAGCACTCTGCACATGTGACCTCACCCTTCCCTGCTCGTGGGCACGGCCCTCAGCTCTGTTTACCGATAAGGAAGCAGCGAGAGCTGAACTAACTCCCAGGCTCACACAGATCCGGGGCTCAAACCCACCGACTCCTATTCTCATAACCCGCTGACTGTTGCCCAGTGGTGACTACCGTCCAGCTTCGCGCTCTCCCCATGCCTTTGTTCGCCCCCTCTTCAGGTTGGTCCACTCTCCACTCGGGCCCAGGGGCGAAACCTAGCTGCTCCTTCATTCCACAAATAGTTATCGAGCAACCTGCCATGTACTCGTCATTGTTCTAGGTGCTTCTAGGTGCTGCTAGGCTCTAGGAGCTGGGGACAGAGCGGTGAACAAGATAGCTGTGTTGGGGCGCCTGGGGGGCTCAGTCGGTTAAGCGTCCGACTCTTGATTTCGGCTCAGGTCAATGATCTCATGGTTGGTGAGTTCAAGCCCCGTGTTGGGGTCTGAGCCGGCAGCAGGAGCCTGCTTGGGATTTTCTCTCTCTCCCTCTCTCTCTTAAAATAAACATCAAAATAGTATTTATTCATTTATTTTTAATGTTTACTTATTTTTGAGAGAGAGAGACAGAGTGCAGGCGGGGAAGGCGCAGAGAGAGAGAGAGGGAGACACAGAATCCGAAGCAGGCTCCAGGCTCTGAGCCGTCGGCACAGAGCCCGACACGGGGCTCGAACTCACAGACCGTGAGATCATGACCTGAGCCGAAGTCGGACGCTCAACCGACTGAGCCACCCAGGCGCCCCAACATTAAAAAAAATTTTTAAACAAGATAGCTGTGGCCCCTGCTTCACGGAGCTTATACGCTAAGCTCACTGTCGCGGGAGAAGACCAAAAACTTAATTAGCTTTCATTCCAAAGTGAAAATCATCTTTTAAATTCTGGAAAGAGCGTAAGGAAAAGGAAGCCAGGCGACCAGGTAGAGGGGGGCCTGAGGGGAGCAGCGGGGGAGGAGAGGGTCTCAGGGGCCTGCGTCTCAGGCCCCTCCCTTCTCGGTCCAGACCTACAGGACATGTCCCTGGTGACCCTGAACACGAACACCCCCAGGGACTTCTTCGCCAGGCACCAGCTGCTGCTCCATGTGGCCAAGTCGGAGATGGACAAAGTCAGGGTGTTCCAAGCCAGCCGTGAGTCACCCTTGGCTGTCACCTTGGCGTCCCCTCCCCGCCCCGGGACAGCCCCTTCACACCCCCCTTTGACGACTAATTCCTGAGCCCCTACTAGGTAGCACGTTCTTAGGGCCAAGGATGCAGCAGTGAGCAAGGTGGACGTCCATGCCGCTACCTTCTAGAAAGGACACACAGATGATGTGCAGACAAACACTAACATGATGTCTGGTGCTGGCGAGCACTGAGGAAGTAACCCCCCCCTCCGAGGCCTGCTGTGTTTGTGTCTGTCTCCTCCCCCGCGCCGCGTGCACACACGCGTGCACACACGCACACACACAGAGGACTCTGGTTTACGGGGACCGTCGAGCCCAAGCTGACGGCATCAAACTTTGTCCTCCAGCATCCTCCTGACCAAAGACAGCATTAGCTTCGCAGCAGCTCGCGCCTGCTACCGAGCGCCGGGCTTGTTTGAGGCCCGGGGCCCGGAGCAAAGCACATAAAAACGCCGCTGCCCCCAAGTCGCTTTCCTCTTGGTGGGTTGAGAGACAACGTATAAAATAAGTAGGTGAAGCAGCTAGTGTCTGAGGGCTGTGCAGAAGAACGCCACCAGGAAGGGGGTGTAGATGAGGGGTAGGGTCTGGGGGTGTGAGGAGAGGAGGTTAGGGAACGCTTCCTCCGTAAGGTGTCGCTCGAGCCACACAGACACTCAGGGGAAGGGCACTCCAGGCAGAGGGAACCTCAGGAGCAAAGGCCCCGAGTGAGGCAGGCGGGTGCCTGTGGGCTTGAGGAAGGCGGGGAGGCCAGTGAGGCTGGAGTGCAGGACTCGGGGTTAACGTGGCAGATGAGGGTGGAGAAGGAAGGGGCAGGGCCGGCTCAGGCAGGCGGGGAATGACTCTGCCTTCTAGTCTGAGGGAGGCGGCCGGGGCCATCTGAGGGCTCTCGGCAGAGGCACAGCTTGATCTGACTTGCTTCCATTCTAGATCAAGGTGACCAGACTGACGTTGACTTGGTGACAAACCAATTCTTTGCCTCTGCTGAGGCGTCACCTCCTCCAGGAAGCCTTCCCTGGCCCTCTGGATGTCCCCCCCATCACAGCACTTACTACCATCTGTGATCTTGACCGTCTCTGCTCCTCCTCCCCCAGTGTCAGCCGAGAGCTGGGGCTCAGGAATGAATGAACGAACGAATGAATGAATGAATGAACGAACCATAATGTATAGTGGACCTGTAGGTATATGTTCGGGAACGGCTCAGGGACCCCCGCCCCGGTCACTCCATCCCTGAAGCCCCAGCCAGGGGGCGATGTCCCAGCTGACACTTTAGGTTTCTTTCTCTGAGTGGCTGTGACATGTCTTCATGGCAGCGGTGGCCCCGAGAAGGCATCGCAGCACCGGGGAGAAGCAGACCTGGGCCTCCCTTCTCTCTTCTAGGAGGCAATCAGATCTCCAGGTACAGGGAGGTCCTGGGGCCAAAGCAGCCCTGTCACCCCCTGGAACTCCCGGGGGGCCAGCACAGCACAGACTTCTATGTGGAGGGCCTCGCTTTCCCAGACGCCAACTTCCCGGGGCTCATTTCCCTCACCGTCTCCCTACTGGACACATCCAACCCGGTAGGCCAAGATGCAGCCCAAGGGGGAACCTGAGTCACCAGGCGGGGGGGTGGGGGTGCAGAGCCCAGCCGGGGAGGAGGCTCACACAGCCTCTGGGAGGAAGCAGGTGTCTGGGAGGAAGGAGGCACTGGCTGCCGCAATAGCCCTTCCCCCACCCACACCTCGCAGGAGCTCCCCAAGACCCTGGTTTTCCAAGACAGTGTGGTCTTCCGTGTGGCCCCCTGGATCATGACCCCCAACACTCAGCCCCCTGAGGAGGTGTACGTGTGCAGGTGAGGGCTCTGGGGTGCCAGCGGGCGGGGCACAGGTACGCCAGGAGGGGCCCTGGGTTCTGGCCGCAGGCCCCCCCGCCCCCCCGCATCTCCGCTGTGCCAATGGGGGGAAATGACCCTTATCGCAGCGTGCTGAGGGCTCCCGGCCGGTTGGGAATTACCGCGGCTACTGTTTTGTCCTCGCTGTCCTGCCCTAATGCACGCCGAGTGCGGCTTTCTCTCCTGAAGGACTGTAGAATTCGCTAGGCCCGGCAGATGAAAACCCTCAGTCGGTGAGCCAGGCTTCCCGGGCTGCTGAGAGTGCGCCCTGCGGACCTTCTGTGTTTCAAATGCACGTTCCGGGCCAACCCCAGAACCGCGGGGTCTTGGGTCTGGGGATGGGGCCCATCTGCCTTTTAACAAGCTGCTCTGGGTGTCCCCCCCCCCCCCCAGCATCCACCCTGCCATCTGAGCGCACCTGTTAAGCATCCTGGGGTCTCAGGGGACCCTCCCCTCTCCTCTTCCAGTCGTTTCCAGGCAGAAGGGGTGAGGGAGTGACCTCGTGGGCAGGAAGCCAGCGAGGCCTGGGTTCGGATTGGGTGCTCGCCCCCGGATGGCATGACCTTGGGCCTTGACCTCCTCATTCTGGCGTCTCCTCAAGGGAAGGGGGTACCTGTTAGCTCCTCTCAGGGATTGTTGCAAGAGTTCAGTGAGATGTTTGCTAGGAGCAGGGAGACCCGGCGAGCCGGGCATGTCCGTCCAGGCCCCAGGCATCTCCCCAGCAGCCACTGTGCCCGTCCCCAACTCCATCCGGGCCCGAGCTCCTGCTCCACCCCTGGGGACCCTCCGGGGGCCCAGCTTGCCCCCTCAGAGCCTGGCCAAGGCCACCGGCTGCTGAATCCAGAGCCCTGAGGGGCTTCTTTTCTGCTCCTTCTAGGATGCTTGAAAATGAGGACTTCCTTAAGTCCGTGACTGCGCTGACCCAGGAAGCCAAGTGCCAGCTGACCGTGTGTACCAGGGAGCAGAGTGTGGGGGACCGGTGGATGCAGGTGTGCAGCCCTGTGGGCCAGGGGAGCTGGGACACGCGGGGTGGGTGCTCCCGAGGGTCGAGCGACACGGGGGGACCCAGGCTCCTGGGGCTGGGCCCGGCGGCTCACTGGCCACCGTCCCTCAGAGGGGCAGGAAGTGAGGAGCCCCTGAGGGTCCCCGCGTACGGGGGCCCAGGCCCGCGATCAAACTGCCGTGCTCACCAAGATGAAAACCACCCGCCTGCCCAAAAACTCAGATGGCGTCTGGAAATGACGCGAAGCTCAGGGGGCTGGAGCTCAGCGGGTCCCTCCAGTGGCCCTCCCTCCAAGCCAGGTTTCTGGATGCAGTCGCCAGCCTGGCCTCCCAGCCTGGCCGCCCCTTACCTGGTGCCAGCCTGCCGGCCACACCGTATCTCCATTCCGCTTCTGTGCCAGGCTCCCCGCTCATGCCGTGAGCTCCCCGAGCTCAGGGACTGAGTCTCACTCAGCTCAGCACCCAGCGCGTGGCACGGGGCAGTGGCTGTGGGCAGCCGGCGGGCTGGACCGAACCTCCTTGCGCCTCCCTTGCTTTCTCAGGCTCCTTGCCCTGCCATGCCGTTCGGTCGCCCTGCTCTGGCCTCAGTGCCTTTGCCCTTGCCGCGGCCCCTCGCCGCTGTCCTCCCCGTCCCCATCCCCCGCGTCCGGGTCACGCTCGCACCATCCCGGCTTGAAAGCTTCCCCTCCCCCAATTTCCCCATCCCTCTCCCAACCCCACGCATGAACCCTCCCTTCCTCTTGCGTCGTTCCGTGTTGAGTCGGATCGAACGGCACGAAATTGCTGACGGCACATTTTTGACCTACAGGAGTGGTAATTCCGGGGGGGTTCAGCCTAAAAGTAGTCTCAACCGTCCGCCGGAACGCGGGCAGGACTTGGGTTCATTGCCAAGCCCTTTCTGCTTCTGCCCCATGGGCGGGGCTGGGTCCGACCTGCCCCCTTTTGGGGGGCGGGATCTCGGGCTCCCACCTCAGGCCTCAGCTTAGCAGAGCATCAGGAGCCCCTCCTGGGTGTCCCCACAGACCCTCACCTCCCCGCCCAGCACCTCACACTGGGTGCGAGGTGCCCGGCTTCCCGGGGGCAGGGTCTGAGGCTCGCTCACCGGGTCCCCGGCACCTGCAGCACTCGGTCCCAGCACTCACCAGGAGTGGGGGTGAATTTGTTGGGGCAAACACAGGATAATAAACTCCGCTTCCTCAGAGCCCCTTCTCTGGGGTGGAATTTGCCCTTGACCACGGCGTGGGAGGGGGGCGGATGGTTCTGCACCCACCCCCACCCCCCGATCCCTGCACTGGGTGTCACAACCCAGAGAGCACGCGTTTCAGCCTTCCTTCCACTCGCTCCACACACAGGACGAGATAGAGGTCGGCTACATCCAAGCCCCGCACAAGACACTGCCCGTGGTCTTTGACTCTCCAAGGAACAGAGGCTTGAAGGAGTTCCCCATCAAGTGCATGCTGGTACGTGCTGGGGGGGGCCGGCAGTGCTGAGACCCCCTTGCCCCAGGTCTCCCTCCTCACAGCCCGTCCCCCCCTCCCCTCCCCCGCCAGCCCCCGTGGCTGAGCGCACCCGCTCCGTAGATGCAGCTCCTGCTTGAGCCGCCATCACGCAGGTGGACCGTGTTATTTTTGTCATTGCCGAGACGAGATCTGGCCCTTCCTTTCCGGAAGCTCTTTCCAGCCATGAGCTCAGCCTGTCCTCAGAATAACCCTGCCAAGGACGTAGGTCAGGCTTGGGCATCCTTGGTCCTCTGAAGATGCTCTTGTGGCAAGGTGGGGGGGGGGGGGGGGGGTGGAGCCAGGACTGGAACCTTCCCCGGTGTCCGGCTGGAGGATCTGTCTTTTGGGTGGGGTCTGGCCTCGGGGGGCGTTCCATCTGGGGTGTGGGGTGGGCTTGGGGATCAGGGTGGTCATTTCCTAGATGTGACCGTGTGTGTGTTTGGGGGTGGGGGTGGGGGTGACATATTGGTGAATCATGCCGGACTAGCCTGGCAGGTTTGTGTAAACTCAGCAGAGACTTATAATGATAATAATAGTTACATTTATCAAGCCCATATTCTGTGTCGGTCAAGGTGCCAGATTCTTTACGTGCGCTGACTCATTTCATTTGTCCGACAACCTTTAATCTAGATGCTGTCACTAGGCCCATTATATAGATGGAGAAATTGAGGCTCAGAGAGGTGAAGCAGCTTTTCCAAGGTCACACAAGGAGAGAGGAGAGGCTGGTGGGTCCGGCTCCGGGAGCTCTGTAGCCACCAGGCCCGCATTCCAGGCTGATTCCAGGATTCCAGGGATGGAGGAAGGAGTGTGGGGTGTAAGGTTTGCTCTGATGAATGGCTTTCCGGGGAGCACCCTGAACCCCAGGGAAGGGGAAGCGGCTCTGCCCACACAGGAAGCTTTGAAAGGGAATCTGAGTTCAACTCAGCACCTTGTCTGAGTCCCTCTCGCTCTCCTGGGCTGAGTGGGGCTGATGCAGAGATTTTGTGGGTCCACGGTGTCTGTCTGTGTGGAATCAGGCTAATCCTGTTTCAGGACCCTGGGGACAGACGAGCCAGCTGCCACTGGGACCTTCGTCCCTCCGTCTGTTTTCAGCCCTGCTCTGCTCTGCTCAGGGGCCTCTCACTTTGGTAATCTGAGTGTGACAAAGGTCAGATTCTCTGATGCCACAAGCGAAATCTCCAGAGTCCTGTTGGGCAGACAGACGCCTCAGCACGGGTGACCTCATCCTTTCCCACACCCGGCCTTGGACGAGGGGCTGCGATGTTTTCTTAGGCAAGCACATCTGCGGTATTCCGACTCCCATCACTCAGGAAAAGAATTGGGATAAAAGTCAAACTTGTCACCAGGCAACAACCCCATCTGCTTTTCCAGACACATCACGAGCCACTCTCCCTGTCCCCCAGCCAGCTCCAACCTCACCGGCCTCCTTCCTGTTCTTCCAATGCACCCAACTTGTACTCACCTCGTTTGCATATGCTGTTCCCTCTGCCTATAATGCTCTTCCCGCTTCACACGTCTGGCTGGGTCTCGCTTCAGTGCCCTCCTCAGTGAGGCCATCCCTGACCCTGCAGGACTCCCGCCCCCGCCCCTCGCATTCTTGTTGGTTTCACCTTGTTGGTTTCTTCCAGGAGTGTTTTGTTACAAATCACTGACTCCTTACTTCCGTTTTATTGTCTGTTACTTCCGTTTTTTTGTCTGTTTCCCTGCTAGACCGGCAGCAGCAGGAGGGCGGAGCATGAGGCTGGGGTGCCCATCACTGTGGCAGTTAGCACACAGCTCCACATGTGGTGGGTGTTCTTCCCAAAAGACAATGCCAGTAAATTTTGGACACCCATCCGTGGGAAACCAGCAGCACTTACTGTAAATAGAAAGGCAACCGTGAAAGTAAATAGGATTAAAGCAAATAATGTTACTAAAGCCAGCTCGGCTCTCTGGCTGTTAAAGGGGGAGATCGGCTGGTTTTGAGGATAGATTTGCACACTCCGGGTCTTTGATGAACCAGAAAGACTAGAGGAGAGTTAAGCGGGCGACATGTTTCTAAGTCTGTGCTAGAAGCCGGATCAGCTGGGGTCACACGTGTGAGCTTCCCCTGCCCATCCCACTCCCTGGGGGTGGGGGGTGGGGGTACTTCTGCAGACCTTGGGCAGGCCTTCACTGGCTTTCAGAAATCCAAGCCTTGACCCACGGGGCACCGGGGCGGCTCAGTCTGTTAAGCGTCAGACTCTTTGATTTCAGCTCAGGTCATGATCTTGTGATTCATGAGTTCGCGTCCCACATCAATCAGGCTGCGTGCTGGCAGTGGGGAGCCTGCTTGGGATTCTCTCGCGCCCTCTCTCTCTGCCTCTCCCCTGCTTACCCTTGCTCTCTCTCTAAAATCAATAAAGAAGAAAGGAATCCAAACCTGCAGCCTGTGACACTGAGCCCCTCTCACGGCAACGGCCAAGGCAATGACTTATATGAATTTATCATTCATTCATCAGACATTCTTTGAGCCCATTCTCCGTGCCCAGCCTTGTTCTGGGCTCTTGGAGTATATCAGGGAGCACTGCAGAGGCCCCCACCCTCACGGAGGTGACATTCTAGCCCGGAAAGACAGACGATAAGCTAAGCACAACAATAAATAAATTATATTGTATGTTGGGAGGTGGGACCTAGTGCTATAGGTGAAAAAAACAAAACAAAACAGAATCGAGAGCCTCCCAGGCGCCAGAGTAGTGGGAAGATTACACTGCAATTTTAAACAGGATGGTCAGGTAGGGCCTCTGAGAAGCAGACACATGCACAAAAACTCAAAAGAGGTAAGAGAGTCGGCTATGTGGGTGTCTGGGTGAAGAGTGTTCTAGGCAGAAGAAACAGCCAGTGCAAAGGTCCTGAGGCACGAGCATGCCTGGCATGTTCAGGGAAGCGTGAAGAGGCCAGAAGGGGTGAAGCAGAGTGGGCAAGAGGAAGGGTGGCAGCTCTTGGCCGCATCTGGCGGGAGAACGAAGGCCTTTCTCAGCAATGAGACCGTCAACATTCCGGAAGATGTCGCCATCACTCCGAAGAGAGGCACTGTTATTTGCGAAGGGCCCCAGAGGAACCCTGCGGAGGGACTTCAACCACAGCAGTGTAGGAGCTCAGTCTCCCTGGAAGGAAAACGAAGAGCCCTGAGTTGACGCATGGTGGAAAACTGGAGAGCTGGCTACCGTTCGCACCATCTGTAGTCGTGTGCAGAACACGGTCAAGGGCGTCACGCTGGGCTTCCGTTACAAGATGAGGCCCGTGCCCGCTCGCTCCTCCACCGACGTCATCGTTCGGGAGAATGGTGCTCTCGTCGAGATCCAAAATCTCTCGGGTGAAAAAACGCACACCCCGCAGGGTTCGGATGAGGCCAGGCGTTTGCTTGTTCGGTATCTCAGGCCCAGAAAGATGAGTTCACTCTTGAAGGAAATGACATTGAACTTGTATCGAAACTCAGCTGCTTTTGATTCAGCAGGCCACAGGCGTTAAAAATAAGGACGTCAGGAAATCTGGGGATGGTGGCGAGGTTTCTGAAAAAAGGAACGGTTCGGCAGGCTGATGAATAAGGACTAAGTTGTCCAGCTACAGAAACTGCAAGATGCCAGATAATTTTTCAGACCTACTTGGCGTATGTTAAAGATGCGATAAAAGGCGTATTGATTTGGGCGGGTGGGGGCGCGGGGAAGAAGTGAGCGAGGAAGGAGAGGCTGGCTGTCAGAGAGGTGATGGGGATGACGCGGGGGCTGTTTGTTTA
Source organism: Leopardus geoffroyi (assembly GCF_018350155.1). NCBI lineage: Eukaryota > Metazoa > Chordata > Mammalia > Carnivora > Felidae > Leopardus > Leopardus geoffroyi. The sequence goes on from NC_059328.1 coordinate 12,415,110, forward strand.
AACTCTGGGAAACTGGGGAGTTGTTGTGGGTTCCTTTTTTTATGTTTGTTTATTTTTGGGAGAGAGGGGGAGAGAGAGGGAGAGGGTGCATGTGCGCAGGGGAGGAGCAGAAAGAGAGGGAAAGAGAGAATCTCAAGCAGCCTCTGTGCTGTCAATGCAGAGCCTGACATGGGGCTCGAGCTCCCGAACCAAGAGATCGTGACCTGAGCTAGAAATTAAGAGTCAGGCACTTAACCAACTGAGCCACCCAGACGCCCCAGGAATGATGGCTTTTAAACTGGGAGCGTCATAGACCTCCTTCAGAGGACTCCTCTTCCCAGAGAAATGCACAGAAGCTCACCATTTGGAATCTACCTGCAGGGGGTCGGTGGCCCCTGTGAAGCTCCGTTGATTTGTAAAAAGCTAGGGCTAGTGCAGTAGACAGAATGGCGGCCCTCGAACACGGCCCCGTGCGAATCCCCAGGACCTGATGCTATCTTGTGGCAAAAGGCACTTTGCAGATGTGATGAAGTTAGGGACTCTGGGATGGCGGAGGTGCCCCTGAGTTATCTGGCGGGCTCTGTGCCATCGTGGTGCTCCTTGGAAGAGGGAGGACAGAGTGGGAGAAGGCCCTTGATGATGGAAGCGGAGGATGTAGCAATGCGCCTTGAAGCTGGGGGGAGAGCCCACCAGCCACGGCGGCTACTGGAGGCCGAAAGGGGCAAGGAGACAGGTTCTCCCCTCAGAGCCTCTGGAAGGAACTGGCCCTGCCACACCTTGATATTAGCCTGGTGAGACCGGTTTCAGACCTCTGACCCCCAGAGCCGACAGAGGATAAACACGTGTTGTTTTAAGCCACTAGATGTGTTCCAGCAGCCACAGCGAACTCGCACAGGGCAGGAGATTGTTCCCACAGAGACCCACGTGGGGACGTCGCGGCCATTCGGCAAGGCCCGCTCCAGCCCGAGGTCAGGATGCAGTGTGGCAAGAGGGCTTGCTGTAGAGACAGCTCAAATCTGCGTCCCTCCACCGACGGGCCGTGGCACCTGATGAAGCCACACGTTGCGTTTCTTCCTTGCAGAATGAGGGCAAAAATGATACTTTGCAGATCCGTTGTTAGGGCCGAGTTAAGGTTTGCAAAAGCAGCGGGCGCGTATGAGGCACTCGACAAACGCCGGTCCCTTTTCTCAACCAGCTGGTTTGGAACCCCTTCCGCATCTCCTCCAAGCGACAGCGGTGCCTGGGCTGTACCGGCCGCTGACCTTTCCCGAATCCTTCCCGTGTTCCCGTGACTCGGCTCCCGCCCTCTCCTCACGCGGGGACCATGTTCTCTAACGCTTGGTACATGCTTCTCCCATCCCAGGGTCCGGATTTTGGCTACGTGACTCGAGGGCCCCAAACAGGAGAGGTTTCTGACCTCGACTCCTTCGGAAATCTGGAAGTGAGCCCCCCGGTCAAGGTTGGGAGGAAGAAATACCCTCTGGGCAGGATCCTCATTGGGAGCAGCTGCTACCCCAGGTGAGGAGGGGAGGGGCGGCGAGGGGTGGCCCCAGGGCCACAGTGGGAGCCCTCCCTACTTGCTTCCGACCCCAGGGCCTCGACAGACTCCAGGGACTTGGGAACTGTGGGGGTCGTCGGGGAAGGCCTCGCTGAGAAGGCAGCTCTTGAGAGAAGGCAGCTCTTGAGCGAAGGCCTGAAGACAGTAAGGAGATGGCTGCGTGGAGATCTGGGACAGAGGGCTCCTGGCAGCCGAAAGAGCATGTGCCAAGGCCCTGAGGCAGGACTGAACTGGGTGTGTTCAAGAAGGCCAGAGGGGCTAGAGCAGATTGAGAGAGAGCAAAGGGCTAGATCAGGAAGGACCATGGAGACCAGAGCGAGGAGGAAACTGAAGCCCAGAGAGGTGAAGGAATGTCCCCAAGGCCACACAGCTAATCAGAGATCATCCGCTCCGACGGGACCGGCTCTCCACGGAGCTGTGAGCCACGTTTACCCACAACGCCAGCATCTGGGCTGAGCCAGTGGGTTTTGCTTCCCGAGGCTAAGCTCTGGTCTTACTGCCGTACTGACTCGGTGCCTCAGTTTCCCCCAACACAACCGGGATGGCAATTCGTAAAGTCCCCCAGTGTTTGAGGAGACAGTTAAAGGCGTCCAGGCTTCTGATTCCCTTCCCTAGCTGAAGAAGACCCGCGACCCCTTTGCCCAGCCTCCAGGCCCTCGGAGATCTCCCCGTTGCCCCCCGCCCCCCATAACGCCCCCTTCATCCTGTGTCGGCAGCAACGAGAGCCAGGAGATGCACCAGGCCTTGCAGGACTTCCTCAGTGCCCAGCAGGTACAGGCGCCCGTGAAGCTCTACTCCGACTGGCTGTTTGTGGGCCACGTGGACGAGTTCCTGAGCTTCGTCCCGGTGCACAAGGTGCAATGCGGGGGGCTGCCTGGAGGAAGGCACACACCTCCGCCCTGGGCTCCCAGGTTTTGCTCCTCGCTCTGCCTGGGGGGGGGGGGGGGGGGAGGGCCTGGCCTCACGTGCCGGACTAGCTTTCCCTCAACCCCAGGAGGGGGCCAGCCTGGGTCCAAGCCCGCCCTTCTGGGAGCCCCGGGGGCCAAGCTGACCTCTGACCCCAGCGTTTCATGCCTCCAGGGCTTCCGGCTGCTCCTCGCCAGCCCCAGGTCCTGCTACAGGCTGTTCCAGGAGCAGTTGAAGGAGGGCCACGGCGAGGCTCTGCTATTTGAAGGGGTCAAGAGTAAGTTGGCTGTGCCTTGCGTCCTTGCTGCTGCTGTGACAGCCTGCAGTCCTGGGGAAGCGAGTCAGGAAAACAGCCGCAGCACGGGGGCTGGAGGGTATCTGGGAGGAGTCCGAGGGAGGCTTCCTGGAGGAGGCAAAGAGCAGGCGGGAGCATGACGAATGAGCAGGAGTTCACCCAGTGGGGTGGCGGGATGAGGGGAAGAGAGGTAGCTCAGACAGAGGGAACCGTCAAGGCGAAGGCTCAGAGGCAGGAGAAAGTGAAATGTGTTTGAGGACCCGCATGAAAGTTCAGTCTGGCTGGAGGTAATCTCAAAGTCCACAGATAGGGGCTGGTGTCAGAGGTCAGTAAGTCACGGCTGAGAGTTTTTACGTCGTGTCCGTAGTATGTCGTGTTGCATCAGGCAACGGTCAGACCTCTGTTTGCCGTTCGCTGGATGGGAATTTTTTGGAGATAATTTAAGGGGGTGAGAGCCACACCTTGAAGGAGAAGTCGCGCTGAGAAAATACGTTCGTTAAGGCGCGTGCCTCCCGGCTGCGCACAGCAAACCTACCTGTTAGGAATTCTAGCCGCCCCCATTTTATAGATGGGAAAACTGAGTCCCCACCGTGCCCACCAGGAGGACGGAAATTGACCTCCGAGTTCACCTGCTTTTGTTTTTTCTTTTTCTCCATGCCAGAGAAAAAACAGAAAATAAAGGACGTTCTGTCCAACGAGAAATTGAGAGAAGATAATGCGTACGTGCAGGTACCAGCCTGGGTGCCGGAGACGCCACAGTCCGGGCAGACCTACCCACCCGCCCCCACCACCTTCCCTACCATCAGAGGCACAAGGGCGGAGCCTCCCACCAGCTGTCTGTAGGCTTGGTGGCAGGTGGCTCCGGGATTCGGGTAAATGTGTGTGGGACAGAGAGAGAGACTTCAGTCACCACTGCAGGAACACACACGAGTGATGCATGGAAAAGAGGGGAAGCAAAATCGGGAAAGCTGGAACCAGAGAAAGACGGGGGGTGGGGAGCTCTCAGAAACAGGGACAGAGGCAGGAGAGAGGCCAAGTGCTAGAGTGACCGGAAAGACAGGGGCGCACAAGCAGAAGCAGGAGGCAGAGGGACTGAGCAGAGCAGAGCAGGAACGGAGGGAAGAAAAGGAGGGGCCCGTCACTGCCTCCCCGACCTCGTCCCTAGTCCTTCCCTTGGCCAGGCCTCAGCCCCAGACTGTCCTCCTCCGCGGCGGTCCCCACCCCTCCTTCACTCCCCACCCCACCGTGCCCACCGCCCCCTCACCACCCCTCCACCCCCTCGTTGCCCGCCCCGCCCCTGCCTGAGTCGGCGCCCCCCGCCCCCCTAGAAATGCATTGACTGGAACCGGGAGGTGTTAAAGCGGGAGCTGGGCCTGACCGAGCGGGACATCGTGGACATCCCCCAGCTCTTCAAGCTCCAGGATGACCTCCAAGGGAGACTCAAGGCCGAAGCCTATTTCCCAAACATGGTGAGCAGGGGGGCTTTGGCTGGGCTCGCCTTTGCCAGCGGCCTCAAGTCAGGACCCCCGGGTGTGGGTCCAGGGGGCTTGGCTGTCTGCTCGGGGCTGGTGTGGCCGTGTGCTGCTCCCAGGGCGGCTCTGGGCGTCTCACAGCCATGACGGTGTGGGGCTCCCGCTTCACAGATGAGGCACAGAGAGGTCGGGCCTCTGGCACAAGGACACACAGCTGGCGACATGGGATTTAGAGCTGGAATTCGAACCGGGGGTCTGGCTGCAGAGCCCACACCCTGACCCCCGAGGCACTGCCCGCTACGGATTTCCCGGGCGGGGGCAGGGGGGCGGGGGGACGGTGTAGGTGTGCCCTTGAGCAGGCAACTTACAAGCTGCTCTCCATTTCAAGTCCCATTGGGAAGGGGAAAAGTCGGGGGCACCATTTCAGACTGGGTGGTCCGGGCAGGCCGTGAGGCTAGCACTGGCTGGGCTGGGCGGATTCACTCCTCTGATGGGTGAACTCGGGGCGGGGGGGATCCCACGCTGGTCAAGAACTTTTAACTGTGACCCCCCTCCTCGCCCACCCCAAGACCGTCTTAAAGCCATCCACGGTATTTCTACTGTCCCCGTGCCCTTCCTCTGTCTCTCCAAAGGATACCCGAGGGCCGGGCAGAAAGCCCAGCTGGGGCCCTCAGCTACCCTGTCCTGCTGGGGCTGGGCCAGTCCCGGCACAGTGGACGTCAGACTGGTTTCCCCAGGTCCCTGGGGTTCCAAGGCAGCGGTTGGGATTTTTTTCCATCTTAGGCATTGAGGTACTACAGAAGATTCTATTTAGAAGAAGAGATTCTGTGGCTAAACCAACAAGGCAGGAAGGGGCACCTTGAATAAAGGCCCTTGGCCCCGAGCATTTGTTTCTGCCTGTCACTCCAGCCAGCTTCCCCAGGCAGGAAAGAGGGTGGATGCCACCAGCCGGGGGTGGGGCGAGGCATCGCAAATGAAGTGAGACCGGCGACCGTGGGTGCCTTGCTGTTCGAGGCCCTGAGCAAGAGTCGTGATTCCCCCCGCCCCCCCGGGAGCCCATGGTGGGAGCGGCGAGGGCGAGGGTGTGGAACAGGCAGAGAAACTCAGAGGGCGAGACCCCCAGCACGGGCTGTGTCTGAGTGGTGCCAGGGAGTGAGATGCCTTTCCACGACTCCTGAGCCCTGGAGACCGACTCTGCACCTGCTCCGTGCCAGCACGGTGCCCCGTGAGCCTGACGTCTGACTGTCACGGCAGCGGCAGTGTGTTTGGGCTCCTTTTGCTGCTGCGTCTCAGAGAGGGAGAGTGACTTGCCTGAGGTCACACAGCTATTGAGTAACAGGGCTGGGAGTCGAACCTCTGTTGGCCTGGAGTCAACACCTTTGTCCTTTCTCACCTCCCAAGATAGTGGAGGAAATAGTCATTTCCATAAACTGCAATATACGGAGAGCGCTACCAAAAAGGTGGTCATTTGTGCGTCCGTTCAACAGGTATTTCCCAAGTGCCTTCGTTATGCCAGGCGCCATGCCGGCCGCTGTGGGAGCACAGAGGGGGAGCACCGAGTGCCGCAGTTCGGGGACTCGCGGGCGGCTTCCCAAAGCGGGTGGCATTTGAGCTGGCCCTTGAGTCGCAGAGAGTTTTCCAGAAGGTGGCAGATGGGCGAGAGCATGGGTCCTGGAGTCTGCCAGACTTGGGTATGAGGCCTGGACCAGGCAGCCCGCTTGACCTGCCTGGGCCTCAGTTTCCCCCTCTGCGAAGTGGGGCTGCTGTTGCTGCCCCTCTTCAGAAGAAAAGGGGGCCCCTCGGAGGGTGACGCGGGCTGCATGCCGGCGCCCCTGACCCGGGGACCCCGCGTCTTTGCAGGTGAACATGCTGGTGCTGGGGAAGCACCTGGGCATCCCCAAGCCCTTCGGGCCCATCATCGACGGCCGCTGCTGCCTGGAGGAGAAGGTGCGGTCCCTGCTGGAGCCGCTGGGCCTCCACTGCACCTTCATCGACGACTTCTACGCGTACCACCTGCGGCACGGGGAGGTGCACTGCGGCACCAACGTGCGCCGGCGGCCCTTCTCCTTCAAGTGGTGGCACATGGTGCCCTGAGCCCATCCCCCCACCCCACCCCATCCTTTCCTTCCGAAGCTCCCGGCCAGACACTCTGATCCCCTGCAGTGTGGCATCGCGAGAGCTCTTAGGGACATTTTGGCCCCCTGGGCGTGGCCGCCTTCCAAGGCAGCGGCTTGCTTCCTTCCTCTGTGCCCTGCGGGGCCATCGTCTCGCGGTTCAGGAGTTCGAGCCTCGCATCGGGCTCTGAGCTGACAACACAGGGCCTGTTTGGGATTCTCTCTCTCTCCCTTTCGCTCTGCCCTTCCCCAACTCTCTCTCAAAAATAAATGAATGAGCTTAAACATAATAATAAAAAAGGGGCGCCTGGGTGGCTCAGTCGGTTAAGCGTCCGACTTCAGCTCAGGTCACGATCTCGCGGTCCGTGAGTTCGAGCCCCGCGTCGGGCTCTGGGCTGATGGCTCAGAGCCTGGAGCCTGCTTCTGATTCTGTGTCTCCCTCTCTGTCTCTGCCCTCCCCCATTCATGCTCTGTCTCTCTCTGTCTCAAAAAATAAATAAACGTTAGAAAAAAATTTAAAAAAAAATAATAAAATAAAAATGAAGGCCAGATCTTGGCTCCTTAGAGTCCGAGATACTAAGAAAACGCCAGAGTTTTCATGTGCTCGTGGTGGACGTATGATGGTGGAAGAGGAGGACGTCCAAAGCCTCTTCCCTCAGACTATGCGGAAAGGGACCCCAAAAAAACCTGGGTCAAAATGTGCTCCTCTGACGAGAGTCAGCTGCTTCCCCACCAGAATGGCTGGGACAAAAATGCACGTGTTTTCTGTGGACCAGAAAGAGGACCGTGCACAAGGGGGAGTCCCATATGAGGTTGTCCCCAAACCTTAGAGCAGCCTGGGGCTGCCACCCACCTCAGCAGACGGAAGGGAAATGTTTGGCTGCATTGCTGGGGCTGCAGAAGGACCGAGGGACAAGCAGGGGGCTGAAGCAGACCTTGGCACCAAGACAGGTGCAGGGGAGCGTCCCCCGGCCACCCTTGGGGGGTGAGAACCTCTGCGAAGGACCAGGGAAGCCCACGTGAGAGAAGGCACCAGCTGCGAGGTCCTGCCGGCCCCACAGAGCACGGAGCCGTCCTAGGACAGTTCCCGGGAAGCCAGAACTTTCGGGCCGTCTCCCCTCCCTCCCCCAGCTACTTTCCTGCGGCTGCTGTAACCGATTACCACAAACTGGGCGTCTTAAGACCACAGAAATTTATCCTCACGGTTCTGGAGGCCCGAGGTTGAAAATCGGTTTCACCGGGCTGAAATCAAGGGGTGGGCAGGGCCGTGTCCCCTCCGGGGGCTCTGGGAGGAGTCAGTTCCTTGTCTGGCTCCCGGTGGCCTCTGGCATGCTTCCGGTCCCTGCCCGTGGTCAGCCTGTCTTCTTTTCTGCGCGCGTCGAATCTCCCCCTGCCTCTCTCTTACAAACACACTTGTCATTGCATTTGGGGCCCTCCCAGAAGAGCCAGGAACAATCTCCCCATCCCAAAGTCTCGTGGTCACAGACTCCGGGGATTAGGACCCGACGTCTTTTGGGGGCCGTGTTAACCTCCCGCAGGTTAGGAACCGCCGTTTCCGGATGCGGCAGGTGGAAGAGGCGGAGAGAAGCGGGGCATCCCTTTCCCACAGCTTTGCAGCTCTGCGCCTGCGTTAAACCCTGACGGGAAAGGGACAAGACTTAACTTTGGAAAAATTGAGAGCTAACGGACACGTCACTTTGTGTAAGGCTAAGGTGTGCAACGTGCAGAACGATCACCACCACGGTGTCAGCCAGGGCCTCCATCACGCCACGTGATTATCATTTCTTCTTCGTGGGGGCAGATTTAATCTCGTAAAACCACGGCGGAGGGCTGCCTTTTGCGTGGGGTTCGGAGTTTGAACTTCTGCGTTGAAATTGTCCGGGGCCCGTTTTACGTCTGGTTTCCGGAAACGGATTCGGAGAGGGAGATGTGCCCGCAGGTGGAGGATGGGGACCGGGAGGGGGTACCCTCAGGAACCACAGGGGGCAGGGGAGGGAGGGGGCGGGGGCAGCAGGAGCCAATGCACAGGGATGTGGTGGCCACAAAGATTGGGGGTAAAACACGAGATGCTCTGGGGCTGGGATAGGCCCTCGGGGTTGGCCTGAATTAAGACAAGCAGCCTGCCCTTTGTCCCCCCTCCCATTGGAGGAAGCTCCCCCCCAGAGAGGGGACACGGCCTTGGGACCTGGCGTGGACGATGCCGGGGGTGGGGGCTGCTGTGAGCAGCCGGCAGCCGACACCTAGAGCAGCCGGGGGAATGAGCGCCTGCGTCCTGAAGGGGTCACGTGGTATCATGGCATCCGTGACAGTGACCCAAAGTGACCACGGGACCCGGATACCTGAGTGATGAGGCAGCCTCACTGAGAAGCCAAGGGGGACCATCTACACTGAGCAAGCGTGTAGGGAGCCGTGGGAGTCCAGGTAAACTAGGCTCGGTTTGGTCAGAAGCCCACTCAGTTATCTTCTCGAGGGCCGCAGGGGTCATGCAGTCATGCGCACCGCAAGAATTTATTGAGCACCTACTATGTCCGGGACGCTTCTGCGGGTGCTGGAGATTCAGTGGTGAACAGGGAGCCTCTGGAGAGGAAGCAGGGTCCACTCTAGATCTCTCCGAGGCCCTTCCATGCCCAGAGGGGTCTCCATCCTCCAGGCCGGGAGCACTCGTCCTCACGGTGCTCAGAACCCCCGCACAAGGCTGGGCTACCCCAGGGCAGCGAGGAGGGCAGAGGTCCCAGGCTGTCTGGCTCCAGAACCCAGAGCCCAGCCCTCAGCGACCCCTCCCTCGTCTGACCATCCCCTCCCTCCAGCCCCCCTCCCGGCCAGCGTGTGTGTGAGCAGATGGCGGGGAGGTGGGTGGGTGCGGGTGAGTGCGTACATGGGCTGTATTTTGCCACTTTCAGCCCAACCAGAAGGGCCTTGGGGGTCTTCCTGGCCAACCCGCTGCCTCCGAGAGCCCCCTAAACAAAGCCACCCCTGCTAGCTACGCCGCAAGCTTCCGGCTTCCAAAGAGGGAGGTTTCTCCTTCTCAGTCCTGAATCTGACAAGCCTGGCTGACCGAGCAGTCTCCACTCAGGACCCAGCCTGCGCCCCCAGGGCTGTGACACACGGGTCACGCATCACAGCGTTGTGCGTCGGGGCAAAAGCCCGAACCCAAATACGTCTGCAGAGAACGGTGTGGCCCTGCTCGGAGTACTACGGAGCCACGAGCAAGGGTAAGGATGCTTTTCACGTGCTGCTAGGAAGTGCTTCCCTCCGAGTTACAACATCCAGTGCAAACAGCGGGATACGGACCCTGCGGAGCACCCACTGCCGCTTACATAAAAATAAGAGGGAGGGGGAGGATGCGGACACGTGTGTGCTCGGTCCCGTGCAGGAGGCACCCTCTGTTGCAAGCCTCTTTGAACTCGGGCCCGTGTGAACGTGGTAGCTGTTCAAGGATAACCCGTAACATGAAACGTCGAATGTGGAACGAACACACAGCTTTCAAGTCAGCTGGTGAGTCCCTTGGGCCCGGGGAGGAGCTCTTTGCCCAGTGAGCTCGGGGAAGACGGGGAGCGGCTGGCGACCTGGGCTCCGCAGGGGCCCCTCCACTCGCGCGTGCCATCCAGGCCCTCGCTGTGTTCCCTCCGGGAGCGGCTGACACCGCTGTGGACAAGGAGCGCCGCCCCCCCCCCCCCCCCCCCCCGCCTGCCGCCGCCGCCCCCTCACCACCTGGGGATGGGCCGCACCCCAGACCTGCCGGGCCCAGGCATCTAGAACGTTAACGAGCCTCCCGATCATCTTTGCAACCAGCGTGTGGCCTGGGAAACGCTGGTCCAGCGCTTGGCCGGGCTCTGCTCCTCGTTTGCCAGGACAGACACACGCCCGAGAGGCCCCAGAGCCGGGCCAGCCGAGCAGCCGAGCGCTGCCATCCTGCCCACCCCCCCACACCCCACGCCAGCCTCCCAGCGCCCCCCTTGCTCCCAGCTGAAGGCCAGAGACCTGAGCAGCCAGCCGCAGATGCCCTGGATCTGTGGGAACTGGCTGCCTGATGGGTTAGTGACGACGGGGCTCAGACCCCACCCCACCCCCACCCCCCATCGGCAAGTCTCAGTGGAGCAAATCAGTCACACCTGGGCAGCTGCTGAAGCCTTAACAAGGCAGGGGTGGGGGGGTGGGCCGGAGAGGCCCTGAGCCCTTAAGAGGGGAGGGCAGGGGTGGGGAGGAGACCCCGGGGTTATCTGAGGCCGCTGTGCCGAGGGAGGGTTGTCGAACGGGCGGCCACCTTGGAGGCCTTTGGCATGTCCTTCCAGAGCCTCGTCCACCTGTCCCTGGACGGCCCCGTCCATGCCCTCTGCGTGCTGGGTGTGGACATCTGCTTGGATCTCAGTGGGTGAGGAGCTGGCTCCGGGGGTGGGTCTGAGCAGGGAGGCTGGTGCCTGCCACCCCCCCCACCCACCGCCCCGTCCCGCGCTGGGGTTGGCCCTAGGCTGCGTGGGGGTCGGGGGTCACCTCCCTTCCCTGCGTCTTCGGGTCCTGCCTCCTCTCAGGGAGCCAGGTGTGGGAGTCGAAGGGCCCCCCGGTCCTGACGCTGCGGGGTTCTGACCCCATTCCTGTGTCTGCCCCGTGTGGGCTGTGGGACCTTAGCGAAACAAGCGACTTGCCCCTTCTGTCCTCTTGCCTGTGAAACAGGGGTGGGGCTGGCTCTCCAGGGGGCCATAAGGATTGAGTGAGCGGGGCTCCTGTGAACTGGAGCCTTAGTTGGGGGGGGGTGACTTAGTTAGGGGTGGCCTCCCCCCCACCACCCCCAGGACAGGACTAGGTCATGTTTCTTCCCCTGTAGGGATCCCTTCCAGCTTAAGCCGCTCCTCCCTCCATGGGTTTGTAAATAAGATGCAGCTTTGGTAACTTCTGGAGCCTCGGTGGGAGGGTGGGATCCAGGCTAGAGCCTCCGTGGGAGGGAGAGCAGGGGTCCTTGCAGTGGGGGGCGGTGGGAGTGGGGCTGAAGTTGTGTGAGGACCACAAAAGTGCCCTAAGGAGAGAGAGGGTGAGGGGCCGTCCCCTGAGGTTCCTATGCCCTAGAGTCTGTCTCCTGGTCGGGCCCAGCAGGTGTGCCCCGGAGAAATGCAAGTCATTTACCATCAGTGGCTCTCCGGGGGTCTTGGTTGACATCCACAACACGTCCCCGTTACTGACCAAGGAGGAGATGGCCACGACCCGGTGGCCTCTGTCTGATCCCATGGATGTCCTGGTGAATATGATCTCCCCCAGCTCTGCCCCCGATGGTGACAAGGTAAGTCTGGGGGCGGGAGGCGGGGGAGGGGAATCTCCCAGGGGAGGGAGCTGACACAGCACCCCCCCCCCCCGGGGGTCTCCCTCCTGAAAGCTGGTGTTTCCTGGGCCCGGAGTCCGTGACAACCGCAGTGCAGGTGTTCGGCATGACATTCGATGCCTGCGCCAAACCTGCGAAGTGGGCCCTCGGTGACCCCATTATACAGACAGGCAAACAGACTCACTGGGTGTGAGGAAGCACCCTGCCCAAGCCAGTGACCCGCAGAACCGAGATTCAAGCTCAAGCACATCTGTCTCCACCCTCTGCGCTCCTGACCAGACACCCGGCCTGCTTCCCAGCTAGCTGCTTTTAAAGTCCGGCTCAAAGGTTCTGGCAGCAAAACTCAGATGGGCTTTCTGGCTAAGGCTGCTCTTCTGGGTGTGCAGATCTTAGTGGAACGTAAGAGCTAATGTGTGTTAAGTGCGTGATGTGTAATGGGTATCTTGAATCACGTTTCGAGAGGTCGGCCTGCCCCTCCTCTTCCACACGAGGAAACTGAGGCACAGAAGGACTGCTCTCGACCCACGTGACAGAACCCGAGTGGGGCAGATCTAGAATGTGAGCCCAAGACCGTGCTCTTTCTCCTGGGCGTGCTGTCTCCCTAATGCCCCGGTGGTGTCGTCGGGGTGGGGGGGGGAGGGGATCAGTTCCTTGTAGGGCAGGCTCCTCATGGATTTGGCACTGGCCGTGGGTCTGGGACGGCAGTTGATGGCACCGCAGGGCGATTGGAAACCCCACCCAGGCCACACCCCCTGCCAATTAAGTCAGCCTCTGGGGGGGAGCCCCTGGCCTCTGTGGGTCACAGTTCCCTCCAGGTGACTCCAATGTGAGGTGAGGGTGAGAACACAGGTGAGGCCGGCTCAGGACTAGGGCCCTCGGCCAGCAGAACCTGCTGGTAATTGACAGATGACAAGAGGGTGGTACACACCCGCTTCCGTGCTCTGTGCCCAGGTCAGGCGGCTCCCTAGGAAGCAGGTGGCATGCTTGAGCGCAGCGTGGCTCACAGGTGACATCCAGGGCCGCGATCTATCCTGGCTGAGCCCGGAGGACCTGAGCAGCGTTCTCTGCCCGGGGCTCAGCCTCCAGAACCATCAGGAGTGGCCCGCGGGGGAGACGCTAGACCTTGGAGGACCTAAATTTCCATTTGGGAACAGGTGATGGGTCACAGGCACGAACGCATGGCCCCAGCTACTGGTTCGTTCTCTGGTTTGTCACGAAGCTCTGTGGTCCAGGCCACCGGTGGCCAAAGGGCAGGTCTTTGTCTAAAGTAGAAAGGCCCCCCCGGAAACAGTCTGGTGCAGGACGTGGGAAAGTCCGAGTTCCGATTCCAGTCCCCACCCTGGGTGTCCTGCTTCCTTTTGAGTGAGTAGTTTGACGGTTGGGGGATGCTGGCCCACTGCTACTAGGCATGCGGGTGGAAAGTGGGGAGGACGGGGAGTATCCTCTAAATCCTGACCTCTGGAGCCAGGCGGCCTGGAACTTCAACCTTGTGCTGCCCCTTCCTAGTGGAGCGATGTAGGGCCGAGTGCCTTGGTCTCTCTGACCTCGGGGTAGAGCCCACCTGCATGGGGTGTGGTGGGGCCGCCGTGTGGAAGTGCCTGGTGGGGTCGTGGCAGGTTTTAGACGGGACTGTGACCCTGCCCCAGCTCCCAGATGTCAGAAGCTGTAAGAGGAGACCAAAGTCGAGTGGCTGGACTTGGGTACTTAGCCGAAGTCCTGTTCCTGTCCCCTCCCCTCCCCTCCCGTGGGTTCTGGCTACTGTCTCCACAGGTTCTGGTCTCCTACTATCTGCCTGATGAGGAAGTCCCAGTGGCCACGGCTGTGCTCTGCCTCACTGGCATTGGTGAGTATGTTCCCACCCCAGACAGGGAGCAGAGGGACTCTCCCGGCAACAAGGTGTCTCCCGTGGGTCCTGGAGGGGTTCAGTCGACATGCCTGTTCACACGGTCCCTCAGGGCTCAGTCACTGCTGACCTCGTTCTCGGAGAGCAGACCCGGGGGTTTCCCTGGGCTTCCTCGTTTTCCATACCTACTCGTGGCCGGCGCCTGCCTCCTGCCTCCCGCCTCCCTGGGTACCACTGGTGGTACGTCTGGTGACTGGTTAATGCTCACATTCGATCCTTCCCCCTCTCATTCAGAACCCTCCTTCAGCAACTTGCTGCCATAGGAAGCCAGTCCCCTTTCTCCACTCTTCTGGATCATTCCAGAACAAGCTATCCTACCCCCCCTTTTTTTTTTTTTTTAAATATCTATTTTTGAGAGAGAGGGAGAGACACAGCACCAGCAGGGGAGGGGCAAAGAAAGAGGGAGACCCAGAATCCGAAGCAGGCTCCAGGCTCTGAGCTGTCGGCACAGAGCCCGATGTGGGGCTTGAACTCCTGAACCTCAAGGTCATGACCTGAGCTGAAGTCGGATGCTTAACCGACTGAGCCGCCCAGGCGCCCCGCCCATCCCATCCATTCATTTAATGGGAGCAGGCTGTGATGCCTATTCTCCTTAAGGAACAAGATGTAACTAACCTGTGCTCTCTGAGATCTGATTCTGTGTCTTCTTCGAGCTCCACTCCCCTAACTCTGCACCCCCTGTCTGTCTTTGTCAAGTCTGACCCCCCACTGCCCTTAGGAAGGACCTGAATGACCTCTGCTTCACTAAGCCCAATAGTCGGCTCTGTCTTCCCCTGCCTTGACCTGACAGCAGCCTTAATACAACCGGTTACCCTTTGACACTTTCTACTTGAAACCTTTTCGGGGACCCTGCCCTCTGTTTCCTTCCTACCCAGCCGGCTGTTCCTTCTCGGGTCCTTTTTGCTGGATCCTTAATCACCCAGCCGCCCACCCCAGCCTGGTGGGAGTGCCTCAGGCAGCAGGTCACATGGCTCTGCGGTCAGGACTTCCCCCCCCCCCCCCACCCCAAACTCTTCCGGCCAGGCATCTCCCGCCAACTTGACCCCTGTATCTGCTGACCCAGTGTTCCTTCCTGAGTGTCTAACCAAGGTCTCCAACTTAATCTATCCCAAATGGAACTGGTTCTACTTCCAGGGAAGATGGAACTCGTTCTCTCTCCCTCCAGTGCCTACCTTGCTGACGGTCTTCCCATCACCGTGGACCATGGTCCGTGCTTCTAGCTGGTCAGGCCCCAACCCTGGATGTCCCCCTTCCTTCTCCCCTCTGCCCACGTCAATCCCCGGACCTTGCTGCCGTTTCCTCAAAGCTGGCTGGAATCCAGCCACAGGCCACTTGGATGTTGTTGGCTGGTCCAAGCCACCCTCCTCTTGCCTGGGTCCCTGCGTGGGTTCCCTGCCTCATCCTTGCCATTCTACAGGTCCACTCCTGACCTGGCCCCCGGAGCGGTGCACCTCCAGAAGGCTATCTGATCATGTCTCCGTGGATCAAAGCCTTCTGTTGCTTCTGCATACCCGGGTCAGAGCTGGCCTCCCTCCCACCCAGGTCTTGTGGGTGCCCAGAGCACCCTGGCCGCTTGACTTTTGACCTTGCCGCTTGGCACTTCCTCTTTTCATTGCTTTCCCCTAAATAGGGACACTGATCACTTTCATGCCTCCTTCAGGCCTCTGTTCACGTTTCAATTTGGGAGACTCCTCGGATGGCCTAAAACTAAAACCTATCCCTCCACCTGCTCCCCTGTTTCCTATGGCATTTCTACCATCGGGCAGGATGTGCATTTTACTTCCGTCTTCACCCCTTGCCGGGGCGGGGGGGGGGGGGAGTTGTGTATGCACACGCTCACACACTCTTCCCTAAGACTGAAGATGACGAGGTTCTTAGTATCTGGTCCCTGAGCATCCATACCAGGCGCTAAGTGTATGCGGCCATCGCGGTCTGTTTTCGTGGCCCTGACATTCCGGTCGGGACCTAGCACATCAGATGGGAGTTATGAATAAAAACAGCCAGGGTAAAGGCACACGGTGGCCAGTGTGTGGCGGGAGGCCTACAAGGTGGAGAACGTAGAATCTGTACGAGGAGCCTCGGTGGTGATCTTTGGGCAGAGCCTGGATCTTGAAGTTCTGAGAGGCTTGGAATCGCCACGTATGGAGGCTTTCCTAAGTCTGAGAGTGCCAAGAGCTTTCCAGAAGGCTGGAGAGCGGGCCCTCTAGGTAGGCGTCACCTGGGTAGAGGCCAAGTGGCGCGAGATCGCATCAGGACCACGGTGGAATCGTTCTGGGGGTTGCCGGGAGGTTGGGGGAGACGCCCAGATACCGGTCCTCTCCAGGCTTGCTCACGGGAGGCGGTCGGCCTCTGAGGAGCTTTCTTCTTCGAAGCTGGCGGCATGCCCGGGAGGTGGGGCATCCCTGACCCCTGGCCCCAGCTTCGGACAGCGCTAGGATCACCTACCGCCTCGAGGCTCCATCCGGCAGGTCTGGGGGGTGGTGGTGAATTTCCCTCTCGTTTCAGTGGTCTCCCTAGACGTGGACATCTACCGCAGCGGGCAAGTCGAGGTGGCCAGTGACAAGCAGGCTAAGGTGAGGCTGCCCGGGGAAGGGCGTGGGCCCACAGGCTCTCTCTGGATTTCCTAACGCCTCTGAAGTCCCGTTCCTGCAATACAGTCAGAGCTGATCCCGTCCATTTCTAGCTCTGCCCCCAAAACGAAAACGTCTGGGGACGCTGGCCCCCCATCCTAGCCTGGTTGTGCGGTTACCTGGGACCGGCCCCTCTGCCCGGGACGGGTCTCCTCTCGTTTGCCTGTATCCCTGCTCCCCCGGCACTGAGACCAGGCAGGGAGCTGTGACCCACATCCAGCTTCCTCCCTCCCTCTCGACTCGCTCCCCTGACCTCACCCTCTCCTATTAGGCACTTGCGTTGGCAAAGAGGTCCCTGTCCCCCTGGAGAAAGTCTTGGCTCTGCTCCTGATGTGTGGAGGCGTGTCTGGGAAGCAGGATTTACCCGGCTTCCTCCTGAATCAGCATTCCTGTTACGTTTGCAGAAAAACTGGGTCTGGGGACCCAGTGGCTGGGGCGCCATCCTGCTTGTGAACTGCAGCCCTACCGACAAGGGCCAGAGCATGGACAAGAAGACCACGAAGGTGTTCTTTCCCGAGGGTAAGAACTGGCCTCTCGCCGTCCTGGGACCCCTGCCACCTTTGCTTCGTGGCACCCCGCTTTCCCTGGGGTTTCCTTGCCACAGCCCTCAGCAAACGCAGATTCTAGGTTGAGGTCCCCCTCTGAGCCTAAACCGTGTCTGTCTGTCTCTCTTTTTTTTTTTTTTTTCAACGTTTATTTATTTTTGGGACAGAGAGAGACAGAGCATGAACGGGGGAGGGGCAGAGAGAGAGGGAGACACAGAATCGGAAACAGGCTCCAGGCTCCGAGCCATCAGCCCAGAGCCCGACGCGGGGCTCGAACTCCCGGACCGCGAGATCGTGACCTGGCTGAAGTCGGACGCTTAACCGACTGCGCCACCCAGGCACCCCTGTCTGTCTCTCTTTTAATGTTTATTCTTGAGAGCGAGGGCACAAGCAGGGAGGGGGCGGAGAGAGAGAGGGAGACACAGAATCTGTAACAGGCTCCAGGCCCTGAGACATCCACGTAGAGCCCGACACGGGGCTTGAACTCACGAACCAGGAGATCACGACCTGAGCCCATCAGGACGCCTAACTGAGCCACCCAGACGCCCTGCGCCTAAAGTCTCGACTTGTCAGAGGCTTGAAGTTTGTAGCGAGGAAGAAAGAGGCCACCTGGCCCCGTGGGTCCTGATACTGGATAACAAACTGCTATTTCCTGGCCATAGACTTGAGCATGTTAACTTCCCTGGTCTCATTCTCCCTATCTGTAAAATGGGGAGGATACAGCTGGCTTCACGAAGTAGTTGAGTCTAAGTGAACACACACGAGGGGTATGCGAGCATCTCCCTAAAAACCCTCTCGTGACCTGGGGCAGGATCCCCGCCTGCCTTACGCAAAAGCAGTCTTGGAATCTGGTCCTCACCTGAGGTCGGGGCCAACGTTCTAGGTCTTGGCGGTATAAAGGGGTGCCCTGGTTCTCACCAAGGCTGGAGGGGAACTCACACGGAACTGGCCGTGCCGGGCCCTATTCTTGGTGTTTGCGGGGGCCGTGCGCTCCCCCCAACCGCGTGGGGTGAGTGCTGTCCTAACTCAAAGCGGACCCCAAGGCTGGCCGGTTGCCTGTGGCCACGCGGGGAGCGAGTAGCCGAGACCTACGGCAGGGCCGGGCCAGAGCGGGAGCCCCGAGGTCCCCAGCGCTCCGATCCACAAGCCCCAACCGTGGGCCTTACCGCGCCTCCCTCCACCTCTGGAGCGCTGGCCTGCAGAGGCCCCTCCACCTTTTACCTTGTCTTTTGCCCAGAGATCAAGAGTCTGTCCCAGATGACCCTGAATGTTCAAGGGCCCAGCTGCACTTTAAAGAAATACCGGCTGGTTCTCCACACCTCCAAGGAAGAGGCAGAGAAGGCAAGAGTCTACCGGCCCCAAAGTGAGCATTCTCGCACCAGCTCTGGCTTCGCCCATGCCTCCATCGTGTCGGGGGCAGCCGCGGCCACGTCGCTCCCAGCAGGCCTGCTGGGACCTAGGGCTGCTGGTCGGGGCCTGGTGTGGCCACACGTGTGTCCCGGGGACTCTCTGGCTGCCACTTCCAAAGACTAAGTCTGTACACGTGGGTGAGTCCCCCACGTGGCCCCCAAGCCACCTTCCCCCAGTAGGGGTGACGATAGTGCCCACCCCAAGGGGTTTCCACAGCTGGAGGGGAGCAATGCGTACTGGCCCCACGTCCTCAGATCAGATAAGCTCTTCCCCCAGCTACTGCTTCCGGAAGAGTCTGTCTTCCCTCTTCTTCCAAGAGCCCACTGTATGAAGTTTCCAGAACTCAGAGCCCAAGGAGCGGAGTAGCATGTGCTAGCATGTTCGCCCCAGGCACCACGCCCCACCCCGCCCAGCCGGAGCCCTTGCAGCCTGGAAGGCAGGTGGCATATCCCTGTCCTATAGGTAAAGGCACACAGGCTGTCGCTGAGAAAGGGGACACGTCCATCTCTAGCAGGACCTCCTAGAACAAACCAGTCTTCTGGTCTACCTACACCGGTTTGGCATTCCGTGCCTCCGGCTTCCTCAAGCTGAGGTTTAACGCTGCTTCTGGAGGCCTGTTCCGGTGTGTTTCCTTCTCTCAAAGCCAAGTTTCGCTCGGCTGGGCGACCGGGCAGGGCTCTGCTCTCCACACCACGTCCATCCCTCGGCGTCCGGCTCTGGAGAGCAGGTCTCGGCCGCTTCCTCCCCTGCGCGCAGGGGCCCTGGCTCGGTCTTCTGCTCCGTCTGTTCTGTAGACCACAGCTGAACTTGGAAGTGGCGTGGGACCGGCCGGGAAAGGCCGCCCACGTCGGTCGTACGCGGTCCTTCCCCACGTGGGCTGGGAGTGAGCCGTAGACCCGTGGGTGTAAGCCTGGTTTGGGCCGTGAGGACTGCTCCGCCCGGGGCTGCCCGCCGCGTGCGGATGACGGAGGCAGTGATCTGTCTAGCACTCCATCGTCTGTGTCAGGCTGTCAGGGTTTTACTGAAGTTTCTGTTTGGTTGTCGAAGGACGCCCGGCTGGCCAGGTTGGTAGAGCATACGACCCTCGATCTTGTGGTCAGGCGTTGGAGCCCCAGGTCGGGGGGAGAGATGAAGGCGTTTTGTTTGGTTTTTAAAGCATTCACGAATCCTGGGGAACCGAGCACGAGGCTGGCTCAGTGGAGCGTGTGACTCGTGATTGCGGGGTTGTAAGTCTGAGCCCCACCCTGGGAGCGGAGCTCAGTTTTTTAAAAATGCATTTAAAACCTACCGGGCAGGGGTACCCAGCATGCGGCGTTTTCACAAACCCTTAGGGGATTCTGCAGCAGGCTCCAGTGGGAGAACCACGGCTCTCTCTCTATAAGCTAGAGCAAAGGAGTCCGAGGAGGAACTTCTGGAGAAAATCAACAGCCAGAGCTGAAGTTCTAGAAACCAAGGGAAGGAAGCCTTGCGTGGGGGCCATGATCCACCATGGCTGATGGTGTCGCTGATCAAATCAATGGTACAAAAAAATCTGTTTTCAAAACGACCGTCATTCGCGATCTGCTAAGAGCCGTGGGGCCAGGAGCCGCGGCAAAGTGGGCAGGCCGTGGGTCTACGGCCGAGGACTCCGCCATAAAGGGGACCTTGTGGAGGTAGTGACTGGGAGGCTGGGGTGGGGGGATGTCTGAAGACAGTAGAACGCGGCGCACCCGTGCGGGTAGCACTGACCCAGCGGAGGGGAGGGAGCGCATCTAAGGATGAGACTATGACAATCGGGAGCCCTCCTGGACGGGAGGGGGACACCAGTGTCTAGCGGGTAGTGTCCAGGGTGACTCAGGTTTGGTCCTCTCCCAATGGGGGGTCTTTTCAGCACGGTGGCTCCTCTGGCTGCATGGATGCAAGAGAGCTTTATTTTTCTCTTTATTTTTGAGCACAAGAAGAGTGCAAGCAGAGGGAGGGGCAGAGAGAGAGGGAGACGCAGAAATCAAGAGTCAGGTGCTTAACCGATGGAGTCACCCAGGCGCCCCCAAGAGAGCTTGATGGATCTGGCTTAACCAGAGTTGAGGTCTTGGTGTGGGAGCGGATGGCGTGTGCAAGGGAGTGGGTTTCGCCATGGTTCCCGGAATGTGTGTGGGTGGGGGGAGGATGAAAAGAGGAATCGGCGGTAGGCAGGGTGGGGGCTGGGTTGAAGGATTGCAGAGGTCGGGGTCTAGGTGAGCTAAAAAGACAGGAGTGGAGGTGATGTCCGGGCCGTGAGCGTGGAGATTGGCATCTGGGGCGGCACAGAGCCTTGGCTCCTTGCAAGTGAGGTCAAAGGAGAGAGCAGGCTGGCTGGCTGGGCTGGTCTAGGGTGTGACCAGCAATGGCCACTATAGTGGTGGCCACGAGTCTGTGCTTAAGATAGTCCACGGAGGAGGCTGAGGGGGGCAGTCGGGCGCAGAAGGGAAGGAGCCGGTGGCCTCGTCTGCGAGCGTGTCCTTCCACGGGACGAGGATTCTTGCGGGATGAAGAAACGGGCTGGAAGGTTCGAAGAACAGACCCCGTGGTCTGGAAGGACGCGTTCGCTCCCTGCTCTCGAAGCCTGCCGGGGGTAGACAGCCAGAGGCCAAGCAGGGGCTGGGGTGGGGGTGGCTTGAGGTCAAGGGTAGTGGAGCGGAGAACGGAGTGGGACCAGGGCAGGAAGGCACCTGTCTGGGTCGTGAGGCACCTTTTTGTCCCTCCTCACCCGGCTCACGAGGGTGGCGGTCACAGCACCTGCCTCAAAGGGTAGGAGGGTGCGTGGGCGTCCACGGGCCCCTAGGACGGACCCTCTCGCTCCAGCACTCCGTGGGGAGTCCCCTCTGGGTGGGGAGCCCAGGGCTCTGGCGCAGCGGGAGGTGCCGGGCCCGCAGGGGCGGCTGTCGGGTGCCACGTGGTGGCCGGAACAATCCGGTGTGTGCGGTTGGGAACCCCGTGGGGCTCGAGCGCACCGGCTGTGAACCTCTGCATCCAGTCAAAAGGCCTGTGCTGGGCAGCTTCGGGGGCCCCTCCCACCCTGTCTAGGCTGGCCGCCTCCAGGCCTGGCTCCGGGCCAGCGAAGGAGCCTTCGGGCAGACCAGAGAGGCAGGGGTCCCCGGGAGCGTTCCCAGCCGAGCTGTCCGGCCGGCACAGCCCGTAAGTGGCCGGTGGCGGGAGAAGCCAGAGCACCCGGGGCCGGCAGCTGCGGTCAGTGCCCGTAAGGTTTTCTTGCAGACCTACCAGTATAGCTGGGCCGCGTCTGGAGGAGCACGGCCCCTACGCAGGCCACGGCAGTGCCGTGACCCAGAGCGAGAGGCCAGTGAGCCGGAGCCGTGCCTGTGCCCCGGGGGATGGCAGTGGCCGCAGCGGCCCTCTGCTGGCACATTGGAACCGGAGGCCAAGGCAGCCGGCACCTGCCGTACAGATCGGGGATCGAATTAACCAGAGACAACCACAGGGTGCGGTCAACTTCTCTCTCTCTCTCTTCCGTGCGTGGCTTTTTATTTCACAACCTGAGAAGCCGGGAGGAGGTGGGCTCCACACAGCTGATGGGAACTTTCCTTGGCTTCTCAGGAAACCCTCGGAGGCCAGCCAACAGGCCGTTCTCACGGACGCCTTCCTAGCGCTCACTTAAGCAGCGTCCGACTTTGCAGACGAGGCTGCCAGGCTCACCTTTGCCCCTTTAAGGCTTTTTAGGATATCTTCCCCGAAGGGGGTCAAAGGGGAGAACCACCTCCTGTGAGCCTTTACCCTGGACCAAGCGCCTTGAAGACAGCCGTCCTCCTCTGAGCCCCAGCCCTCGAGGTGTGACAGGGCTTTGAGAGCAGCGTCTGGGGGGCCCTCGTTCGCGAACAAATGCTCATTTGCGACCTCCTGCACGGTCACCAGAACTGCAGGCACAGAAAAGCCGGCTCGGCTCCTGTTCTCCTGGGGCTGGGAGCGCCTTGTCTCTCTGACCAGAGGAACGGGCCAGTACCCTGACCGTCGGATGTGGAGACCGGCACTAGGCTATGTCAGCAGCTGGCCTGTCCCTTCTCTCCTCCTCAGAAGACAGCTCGAGCACCTTTGAGGTACTGCTGGGGCCTGGCCAGCACACCTACACCTTTGCCCCCCTCGAGAACCACCTGAAGGAAACCTTCTACGTCGAAGCTGCGGAATTCCCGTCTGCCGACTTCTCGGGCCTGATTTCCTACTCGGTCTCCCTGGTGGAAGAATCTCCAGACCCGGTACGTCCCCCGAGTAGACCAGCAGCCCCCGCACCGGGGACTATGGGGGAAGGTAGACCTCCCTCAAGGTGAGCAGGGACAGGGGAAGGCCAGGCTCGGCAAGGGAGAGCGCGGGTTTCCTGCCGCCTTTGGGAGAAAGCAGCGGGGGATGGTTGAGGGCCGGAGGTGGGTTGAGCCGGGCGGCGGGCGGCCTGCAGGGGTGCTGGGGGAGGGTGGATTCCGAACAGGGTCACTGACGGGACCGTGTCTGATGTTTCAGTCCATTCCAGAGACCCTGGTATACAAAGACACCGTGGTATTCCGGGTGGCCCCTTGCGTCTTCATGCCCAGCACGCAGATGCCTCTAGAGGTCTACCTGTGCAGGTAAGAGGCCCTTGGGTGCCTGTGTCCTGTCCTTTCCGTAAGTGGTACTCTGTTCTGTGTCTGCGTGGTGACGGGGGTAAAAAGGACTAGAGACTTCTCCCCGGCCAAGTGAGATCCTTCTGCCTGAACTGCCCAGTCCTATCCCCAGGACGGTCCTACCAAAAGTCCTGTTTAAATGTGCATATTAGAGCAGTGACAGTCCCTCCCCCGTCCTGGGGAGACAGCGGCACGACGTCAGATGGTGTCCTGGGTTGGCAAGCAGGGTGAAGGACGTAGAGAGGTAAGGACAGGCGTGTGCTCCGGGGACAGCCAGGGGACCTGGAGGGCCGGGAGAGAGCAGGTAGGAGAGGACCCGGCCACGGCAGCAGGGCCTCATGGGCTGTGACAGACCCCAAATGCGGTGGTTTAAAGTCCACTTTCTGCCACCTGGATGCCCACGGGTAGGAGGGCAACAGCGTTCTCGCGGTTTCTCAGGGGCCCCAGCTCCGTTCAGTCTTGCGGGGACCCCTTCCCCCGCCTGCCGGGCACTGCCGAGCTCCATCCTCTAGGAAAGCAGAAGAGACAAAGCCCAGGCAAAGCTGTCACTTGTCGCTGCTGAGGCCTGGAAGTCTCCTGACCCGCTTCTCGTGTGCTCCTTGGCCTGCAGAGGGCCGCGCCTGACCACGGGGAAGCCAGGACAGGGAAAAAGGGGCCAAGGACCCCGGCTGGTAAAACGGATGGGAAACCATCAACGGTCCTGTGTGTACGATCGCTCTGGCCATATGGAAAACCAGGGGTCCCAGCAGAAGGCAGGGACAAGTACAGCCGCTGCAATGGCACAGGCCGGACATAGGACACAGCAGAGGCTTAGGCCAGCGGGTGGGAGCACAGCAGGTGCACTGAAGGTAGACCGCCCCATCCCTGCCCCATCCCTGCCCCATCCCTGCCCCATCCCTGCCCCATCCCTGCCCCATCCCTGCCCCATCCCTGCCCCATCCCCGCCCCATCCCCGCCCCATGCCCGCCCCATCCCTGCCCCATCCCTGCCCCATCCCCGCCCCATCCCCGCCCCATCCCCGCCCCATCCCCGCCCCATCCCCGCCCCATCCCCGCCCCATCCCCGCCCCATCCCCGCCCCGACCAGGTTAGCTGATGCACGGGCTACAGAGAAAGGAGACTGTGCCCTGAGTTTGGGGTCTGCAGTAAGGTGAATGGTGCCGTCCTTGCTGTGACACGGGGTGGAATGGGTGCTTTGGTTCTGGTGACTTGAACCTGGAGGCACCTGTTGGGTTTCTAAGCTTCTGGAGCTCAAGGGACCGTCTTGGAAGCTCGAGACCAGTCCGGGCGGGCCTGGCAGGTGGAGGATGTTCAAGGCCACGGGCCTGGCCACGTCCAGCTGAGAAGTAAGTGCGCACCGGAGAGCTGGCTGAGCAGTGAGCTCTGGAGGGATCGAACACTTCGCTCTGGACAAGAATCTAGCAAAGGCAACCGCGAAGGAAGAGAAGCTCGATTAAAAGCCAGGAGGGTGGAGACCCAGGCGTCAAGGGAGGCGGGGATACCGGGTGAAACCCCAAGAGGAAGAGAGGAGATGCCATCGGGTTTGGCAAGATGCCAGGGCACCTGCTGTGCAGCAAGAAACCCTCAACAGGGGGTGCGGAAGGACTGAAGGACACCGGGAAGGGAGGACTTAGCAAAACTCCAAAGGAAATGGTCTGAACGGGGAAAGCAAGAAGGGGGGTGGGGGGGGAGGGGCAAGGGAAGGCCATTTTTTTTTTAAGGTGGGAAACCAAGAACAATACGGATGGAATGATCCAGCAGAGAAGAATCTACCAGGAGGGAAAAGGCGGCTCCAGGAACCAAGCTGGCAGGACGTGTCCACAGGTCTGGTACAAGGACCGCTCGCCCGCAGCTCCAGGAGGGAGAACAGAGCAAAGGGACTGGGGATGTCCTAGGATGGCCGTCCGGTGCTAAGGACCAGGTTAGGTTGTCACCAGGGGCTTTGCTCCAGCTGTCTTCAGTGACTGGAGTTCTAGGGAAGAAGAAATACAGAACTGGGCTAACTGGGGGGGGTTCTGCTGCGTGAGTCAGCCCCAAGCACAGGGGCGAGGGTTTAATGACGACGATCCCAGACTCCAAGCCAACCGAGGAGAAAGGTCAAGAACCTCAGACAGCAGCTGAGGACCAGAGGTCCCAGCGAGGGTGAGCCGGAAATGGAGGCGGCAAAACCTGGAGGATGCCGGAGTGAGATCTTGGAGGTGGTGCACGTGCCCCAGCGCGGTACCTCATGGCGAGGGGGATCTCTACCTCCTCTGCGCCCAGGGGGGGATAGCAGATAGCCCTTCTGTGGGGGAGGGGGTGCTTCCACGGAGTAGGGCCCTCCAGAGGAATGCCCTTCAGAATAAAAAAGGAAGAGCTTAAGGGATTTTGCTGACGACAGACCCCCAGACCCCAGACCCCAGATCCTTCTACTTTGTCTTTGGAGATTGACCTTCACTACATAAGAGGCATCTGCTGAAAGCCTGGTCTCCTAGGACTCTCCCACGGAGGAGGTATGCAGGCACAGCGTGATCCAGCTTAGCCGCCGGCCTGCGATTACACCTCCTTCCCCCAGCACGCATCCGCAGACTGTTCCAGGCCTTGCCAGGGGCGCCCGTCGGGTTTCTGAGCTCCCTGCAGCCTTGTCTGTGTTGAGCTAAGAAATCGGTTCTTGGGGAGAACAAAGCAAGTCTTGGGCTTGGGAAGTGTCAGAATTGAGACTCTGGTCCAGTTCCAACAGTATGACCTTGCTGGCGTTCAACTCCTGAGGATCTGTCTGTAAAATGCGCGGTCTTAATGCATGCCTCAGACATCACTGGGCATCTCCAACGAGGAACGTCATGGTCCCGTAAGCCTGCTGCTGTGCACGACAGCGCTAAGACCCCAGGGTCTACCCCCACCCCCACCCCCACCCGCCATCCAAATGGGACCACCTCGTTGGCCCTCCCAAGGGGGCGCTGAGCTGCTTGGCTTCTTGGGAGAAAAATCCAGCCTCCTCTGGGTAGACTGAGGTGAGAGAGCCTGGGGCAGGGGTCGAAGGCACGCGCGGGGTGTGACTGCAGGGCAGGGATAAAGCAGGGTCCTAGGGAACCAGAGCAGGGACCAACGCTGGCAGTTCCTGACCCGACTCCGCCATGCGCCGAGTGCTGCTAAGCGAGACGCGCCGTAAGCACCGGCTGGTGCTCCAGGAGGCAGGAGAGGGCCGCTCTGCTCACCTTGTGGCCGGAGGCGTCCTCTCTCCTGACCAGAAAGAGGTGCCCCACCCCCGGCCCTGGGGCAGTGAGGCCGTGACCCGGAGTCTTGAAGGCTTCCCCCAGGGTTGGCTTCTCTCCCGTGGCAGAGAGCTGCAGGTCCAAGGTTTTGTGAAAGCAGTGATGGAGCTGAGCGAGAAGAGTAACAGCCAAGTGGCATCTGTCTACGAGGACCCCAATCGCCTGGGCAGGTGGCTCCAGGTAAACCCCGCCCCCCCACCCCACCCCCCCCCCGGGGCAACCCACTCTCTTCCCGTTCGAGACCACAGAACACCCAGGTGCTAACGGGTCTGGCACGTTCACATGTTGGCGGTTAGAGCAGGGCTCCCCGCTTGAGCGTCCAGCTCGACCTGGCAGGACCCCGAGGTCCGGCGCTCTGCTCCCCACGAGCAGCTGAGTGATGACCATAGGCTGGGCATCGATCCGAGTGCTGGAGATAAAGCAGAATGGGCCAGATCGTGCCCGGCTCTAGCAAGGACACAGGACTCTCTAAGTCTTGTGAAGATGATGCCATAGGGAGTCTCTAGACAGTCGGGAAAATCTTCAAATTCAGGAACCTGAGCTGGCCAGACAAAGATTGGGGGTAGGTGCTAGATTAGACATCAGGGCTCTTTGGGCAGAGGCACAGCTGATGCGAAGGTCCGAACGTGGACGTGTACTTGGGGGGTTTGGAGAACAGAAGGGCTGGGGTGGCGGGGGCTGGATCAAAGCGACAAGGTCCGAGGTAGGGAAGAGCCAGATCCTCTATTAGGGACCTTTTTTTAAAGCCAAGGTTAAGGGGTAGAAACAAGTTCACAATGAGATGGGAGGGCATCGAGAGTGAAGTGTTCTGATTTAGGTTTTGAAAAGTCCCTTCTGGCTGAGAAATACAGAACTGGTCTTACGAAGGGGCAAGAATCAAAGAGAACTGGCTGTCGGGCAACCGCAGTAACTTGGGGACGAGAACGTGGCGGTTTCCCCTGACCGGTGCCAGAGAGGAGCTCCGCCCCCCCCCCCCCCCCGCCCCGTCCCCACGACATGAAACGAGGCTTGTTCGTGGACGGGGTACGGAAGGTGGGAGGAGGGATCTGAGGTGACTCTGGCTTTAAACGTGACGAGTAGGAGAACGGGTCTGGGCCGGCCCCAGAGAAGGGGATGCCTGAGCTGGGTGTCGAGGGCCAAGCAGGAGTGAGTGGAAGGGGTTCCCGTGGGCCAATAACACAGGCAGGAAAACTGGCCGAGGGAGCAGGGAGAACTCAACGCCTTTTCCCGTCTCCTCCAGGACGAGATGGCCTTCTGTTACACCCAGGCTCCCCACAAGACGCTCTCCTTTGTCCTCGACACCCCTCGGGCCCTCACGCTGGAAGATTTCCCCATGAGATACTCACTGGTGAGGGGCTCAGTTTGGCTGATCTGAACTCGGTCCAACCTGTCGGACCTGGCGGCCGCCCGGCAGTGATGGGATGCCGAGGGGGAGGTCCCAAGTGGCCTCCTGGGGAAGGGGCGGGGAGGTGGGCATCTACCCGGAAGTCTGGATTAGGGGTAAGACTGGGGCCTAAAGCCCGTCCTTCCTAACCCCCCTGCCCCACTGGGTCTCCTTCCAGAGCCCAGGGGTCGGTTACGTGATCCAGTGCACCCAGGACCACAGGGTGGCCAGCATGGATTCCATCGGGAACCTGATGGTGTCCCCACCGGTCAAGGTGGGAGGGAAAGAATACCCCCTAGGCAGGATCCTCATTGGCAGCTGCTTTTACCCCAGGTGAGGCACGAGGCCAGGTGGTGGCCTCTTGGAAGGGAACTTCCACACGACTCGGCAGATCCTCTGCTCGGGGACATTCTTAACACTGCCCAGAAAGGATTTTTGAGCCTTTGGTTGTCCTAGGAGACCCCGGGTAGAAAAAGCCGACAAACTTCATCCTTTTGATTTCGGGGTTTAAATTAGCAGGATGCTGAATTTGGTTGGCCTAGTGACCTCTAGGAGCTTCCTCCCACAAGATGTATGGACTTCTTGGTGGCCGTTAATCGACATCCAGGAGATACTTGGGTCCCAGGGGTCAGAATTTCTCGAGCTTGAATCCTCTGGCGTCGGTCCTGAGTTGGGCCGGAGTAAGAGATTCTTAGCCCATTGTTTATGGACCGGTCACTTGAGCCCAATGGTTAGAGCAGCCAGTTAGCAGAAGGGGAGCCTGATGGCTGATGAGAACCTGAGAAAGCAGAATGACCATGTAGAGGTATGGGCCAAGGGTGTGAAGGCCCCTCCCCCAAAAGTGGGGTGGGGGAGATGTAGACCAGGTCCTAACTGAGCAACTACTCGCCCAAGGGGAGTAGGTGGTGGCCTAAACCACACCATGTTGGCTCAGGGGCCCGTTCCTTCCGTCTTCCCCTCAGCAAAGAGGGCCGAGACATGAGTAAGGCCCTCCGGGATTTCCTCTACGCCCAGCGAGTCCAGGCCCCGGTGGAGCTCTTCTCGGATTGGCTGATGGTCGGCCACATAGACGAGTTCATGTGCTTTATCCCCACACAGGACAGGAGTGAGGGCGAAAAGGTCTGGTGGGGGTGGGGGTAGGGGTGGAGAAGGGGGGGCCTCCCACCTTTTAAAGCCCCTTGGAAGCTTCTGGAGAGGAAGCTAGCTCGCATCTGACCCTAGTTCTCTTTCCAGGGCTTCCGGCTGCTCCTGGCCAGCCCCAGCTCCTGCTACAGGCTGTTTGAGGAGAAACAGAGAGAGGGCTATGGAGACGTGACTCTGTTTGAGGAGGTCAGAGAGGATCAGCTCCTCACCAACGGTAAGGAGAGCCCCTTGGCACTGGGGCAGAGGCCAGCTCCTTCTCTCCCAGGGGTCCTTCCCAGAGGGCCAGTTTTCCTCTGTTCCTCCTGCTTGAAAGAACACTGGGAAAGCATAAAAGCCTAACCTGTACCACGGGACATCTGGTTCTGTCTCGGGGCATACAGACCAGGCAGGCAGAAGTCCTAAGGTGGCTGAGGGGTGGCTGGAGTATATGCAAAGAGGACTCTGGGGGATGGGGGGGGAGGCAAAACCAGGCGCTACCAACGCTCCTGTCTGGATCTGCTCAGGGAATGTGGAGTTAGGTGCCTGGGCGTTGGGAGTTCAGGGGTACCCTGGTCACCCCTGTGGAAAACCTCAATGGACAGACAGAGATAGCGTCACTGGTGCACAGCATTTCTGTTCTAAATGCTGAGGGAACCCAGAGAGGGGGTGGCTGGGAGGTTCTCTAGACCTTTGCTACCCTAAGTGCAGCTTCAGTGTCACGGGGGGAACTCGTTCTAGAAATGCAGAATTTCAGCTCCGCCCTCCCCCGCCCAGATCTGGTGAATCAACCTTTGGGGTGGGGCCCAGGAATCACACGGTCCTAGAAGCACTTCTAGAAGGTGACATCCAGGAAGTGTGAACCACGAATCACACACCACATGCAAGGACTTTGTGTTCCCTCAGCTGGGGACTGGAAGTGGGCATCCCTTTCCTAAAGACAAAGCCGTGGGGGAGCAGAGTAATCTGGGCAAGGTCATGGGTTGTTCAGGTCGAGTGATGCATGGAGCTGCCCGGGTGAGCGGTGAGTGGGGGCTCAAGTCACCTGCTCACCTGTTCCGGCTGCCTCCCCAGGGCCTGAGGGGCTGGTGGCAGTCAAAGCCCTCCCTGGGCTTTCGTGGACCTGATGTCAGTCCCCAGATGGGACATGTGGCCTTGGCCTGGCCAGTCTCCGAAGACCAATCTATCTGTCATGGTCACCGGGGCAACGATATACCCAGATAGCTGGACCCGGGGGGCCGGCCTGTCCCTGAAGGCATCGTTCCCTGGCCTACAGCCTGCCCACCCGCTCCTTTTTCCTACAGGGAGGGAGGCCAATACCATCCATCAACTTCTAGCGGATGAAAACATGAGAAAGCAGAACGAATATGTGGAGGTACGGGCCAAGGGTGGGAAGGCCCCTCTCCAAAAAGCGGGGGGAGGTAGACCAGGTCCTAAATGAGCAGCTACTATAGCCCAAGCATCAAGAAAGACACTATGATCCTGGAGATCACCGAGCAACTGAGGAGAGAGGCGTAAGAGGCCAGGTGCAAACGTAAGCCATGAGTTGGGGGACTGGATTTGATCCCAAGGCCTGTTCTCTCTGCCACTCAAGTTGCCCCGTGTCTGACCAGAAAATGAAGGAGACCCCATCCCCGAATCCCCTAAGAACTTAGCTCCAAATTCAAGAGATTTGGACTGAGGGCCATCTCCATGCTTCAAGTGGCCCGTGAGCGCCGTTCTGGGTCACTCGGCACCTCGGGTCTCAAGGTGTGAACCCCTGGCTGTGGGGAGAAGAGTTTCCCAGAAGAGATCATCCAACTGTCTGGGGGGGAAGCAGAGGCCTGGGGGAGGGCACGGGCTTGCCCAAGGTCACGGGATCAGCCCAAACAGCGTTGCCCACTGGCTCCTCACGGCTCCTAGTGGGGGGGGGGGGGGTATTCCGAGCCTCCATGCGACGGGGGCCGACCTTTGCTAAACAGGAAAGGCTTCTTGGTACAGCAGGGTGGGAACCGCATCTCAGCCCTGGGGACTCCTATCCTGAGGGTGGAGGTCACAAACCCTATGCCTAGACCTGGGAAACAGGTGGTCAGAGAGAAAGTGCCCCCAAGGACGGGGGCAGCGCAACTGCTCACATCCCTTAAGGAAGAAGCAGGGT
Organism: Leopardus geoffroyi; assembly: GCF_018350155.1. Classification (NCBI taxonomy): domain Eukaryota; kingdom Metazoa; phylum Chordata; class Mammalia; order Carnivora; family Felidae; genus Leopardus; species Leopardus geoffroyi. The sequence continues at coordinate 12,445,745 of NC_059328.1, forward strand.
TCCTGCCAAGGCAGGACTTCCTCTTCGCCTGACCTTGCCCGGAGCCTCCACTCTGGCCAGGACTGTGGGCCCTTTGGCCTTCATGCTACAGAATTAGGACCGGTGGCTGTCCCGCCCAGCCCAGCCCAGCCCAGCTGTGGGATCCTGGCCTTTCCTCTGAGCCCCACCGCCCCTCAGAAAGGGAACCGTGTGCACGGTTATCAGAGGGCGGGCAGGCCACGAAAGGCTCCCAGCACAGGGTGAGCGATGAAGACAAGATGGCGGCCGTCAGGCCAATACCGCGGGCTCCTCAATTCCCCACAAACTGCCCTCTGGCGACCCGCAGAAGTGCATTAACCTGAACCGTGACATCGTGAAGAAGGAGCTGGGCCTGGCCGAGAGGGACATCATCGACATCCCACAGCTCTTCTGCCTGGAGCAGCTGACGAACGTCCCCTCCGACCAGCAGACGGGGAAGTTCTTCGCGAGGCCGTACTTCCCAGACTTGGTGAGGAGCGTCAGGGGTGGGCTGGGGAGGGGGTCCGTTCCGCCCGCTCTGGCTGGTCTCCTGACGTACGTGGTGCTGGACCAGAGGCACGGGCACGGCAGACAGTGGTGCCTGAGAGGAAGGGAGGTGGGAGCTCCTCTCTCCCTCCTCAGGTAGGGAACGCCCCTGACGTGCGCAGGCCCCAGACCGGGCGACTGGCTAAGCAGTGACTATAGGCCAGGCCCTGGGCTCATCCCCAAACTTGGAAGAAGAGAGTCGTGTCCCCCCCACCCCCTCCCCAAGTCTCAGGGACACGGGCCCTGCATCCATCAGTCACACACGGGTAGCTTTTAATTTCCCAAGACCAGTGTGGCCCTCTGGGCATGACACAGGCTCCTGGGAGCAGGCAGGGGTGAAGGTGGGGGGAGTGCCTTTGGGGAAAAGAGGCCACGATTGAGGAAACGAGAAGTGGACAGAAGTCAACCGCCAGAGCTGGTCAGGGAGGGCATTCCAGGAGAGGCACCAAGACTACGGTGTGAAGGAGACCTCATGCCTGGTGTAAGAGAAATACAACAGAGGAAGGAACCAGGGAGGTCTGCAGAGGCAGGCCTTGGCTAGCCAGGATTTCGGCTTCGCCGAAACACGGCTGGGCCGTAGGAGAGTTAGGCAAAGGGGAGTTGGATTTTGCGGAGGGTGATTGGTGATGTCTGCAGGGGCCAGAGCCTACAGCGAGGTGCCCTGTGTGAGCTGCTGGAGGTCTAGCCCTGACCACAGAGGCAGCTGCGTTCCCCCCTGCATGGGGGTGGGGGTGGGGCTTTCTTCCATGGCTCTGACACCCTACCCAGGCCTTGTCCATCCTGTCTGACAGCTGCAGATGATGGTGATGGGCAAAAATCTGGGCATCCCCAAGCCTTTTGGGCCCCAGATCAAGGGTACCTGCTGCCTGGAAAAAAAGATCTGCCAGTTGCTAGAGCCCCTGGGCTTCAAGTGCACCTTCATTGATGACTTTGACGGCTACCTGGCTGAAGTCGGGGACTTCCGTGCCTGTGCCAACATCCGCCGGGTGCCCTTTGCCTTCAAATGGTGGAGGATGGTAGCAGAGCCCCAGGCCTAGCGTGCCAGCCCTGCCCCAGCAGGAACGGCCCATTACCATTCACCAGCGTTAGGATCCCCTGCCTCTCTGGGAGGTACTGCACCCCTTCCTTACCTGTTCACCCTGTCCCTCAGTATCCAGAGCGATGGCCAACACTGCCAGCCTGAACCCCTCAGAAAACGGTCTTCAGCTAAGAACCCATTAAAGTTCGAGCTGTTCTGAATGCATTTTGGCAGCAGCTGCCTTGTTTTGAGGAAGGGGTAACAGCGAAGGGACTCCTGGGGCAGGCTCTCCCACCGGGGGGGGGGGGGGGGGGCCGGGACAAGGCTGTCCTCTCCCTCCTCCCCGCCCCTTCTCCCCCATCCCTGTCTTTGCAGTGGGCCAGGGCCGGACGCAAACTATTGGGAATTTTCTCAGACCAGCTAATCTACCGGCTTGAGCCGTGAGCGTCTCCTGGCTTGGGGAAGGGAAGAGGGCTCCTCGGCAGGTCTGGCAGGAGGAGCTGTGGGGTGTAGGGAGGGATTGGGCCTTGTGGGCAGCTGGCTTCAGCGGGGATCGCTGGAGCCTGAGGGACAGGCTACAGCAGGGGCAGGCCTGGGGGACCTCTCATGACGCCTGAAGTGTCCGGGAGACAGAAAATGCCTACCCTGGCCTCCAAAGCCCCCTGGGTTGATGGCACAAAGATGCTATTAAACCTCAGAGGAGCGTTTACTTTACCAACCACCGCTGCTCCCACTCTGCCCCTCCTCGTGCTGATGGGAAGCTCCACTGGAAAGGGGGCAATGCCTGTATGTGTGTGCGTGTGTGTGTGTTGGGGGTGCTGCTCTCAGGACACAGGGGATCAGCCTGGGCACACCACGAGGTGCCTGGGGCTTCTGCAGACCTGCCTGGCTCCTCAGTGCCCCCTGGTGGACACTTGGCTGCCAGCCAGGGGCCCACGTGGGGCCCGGAGGGGCACATTTTCAACCAGGGCTTGTGGGACACTAGGGCTCAGGCTCCCCTAGGAACGGGTGGTGGGAAAGGAGAACACGTGTTTCTTGGTCTATGAAACCTACCACTGTTCCGGTGCTTTCCATGCCCGGTCTCTCCTCCCCAACGCTCGAGCGGGGCCAATACAAATGTCATTGTTGAGTCGGGCAAGTGCAGGGCAGACCCCTCCCTGAAGGGCACGGGTTTCCAGGGAGAGTGGGGAGCTCTGCTCGCCTTCGACCCCGACCTCCCCCGAAGCCCATCTTTCTCGTGCGTGCCTCAGCCTTGGGGCTGCACCTGCAGGGAGCAGAGAAAAACGGAGCTGCTGTGTCCGAAAAAGAAGCACGAAAGCCAAAACAGAGTAAACAATGATGTCGTTTATTTAAAATGTTTACTCCAAGAAATATATATAAAAAAAAAATAAGACAATTACAGCACTAAACCAGGCACCTTCGACCAAATCACAACCTCTTCTCAGGTTCTCCCCCTTCGCCCTAAACCCCTTCTCCCAAAGGCTCCTTCCTGAGCTGGAAGACAGGTCAGATGCCCAAGGGGTTGGTGCAGAGTCCGTGCCCAGACCGGGCCCCTCTTTCTCTTGGGGTGCAGGACCACCCCCTTGCACTTGTCATGATTTTTTCCGCCAGTAGGAAGTTCATTTTAAAAGTCTAAGCCCAAAGGAGTGATTGTGGCAGAGAATGGGGCCGTCTCCACTTGAAGGTATGTGTAGGCTGCTCTGTCCCTGGCCGGGGGCCCTAAATAGGCTGGTGGCAGGTTTCAGACTAGTCCCCTGGAAGATCGGAGCCCTGCCTCACCAAGGGCAGCTCCTGTGAAGGGACCGCACGACCCGACCCGGGGGTGGGGGTGGGGGGGCAGGTATGTGGGTACCAGGGGCGCAGGCGCCTAAGCCCCACTCCAGGAAGGAGACTGGTGTTTAGGAAAACGGACGGGTTCTACGCACGGAAGCGAGAGAGATGGTACTTTTGGGGTGATTTGGATAAATCAGGTTAGTGTGGCAAAAGCTCTGAGGGTGCAGAAGCTTCTCCCCTGGACTACGGACACGGGACGCCAAAGATGAGCGTGAAGTCAGACTAAGGAAGATGCAGGCCGGTCTCTTCGCGCGAGGCGGTGGGACCGGCCGGGACAGAGCCTGTCACACGCCCTGGAAAAGGCAGAGGCTGCCGTAAGGCGTGACGGGGGACGGGCAGGGGAAAAAAGCAACGACAACTAGATCATTTTTGGCATTTTAACATCGAGACACCGACAAGTGGTAACAACGGCAAAGCAAAGAATAAAAACAGACCAATGTGTAACTTTCCCCATCCACCCAAGTCTCACACTGAAGTTCTACCCCCATCTCCCCCCAGAAGCACCACGGAACTAAAAAATCTATTTTAAAGCACCCAAACCAGTCCAGACCCTCTCGAAAACAAGAGCCCCAGCCAGAGCTGTCGCCTCTCCTGGGTCCAAGTGAGAGGAGGGGTTCCGGGAAAGGCACCTCGTAACTCACGCAGAGCAGCGCAACACCGGTGACGAGCTCGGGCAGAGGGCACTTGGCGGGAACGGGGGTGGCAGTCACAGATCTGCGCAGACACGCGGGGAAGGGGGACTTCTTCAGGAATCCCAACTATTTGGTACCACGGCCAAGCAATGCGACCAGAGAGCTGGGTTAGTGGAACAGGAGCCCGAGTCTCAGAAACGGGGCCCGTTCCGGCAGGATCCGGCAGGGGAGAAAGACAGAAGCACGAAGGTGGTAAAGGCTGGTACGTAAAGGGCTGAGCCTTCCTTGCAAGGACTCCAGAATGCACTTTTCACTGCTGGCTGATCAATCTCTAATGGCGAGTGCTGGCGAGGCGGCCCCGGCTCGTCTAAGGAGCCTGGAAGCCGCCCTTGAACCAGAGACGTTGTCCCCGCGTCTGCCCACCCACACCCCACCCCCCCCGCCACCAAGTCCCCACTGGGTCCACAATCACCTGATTTTCATTTGGACATCTTTTACAGCTAAAGTAGATAAAAATGGCTAAACACAGACCCCAAAGCCCCCACCAGGGGGGAAACGGCAGATTCTACTAATGTCGCAGCCAAAAGGCGATGGGGCTTACAAGCAGCCAAGGACAGAAACAGAACGCCAGCCTCAGCCGGTCTACAAGAAGCAGGAATAGTGACCCGATGCTCCCGAAGCGGGCGGCTGTGATTCTGGATGGAGATCCACCACCAGGACTGTCTATGCCCAGCTGCGGCCGCCGGTTCCCAGAAGGGACGTTTCTTTGAGTCCACGGGGACTCCTCTCAGGGAACACCCGGCCGGATCGCAACGCTAGTTACAGCTGGAAAGGGGTGTTCTGAGAAGTGGATTCAGGGGAGGAAGAAAATCAAAAACAAAAACAAAACCCCTAGATTGCTCAAAGTTTCTGCCTCTTTTGTAGGAATGGTAAGTCAACTATGAGCAGATATTTTAATTCAACATGAAAAGAAAAGGAAAAAAAAAAAACCACTTTGGAAAGCATACAGAAAAGGTAGTTGACGTTGAATCGCTTATAAAACGGAACCGCAGGGAGTCTAACAAAAATGCACCTTCGGTCAACTTTTGCTTTCTGAAAATTCCTTGTTCGACGTCCCGTCCCAGTGCACGTGGAACCGACAGCTGCCGCGAGAGGTGTGGGGCTGCAGAAGGCTCCGGGACGATCAGAGGGTCCGGGGGTTGTACTCTGGCAGCTTCTTGATCTTCTCTTTCTCGGCCTCGCTTTCGTCTCGTGCTATCACCAGGGAGTGGGCGTAGCCCATGGCCACCTGGGGGAACAGATCGGGGCTGGGTGTGTAAGCAGAGCCCGCCAGCTCATCGTGGAGGGGGGAGCGGACGACAGGCCGTCCTTAAGCTGGGCCGGCCACCCTGGGCCGCACAAAAGCCCTTTGCTAAAGAGCCCTGGCCAAAACCAAAGCCTTCCAGCCTGCCACCAGGCAGGGATTCAACGCGGTCAGCAGAGACTGGCGGGGACACGGGGATCCTGCTCCCGGGCCTCTCTGGACCACAATCCCGCCTTGTGTGAGGGCACCCGCCCCATCTGTGTATCGGCGGACAAGGGCGGGCAGGCCGGTGGATGGAACAGCAGGGGCCTTGCCCCGCCATCTGCCCTAAGGCCCGATGGGGCGCAGGTTCCGCCGAAGGTACAAAGCAGACGTGAGCGATGATGCCCTCGTCCCCAGAACAAGTCTGCCGGGGCTGGCCTGTGGCCAGTCATTCAGGGCGAGAACAGCCACTGAGCCTGGCTGGCACGCCCCCGTGCCTCCTACTGCTGGCCTCTAGCACAAAGCAGCAGAAAAGCCGCTCGAGGAGCCATCAGACAAGCCTCGGCCAGGCTAACGAGACCGGGAGCAGGAAAGTCGGGTGCCGGCTGGCGGCACTTTCTCCACGGGCGCCTTTCGCGTCCCCCTGGCCCGGGAGTGCGTGCTCACCTGCTCCGTGAAAATGCCGTCCAGCGTCTTCACCTCCTGAGCCGCGGTGGAGGACTTGGGCTTGTGGTCCCCGTAGCCCTGGCAAAGCGGACAGAGACACAGGACTGGGCTCGCTGCGGCACGGTCCGCAAAGGGGACGATGGCGACCTTGCTGGGGACCCCGCACCAGAGCCCCGCCACGCGTGACACGAGGGGAGGACAGCTTCCCACAAGAGTGTGGTGCACAGGGGGCTGATTCCCCAGTTGAGGACCCTGACAACCTCTGGGGGTTTATGCTATCGTGAGCACCTTCTGGGGGTTGTCGCTGAGGAGACAGCACCGTCACGAGCACAGGAAGAGTCGGCTGCTGTGGCCCTTGGGCTAGGAGGTCACAACAACACTGGCCGTCGCCACCCTCGCCCCGCAGACTGGAGACTGAATCACCCCCACCCACCGCCAGACTCCAGGACACCAGAGACAGAAGGCTCTGCCTGAGGACCGCGCAGAGGGCGTCACGCAGAGAGCGTGGACACGGGGGCCTTTAAGGGCCAAGCAGACCCCTCAGGTCAAACTGAGAGGCTGACGGGGCTGGGGAGGAAGGGCCTCCCTTCCCGGCTGCATCTCTGCCACCAGACTCCCTCTCACACCTTCCCGTACAGTGAAGGCTTGCCTCCGAGATGCCAGGCCACCTCCTCAACCCCGAGAAGCTGCCCCAAAGTCCCCCTCAGTCCCCTCTGGTGGCTGAATCCGTATACGGGTTCCATCTCTGACAGGCCCTAGAGACATCTGTCCTGTTCTAAGAATGAGCCATGAAACCCGGGGCAGGTTCAGTGTCCTGATTTCGAGGCTCCGCCCAGGGCTGACTCTGAGGGGCAGCTGCACATGGGCCCCCAGGGAGCCCCAGACCCAAAGTAGGTGCAGAACACCGAGGACCAGGCCACCGAGCCCCGGAGACGGCTTTAGGGACCAAGGAGCCCTGCCTTCCCTCCTCTCCCTCCCACGAGCGAGGCGGGAAGGGAAACAGACCGCCTTCCCCGCAGGAAATAACAAAGAGTCAGGCTGGGGATCAAATCGCAGCTAGAACGGGCAGACCGCCAGCCGAGCTCCACAGCCAAGCTGTTCCTGATGAAGAAATTAAAAGTTAAAGACTCATCAGGCACCAGAACCTAAGAATCAGACAGTTGGTTGGGGAAGGCCAAGTACGTGTGAGAAACCGAGGGCTATCAGTTCTCATCAGGCAGGCAACGGAGATTAAAAGCAGGCAACACAGACTTTGACTTTTTTAGGAAAAACGAGAGAAGAACGTCCCCAAATGACCTGCGAGGCTGGCCCTGTGGCTGCAGGAGAAAACCAGGAAGACAGGACGCCTGCTCACCACCGCCCGCGTGGGGCCCAACGACCCGCTGAGCCTGCTGACTTAAACCCTCCTGGAGGGAACGAGAGAAACCACCCCTCTCCCCCATCACCGGCATATGCAACCACGGCTTGCAAAACCGAGGGGGAAATGGGACCTGAAACTCCCCTATTTCCAGATTTACGACGGGGATGTGAAAGACTTTCACAATTACTTGAGAGGCACCGAAGGGTCTCTGAAAGCCGATGTGACCAAAGACTAGGGAGCGTCTCGGCCTTTCACACAGATGCCCGTTTTCCTCTTGCGTGTTTGCGGGAGGCAGCCCCAGAGAGCCCAGACCGGATCCCCCCGCTTACCAGCTCCCCGAAGGTCGGCGACGGGCCCCAGCTGATGGTGCTCTCGTCGGCGGCCACGATGATGCTGCTCTTCCTGCGAAAAGGCAGAGGATGTCGCCAGCGCGGCCGGCAGCCCCAGCCGCCACGGACCCTCCCTGCAGGCTGCCCGCTCAACAGCAGGGTGTGGCTCGTGAGCATCAGAATCCAGTCCCCCCATTAAACGCCGAGAGGTACTCCTTTCCCGGCAACACGCGCCGGGCCAACGGGCTTCTAGGCCCTCCACAGCGTCCCGTGCGGGCCCCAGAGCAAAGCCCCGAGAGGGTGCCGGGAACCGGGGCCCCAGGCCTTCCCCCCACCTCACCTCGGCCTGATTCGAGGGCTGGGGCGGGGAAAACACACCGGGAAAAGAGGTCATCAGATCAGGGCAGAGAGCGGACTCTAAAGCGGGTAGAACGCCACAAAAACTGACGTGGGCGGGGCTAGACATCCGGGCAGATTAAAGCCATAGCCCCGAGAGACACGGCTCCCCTCCAACGACCCCGCAGCTGATTAACATAATCGGACTCCTCATCAAGAAGCGCTGCCTCACTCAACGGCGTCTGAGGTGTCCTCAAAATAAACCGAAAAGCACGGGCTTAAAAGACGGTTTCTTCTCCGTGCGTCGGGGTAACCAAAATCCTACCACTACGTCCAGCTAAAATCCCGTTAACCTGCACAGACGAGCGAAGCACACCGAGCCTCTGAGGAGTAAAACCCTACAAGGGAACTTTCTGTGGATGCAGCAAGACAGAGCCTCTGTTCTAGGACCTACCAACCCCCGGAGCCTGAAACAGCCCCTCCCGCCCCGAACCCTGGTGCGTCTGATGCCCTGATTGGGGGACGGGGGGGCTCAAAGGAAGAGGCGCCCTCCCCACTGTGTCCTCCGGGCCCAGGAAGGGGACAGGAAGGGGACACACGTCCCGCTCACCAGGAGACACTGCCACGTACCCACAAGCCAGGCTCCGGATTCTCCAGCCGCACAGGTCCTGCACGGCCTTTGGATACATGGTGGATTCACGGGACGTGTTGGTGGCCCCCCAGAAGAACAGACCGCCTGGGGAGAGGCACACACACACCAAGAACTGAACTCCCCTCTCCAGCAACATCGGCAAGGCAAGAACACTGCAGGCCGCTGGCAACAGAGGGGCGTTCTGGCCGGAAGAACGCGGGGGTTTCAGCCCGGGAACGTGCCAAGGACTACGGGGCTGCCCACCCGCCACGCCACGGAAAGCTGTGACTTGGTTCCAGACGCTCTCCTCCCGAGGCCCCGATGGGGGAACAGGGCGGGGGGGGGGGGGGGGAAGTCACTCACCCACTTCGCTGACAGCAAAGGAGCAGGTGTAGCCGGCGTAGATCTGGGCCGCCCCGCGCCCGGGGAAGTCGAACAGCTTCACCAGGCGCGGCACCATCTCGTCCTTCTGTTCCGCGTGGCCCAGCCGGCCGTAGCCGCCGAAGCCCCAGGAGAAGACGCGCTTCTGAGAGTCCAGGACCAGCTGCGGGCGGAGAGAAAACGCAGGCTTGGAGCGGGCCTCCTAACCACCCGAGGCGACGAGGGGGCCATCACTCCGTTCCAGAGAGCCTGTTGCTGCGGCTGGTGGTATAAAAGGCAGGATAATCTGAAGCTGCCCCCACGGTGGGGGCGGAGAGGGGGCGGAGGCAACAGGGCATTTGCTCTTTTTCTCGTCCGTAGTTATTACTACTTTAAGTCTCAAGTCCCCTTCACGCCTCATCAAGAGCAAAAGGGTGGGTGGGTCTCCAGAGAGCAGGCTTGTTTCCTTCCACGGTGGAGACAGAACCGCACAAAACCGAGAGGCAAGGCCTGCCTGCCTGCCTGCAGGGACTCTGGTTTGGACGCCCCGTTCGCAGGTGGTCTCCATCTGCTCACTGGTGCTGGGACCACATGGACTTAACTTCATTGAGAAACAACTTAAGGCTGATCTTCTTTCCTTCGCGGCACCTTCAACGCTCAAAACGGACAGCCCATCAAAACCATTTGACGGAAGAGGCCAACACGGGATCCACCTGTGCTTCCCCAGACGACACTGGGCAGAAGAGAACCACGGATTTCCGACTCCAGGGGACCAAAATCTCCCGGTCCACATCACTGAGCAGCAGACAAAGCATCCCAGAGGCCGTGCCCGAGGGTCACTCGCCAGTCAGCCGCGCACAGCAGGAGACCAGCTTGGTCTCTTGGACTCCCAGCCCAGTGCTCTCTCAACAGAGGAGAGCGCCAACTTCTGACTCGCAGGCATCCTTGGGCAAAACCACCGCGAGAAGGCAGCACAGACAGAAAGACGCATATCCAAAAACTGTATCGCCATCTATCCCAAGTGATCTGCAAGGACACAGCCCTCACAGTTAAAAACCATTCAACACCCTCCATACGGGGGATCAGAAAAAGAAGTCTGTGAAGCTGTCGGACAAAGGCTAAAACCAGAAAGACACCAGGAGTCCAACCACAAAGTCTGTCCTTTAACTACGTCTACAGAAGTTACAGAGAGACTATGAACAGAAGAGCTACACCCCGTGGTGGGGGGTGCCTCGGTGGCTCAGTCGGCTGGGCGTCTGAATCGATTTCGGCTCAGGTCGTGATCTCAGGGTTCGTGACTTCGAGCCCCACTGTGCTGACAGTGCGGAGTCTGCTTGGGACACTCTCTCTCTCTCTCTCTCTCCGTCTCAGACCCTTCCCCGTTCATGCTCTCTCTCTCAAAACAAATTTGAGGGGCGCCTGGGTGGCGCAGTCGGTTAAGCGTCCGACTTCAGCCAGGTCACGATCTCGCGGTCCGTGAGTTCGAGCTCCGCGTCGGGCTCTGGGCTGATGGCTCAGAGCCTGGAGCCTGTTTCCGATTCTGTGTCTCCCTCTCTCTCCGCCCCTCCCCCGTTCATGCTCTGTCTCTCTCTGTCCCAAAAATAAATGTTGAAAAAAAAAAAAAAAAATTAAAAAAAAAAAAAAAAAAAAAAAAAAAACAAATTTGAAAAAGAGAAAAGAGAAAAAAGGAAAATCCGCCCCGGAGCCACCTGAGTGGTACACAGCCCGGGGAGAAGGGCAGGAGGTCTCAGACTCCCAGGATGAAGTAAGTCCCAGCCGAAGCCAAGCGCTGGGACACCGCAGCACACACACAGCCTCCCCACGGAGGCGAGGCTCGGGAAGCAGAGGAAAAGCCAGAAACCCCCAAGTCTTACCGTGTGGTTAGCGCCACAGGCCACATCTCGTACAACCACGTTTGGGACTGGCAGAATCTGCCCATCTTTCGTCTTCTCGATGAAGATGGCCACCCGCCGGGGCACCAGCTCGCAGTCATACTCTATCCGCTGCGCCCTGGCGATGAACTTCCCGTCCGAGTTGTGTCCTGGGGCGACCAGAGCCAGGGGTCAAGCAGCAGTTGACGGCACCCCGCCCCAACCCGGCACTGGGGCCTCACGGGACAAGTGTGCCCACCAAGGTAATGCTTTTCCATCTGGGGCACAACCCACTCAGTATCATGAAATCGATTCTAAGGGGTTGAAACCAATTATTTTTAAAAAATGAATAGGACAGAGGGCGCCTGGGTGGCTCAGTCGGTTAAGCGTCCGATTTCAGCCCAGGTCATGATCTCCCAGTCCGTGGGTTTGAGCCACACATCAGGCTCTGGGCTGACAGCTCAGAGCCTGGAGCCTGTTTCGGATTCTGTGTCTCCCTCTCTCTCTGGCCCTCCCCCGTTCATGCTCGGTCTCTGTGTCAAAAATAAATGTTAAAAAAAAAAATTAAAAAAAAAAAAAAAAAAAAGAGTAGGACAGTATAGGGAACACCCAAGGACACTGTCCACACAAGGACGTTGTTTTGTAAAAGTTCTTTGTTCATGCTCTAACGTGAAGGGGCTGTAACACAGACCTTAATGTCAGCTGTGGTCAAAGTCAGAAGCTCCCTATTCGAAGGAATGGTCTACTGAGTATGGTCTGTGCCCCACTTGGCCCCGGGGTGGGTTGGGGGGGGGCGGGCGGGGGGGACGGACAGAAAAAGTTCAACACACAACCTGAGACTTGAGGTTCTATGACTTACTAGTAACCTAGATCTAGCACTACGATGTTACAACGTAGTTAATGGCACGTTCTCGTCTTCGCCTTGCCTGACCCAGTAAACGCGTCGTGGGGGGGGGGGCGGTGAGCGGATGTGCCGGGATGCACTTCTCCAAGGTTACATTCGTATGTTCTAATTCTAAAAGGGACCTCTCTGGATTTGGACAAGGAGATTCAAAGCGGGCTTCAAAGAAAGCTGAGAGATATAGCGGATTCCACAGATACACGTAAAGCCAGTATCTCAAACTACTTTTGAAGAAGGATGTCCCAGGGAAAGGGGAGTCCGTACAAAGTGCTCCAAGAGCGGCCTGCCCACAGCAACTGCTCAGCGATCAGCCATTATCATGGTCACCGGGATCGTGTGGCTCTCCCTGAAGGAAAATCCACCTGCTTGTTTGCAGATCTGGGGCAGCCAGAGGCAGCAGGGGAGCAGACACATTTCCGGAAGCCGAACGGAACCACACTTCCGGTGTTTTGCCCGGGGTTGGGGATGGCACCGGGGCCTGTGGCCATGGAAACGGTTTCTCCAACAGCCTCTGGCAACTCCCTGGCAACCAACACTGAATGTGCGTAAGGGGCTGTTCTTTCTTATTCACTTCTGACTTGAGGTATATTTAGTTTCACAAAGTCACTGTTCCCTGAAGTCTAAGGCCAGCGAGATGCTCCTTGTTCTATTTATACCTTCTTCCATCTGCCTGCTTTTAATGACGTGGGGACCCAGCAACCCAGATCCGGGGGCCGCGGCGGATCCGGGGTGGCATGCAGCTAGGGAGCCAGCAGAGGGCGCCCACTCCTCACCTCCTACTCGCAAAGGGCTGGGGTGTGGGAAGGCGCCAGAAGGAAAAAAACACTTTGGTGTCAGATGGGAAAAGAAAATGGAGACCTTGTAAAATCAGGATCGAGAGACATTTTCCACTTACTGAGAACCGCTTTCTGAGTTCTCCCTTTCTACTCAATGAGATAGAAGTGAATGTGTTTCTGGAGGAGTACGTTCTGTTTAGGGACGAAAACAGGAGGGATCCCAGGCACTTTACACGGAATGGGGCTCATGCGTGTACCTGAAAGAATCGCCCAGACCAGGGTTTGCAGAGCAGACTTAATCTTGTGTAATTTTCTCACTTTCAATAAAGGCAAATCTTTAAAATATGAAACCGAATGAAGGCGCCTTTTTTTTTTTTTTTTTACAACTCTGAAATCCTTTTACGTATAAATGAATGCCCATTATCAGAAAAAAGAATCCTTTGTCAGACTGAGCCTGACTTACTCATTAAGGCCAAGCCACTGTGATGCTCCACAACCCTGTGAGTTAGCACACGCTGTCCCAGTAAATGGGAGATCCACTTAATGGATCAAGGCTATTATCTGCGATCAATTACCCACGTTTCCAACATGTGTGTGCAGGCCCACACCGACTTCTGGCTCCAGATACGCAGTTAGATTACAGAGCTTTTAAAAAAATGTTTCCATACCCAGCTGGCCATATTCAGGGCACCCAAAGGAATAGAGGTTCCCTTTGCAGTCCATTATCATACTGAATTCAGCCCCACAGGCCATTTTGGTAATTGGCTGGCCGTTGTACATTATCTGAAAAGACAAGACAGGAGACTCTCAGACATTTTCTAAAAGACTGATAAAAAGCCTCCACCTCTCGTAGGTCAGTGTGAAACAATTACTAGATTACAAAGGAAATTTAATGGACTCAGCAATTCTGAAGGCGAAAGCTTAAGAAACACCCTTGTGACCCCCACCTTCCCAGCAGAGTTGAGTCCCAAGACAGGGTTGATGGTGCCCCGATCCCTGTATCCCTCCAGATGCTCAACACTGTGCCCAGTCAACGCACTCACTCCTCAGCCGGCCAGCACGGGCAGGAGGGTGGAAGCGACAGAAACTTACCCACACGTGACCCCCAGACCTCACCTACTCACTAGCAGCTCAGCCTCAACTTTCGAAAGGAACTTTCTCACACTTCCCTCACCCTCCGCAGAGATAATGGCCTGACTGGTCTCCACCATGTGGAGGAGACATAAAACGGCTCAAAGACGGCCAAGGCCCGAGGAACTTAGCGTGGGCTCGGGAAACACATCTAAGACAGTACTTGGAAACTGTGTTACTGCACTCATCGGTCAGGGAGAGCCCTCGCCAAGAAGCGTGAGCCCTGGGCCCTGCCCGTCGGTCCTGGCTTCCTTTAGAAACTGTTCCTCCTCGGAGCGGGTGGCAGATGAAAGGGAGACGTTCCACAAATCGTTCAAACCACAGGTTAAGTTTGCCCACGGTCTCTTTTTAAGAGACGAGCGATCTGAGTCCCTGCCTTCATCATTAAACCAGTCACTCACTAGCACTTGGCTGTTTTATGTTCATAGTCACGTTTTAGGTGCGATTCCTCCCTCCCCAACTTAACCCTCCGTTCCTGAGGAAGAAAAGACGGACTCCGGTCTGTGTTCTCGGCACCTGGCAGGGGACTTCACACAAGGTCAAAACTCAACAAGTCTTTGCAGATACCGACAAATCCCATCCCTAGAACATCTCTCACCTTCTTTGGAATAGTACAGGTTGAAGAACAAGGCCTCTGTAACAAATTCTCTCCGTGAGAGAGAAAAATCGTTCTCGGTGTGTGTTTCAACCGTGAGCATATATTAAATCTGCTTTAAAGCCTGTAACGTGTGCGCATTCCACTCAAAGACTCTAGGCTCGGTTTCTACGAGACATCAGTTACACTGCAGGGAGAGCTATTTGGTCCCACCCCAGAAATTTCTGCACAACAGCAAAGAGAAAGGCCGCGAGACCGGAGCGGGTACCTGTGCCGGGCTTGGAACAGCATCTGTCTGGTTGCCGAGGCCTAGCTGCCCCATCTTGTTCTCTCCAAATGCAAACACGGAGCCTGTTTCTGGAAGGAGAGAACAGTATCACAAAAGGGACAAAGAACACTGAAGGTTTTGAATTGGATTTGGAACCAAGGGCTCCAAAACAATCAAAAGAGCTCCTTTGCCAGGAAGAGCGCATAACTGAGACGGTGTCCTGAGCGGGTGGAACAGACGAGCTCGGAGCAAAACCCCTGCACAGCCGGGGATGAGAGTGTAGAGGCACATAGGGCACAGCCCCGGCCTCCGCCTCCCGGACGGGCTTCCTACACCGGCAGGCAGGCAGGCAGCTGAGGCTGCCAGCGGCTTCAAGAGGCCCACCCCTGGGGCACTCTGGGCACTTTTCTGATCCTGACCGAGAGCCACAGAGGCAGCTCCGTCCCCGTGCCCAAGGTGGATCCTGTGGCCTCGTGCCAAATGTAGAAGGAACCCGCCGTTCCTTACCCGTCAATGCCAGGGTGTGGTTCCGCCCACATGCCGCAGACACAATCACTTCGTGGCTGAGACCCTCAATGAGTTTGGGGGCCTCAACCCTCTTGGTGTCACCGTGGCCCAGCTGCCCCTTCTCATTTCGACCTGCAGATCAAGAGCGAGACGCAGAGGGAAGAGAGGGTGGCCAGAGCAGCATCACGGAAGAGGCAGGCACGTGTGGGTCCCCTAGAAGGTGCCCTCCACTCAGTGGCGGAAATCGAGGCGGAGAAAAGGTCCGGGTCCGGCTCCTCTGTCAACAGCCAGCCTTTCGAGACCCGCTCGGATGGAGTCGGGTGACCAGGGGAAGATCCACGGTGCCTTCCCCAGGGACCTCTCCTCGGGCCGCTGCCACCTACTTCACCTTCTCTGACCCCCTTTTCTGTGACGGCAGCTGCCCCCCCGCCCCCCGAAGCACTTTCTGAGGCTCTGCTGCTCGGTTCGCCCTGGGCATCCAACACAAGCACATGAGCTCACGGAAACTCAGTCCTCGCTCCACCTGCCAGACAACAATTCCCTCGTCCCCTTCTCTCCGAGATGGATTTTAAGAGGAACCATCTTCGACACCTGCCTCACAAGAGTTTAATTACCTCAGTGCCCTGGGCATCTTCCATGGGCCATTTGGAGCATTTCTGCCCGTCGTTTCTTTCCTTTTATCTGCCCTGGAAACGATGGCCACCAAGCAGCGCCAAGCCCACCTCCTACGGACCGCCCTCCACAGGGCCCTTAGCCGTGGAGCCGCGGGAACCTTGGTTTCAGACAAAGGACAGGACTGTGCGGACCACAAGCCCCTCCTGCCAACGGGGCTGCCTCTGCCTCTGGAGCCCCGCAGGCTGTGAAGCAGCGGGGAGGCAGGGCCGAGGGGGCCGGACCCTGCCAGAACCTTCCACGAGACACTAGCCCCTGGCAAGGCTCTTTGGCTCCAAAGCTCTTCGGCTCCGGCCCCTACACCTGCCCTCGTTTCCAACACGGGCTACGACAGCTTCCAAATCAAACAACTATGCGGGCCCCTCACGGGTCCCCCTGGCCAAGAGAACCATACGGTGGGAGCCACATCTTGGGGAGATTTTACAGGGCCAGAGAGTCAGGGCACTGGGAGGGAGGGGCAGTTGACACCCTCCCTGACGATGAACGTGACCTCTGTCACAGGAAACACGGAGAGCAGAGCCACGAAGGTGAGGCCCAAGCCTCCTAAGGGCCTGAGAAGGAAGTTAATGGCCGGCTATGAGAAACTCCACCCTCAAACCCGCACAGATCCCAGCACCCCCCCAGCGGGAGCGGCAGAACCCCGGGAGCAGTCCAAGTTCACCGGGAAGGGCACTCTACCCAGCACGGGTGCTGGGTGCGGCTTCTCGGCCACCCGAGACGCTTGGGGGGCTGACAGGCGTGGACCCCTCGAAAGCGACGGGCTGAGCCCTGACGCTTACAGACACCGGACAACGCCCAGTGCCTTTGGCTGTGGCTGACTGCGGAACCGGGTGCCCCCCTCCCCGCCCCTCACCCTTGGCGGCAACCAAGTCAGCTCACCGGGACACGGGTCTTTGCTCTGGGGCCAAGTTAAGTGGCCAGCCTCCAGCATCATGCCCTGCCCGCAGGGTCAGCACAGGGGACAGTTTTAGAAGCACCACGTAAGTGAAATTCGGTGAAGAGATCAGAAATCCGCTATTTGAAGTTCAGAACTTTGACAGACCGCTGTGTTTGGTGTCAGAACACCAGGCAGGAGGGGTCCTGGGGGGGGGGGGGGTGGCGGGGAGGAGGACACACCGCTGTGCCAGTCGGAGAAAATGAAAACCTCGGCCGTGTCAGCACGGCATCCAGAGACTAAAGTTTAAATTTGGGCCAGACACCCTTGTTAGCTGGTTTTTTTTTTTTTCCCCCAACAGAATCACAAAATTAGCAGAGTGCAGTGAAGACAACAGATGTTAATATATTTGGACTTTGGTACAGCAGCTCATGAAATTGCAAAAAATCGTTCAAACAGACCGAAATAAAAAAGGAGTCATATGGACTAAAAGCTAGCCAAAGGACCAGAAACAAAGGGTGGGGACCACTGCCAACACACCCAGCTGGAAGAAGACTCCAGGAACTACCACAGGGCGTGGGGCTAAACTGAGCCTTAGTCAGTACCTGGATCAACAATCTGGAAGAGGAAAGGGGCGGCAGCGCGTGGAAGCCTTCCCGAGGGGACACCGGAGGACGGCAAGGACACCACCGCCGAGGGGCGCACACGAGGGGGTCCGGCAGCCGGAAATCGGCCCGGCTGAGAGACAGCGCTCTCAGCTGTCGGGAAATCCAGTAAGAAACAGGCACCGAGCAACCCAGACTGTGGGCCTGTGATCCCCGGAAACAGAGGCACCGGACTGCAGGGACACAGTGGCCGAGGCCGTGACGCGGCCCATGGCATTTCAAGTGGCAAGAACACAGGTCTTACGTCAACACTGAGCCACAAAGCAAGCTGGGGGGGGGGGGGGGGGGGCTGTCTGCCCAGGGGACGACGTGCCTAAAATAGGAATTCAATTCTAGGTGCCTCAAGATCAGAAAGATCCAGATTCAGCCAGAACGTTCAGGAAAAGGTTGCTTAAAAAAGAGGATTCAGAGAATTAGGTGGCCGTGTACAAGCGCATGACAGGGCAGTGGAGGAAGGGGCTGCACTGGCGGGAAACAGGAGGGACCGGCTGCAAATCAGACGGAGCAAATGCGGCTGCAAGAAGGCCACCCTTCCAGGCAGACCAGACGGAGGGGGAGGAAGTCAGCCCCGTGGGGGGCCGCCTCCATGAGCCACCCTGACCCGTCCCCGCCCGGACTTACCCCAGCTCCACAGCGTCCCTTCCGTGGTGATGAGGAGACTATGGGCAGCACACGAACCCGACACCACAGTCCGCACCCGGACCCCCGACAGGCAGCCGTATCTATGGGGCCCCCACAAATTCTGACCGAGATTGCGGTAGGCAGCTGCAAAGGGAGGGGAAGGCAAATCAGATGCCCGCGGGGACTGGCTGGCGGAAAGCACCCCGAGAAACGTCGCCAGCCACCGAGGGCTCGGTCTCCTGGGACACAGAACCCTGGGGGCGCGGCATCCCCCGGGCGCCGGGAGGCCGCTCAAGGAGAAAGTTTGCAACTCCAACCGGCGCCAGAACTGGTGCTGCTCCACCTGCGTCTGGGCCCCCAAACCACAGGGACCTCAGACCCTCGCGCACCGGCTACCGAGCACGTCCACGTGCAGCTGGCCAGAAAGGCACGGTGCTCTCCCTCCTGTTGGGAGCCCAACCCAGGAAAGCTGGCGGTGGACCCCCGGTCTCCTCCCCCCCATCCCCAGCGTCACCCTCCCTCATCTGCTCTCCACCTCGGCCTACCCCCTGCAGCCAGAGGCTCCTTCTGGGGTCTGAGTGTCCCCATCCTCCCCAGAACAACCTGCCCTCCTCGCACACCTACCAGGCTCTGTGCAGGGGAAACGGCTGACTCCCCTCCCCCTACGTGGCTTCCTGTCTCAGGGGTCCCACCGCAGTGGCCAGGTCACGGCCCCCTGCCTTTGCCCGTGTACTCCCTCCCACAGAATGCCCTTCCCCGTCCCCTGCTTGTGCTTTATTATTTTTTTTTTATTTAAAATAAAAAAAAATTTTTAATGCTTATTTATTTTTGAGAGAGACAGAGACAGAGTGTGAGTGGGGGAGGGGCAGAGAGAGGGAGACACAGAACCTGAAGCGGGCTCCAGGCTCCAAGCTGCCAGCACAGAGCCCGATGCGGGGCTCAGACTCACAAATCACGAGATCATGACTTGAGCCAAAGTCGGGACGTTCACCAACTGAGCCACCCAGGCGCCCTCCCCCCCCAACTTGTTCTTTAAAACCTCGTATCAAGCACCCTCTCCTCTGGGAAGCCCTCCCTGACCACATCCCCCTACAGTTTGTGGTTCCCCGAGAACCATGAGGCTGATCGCAGCACTCAGCCTACTGAACTCACGTGCCTTCCACGGTCCTAGCAACCTGAGGGCCTCACCAGTGCCTGGCACCCAGGGAGCACCCAGGAACACTGGAGGGTGTGTGGGCAGGAGAAAACAGCTGCCTCCTTCAAAACCCTCTCTTTTCCCTTTTGACAGACAGGGTGTGGCCAATTTTGTGCTTAGTATTTTTAATTTGGGGTTCTCAAGGACAGAGACATGAACACGTTTCTAGGCCCGTGGGGGCCATTATGAAATGCTAGCCGCTGCCACGTCAACCGTCACACTCATCTCGATGTCGGAGCTGATTAGGAGGCTGATCAGTTATCAGGCACCGGAGGAAAAGCATCTGCGAACCTACGCTGCCCGTGCCCCACCAGCAGAGGGCGCCAAGCGTATCCTCATGAGTTGCAGAGGCCGCCCAGGCAAAGGGACACTGAAGTCCCTCCCCCATCAGGCAGCAGGCCCTGGGGTCATAAAGGCACACAGCAAAGTCCCTGAGCTTCTCCGCCCTGAGACACTCCTGCTACTCAAAGGGGGAAGAAAACCCAACAATTCCCTGCGACTGAGCAGACCAAAAATGACAGCCTTCGCGGGTTACGTTCAAGTCTGTCTATCGTGAAGGCAAAATGAATTGGGGGCACGACTGACGTGTGTCACCTCTGGGAACAAGACACAGCGCGCGGGGACACCGCGGAGGTGAGCGGTGCAGCAGCTGCCCCGGCGTCGCTGAGTGGACCTGCCTCACAGGCGGCCAGATGGCTCGGGTTCGCCAAAGCATCTTCCCTACGGCACCTGTGGGGCAACCCGTGCCCAAGACGCCGGGGGCCCACCCTCCGGGGAAGCCTGGGGAGGGCGATCCAAGCCACAGTCAGTGCCCCACCACAGTCCCGGCTCTTCGGCCAGGCTGGCGGTCAGGAGAGGGAGCACAAGTCGCCGTGTCAATCTGTAAATGAAATGGGCGTTGTGCCGATCCAACGGGATCTGGGGCAGCCTGCACACGGGGGTTGGCGAGCTCGCCTTCCGAGAAGGCCAGGAGACACAGAAGGGAGGCCCTCCTTCCTTCGGCTTTTGCGCCAGTGGTAAAACAAACCCCCTGCCCTTGCATTTAGTGCCCCGGCAAGGTCACGGAGGGCCAAGAGGTATTTTAAGATACTTACAAAGGTCTGACACTGGTCAATCTAATTACATAAAACTCCATTTAAAGGGAGACCGATCAGGGAAGCAAAAGCCGGAAAGGGAAAGGACACAAAGGCACGCCTAAAAACAGGCCCAGAGTGCCTTGAACCAGGCCGTGAGAGCGGATCTCCAACCACAGGCTGGTTTCCCTACCTTCTCTGCCTCACAGGGGTGCGGAGAGTCGAGCCGGGCCCGGCAATCCCGCCCCACACAACAGCCCAAGCTCTGCTCTCCTCTGGCGGCTACTTCCCCTCCCTGGGCCTGATGTGGAACCGTGAGCGGGCCACTGGCCGGAAGAGCACTGAGAAGGGACGTGGCCCACTGGCAGGGCTGCAGAGGCATCAGCTACCCCTCAGGAGGGGCTTCCTGGCCCCCCAGCCGCGGGGTGGAAGCGGGCCCTGCCCGTTGGGAACCCCTGCCGTTTTCACGGAATAAGACGACCTTCTCTGCCCGTCCTGAGGCACCAGGGAGTGTCAGTGTGCAAATATTTGTTCACTGGGCGATGCTGGGAAGCACTTTGGGAATCTTTCCAAATGAAATCAAAAAGCCATAAAATGTGGCGATGTGCCAGCTTCACGACGGGCCAGTAGCTGCCTGAGGAAAGATACCAACTCACTAAAAGCCACTGGGGACCAAAAGCTGCTTTCTTGGGACTCCTCTGCTCCCTCCACTCCACACACTGTCACTTGCTCTGTCCGACCAGTTCCTGCAATAATTTGACGGCTAACAAAGAACTGAACTCAGTTCTGTAACGTCTAAGGAGTCTGACATGCGGTACGTGACAATCGTCTTGGATGTCTGACCAGCCTGTTTTCATGAAAATAACTGACGTGAGAAGGAGGATGGAAAGAAGGGGTCAATGTTATTGGTGGCTATTTATAATCTTCCCGTTTAATCCTAAATGCAATCGGGTTTGTTAGCACAGAATTGCGAAGCGGGAGACCAGGGTTCTCTGGGAGCCCCCAGGGGTGTTCTGTGGCCTCGGGCAGGTTGCTTGGCCTCTCTGATCGCTTCTGTAAATGAAGAGGAGACCCACCTGGCGGACGCCCGCCAGAATCACCCAGAATCACAGAATCATGCGGGAGAACTCGGAAACCACGCCTCCTACCTTGTTGCTTAGGCACTTCTTTTCGACCAATCAAGTCCCAGTTGGTTGCCCCAAAAATCAAAAGCTGCCCTTTGCACTTAGACCCTTCGAGTTTCTACGGAGACAGGGAGAGAGAAAAAGTATTAGCTTGCAACGTGGCTTCTAGCTTTCTAAGTCTGTCCAACGACAGCCAGAAACAAAAGAAAAAAATAGGAATTCGTTATTCGCATGCCCCCCCCCCGCCGCCCCCCACCCCCGCAGCTCGCACAGCGAACGGAGGCTTGAAGTGGTCACTGCCTCATCAGTGTGCATAACCCCAAACCTGCCCACGGCAGCTCGTTCCTTATGCCCAGGCTCACTGTTACCCTTTGATTTCTCTTGAGAACTATCTTTCGCAAAAAACATAAAAAAACATTAAAAAAAAAAAAAAAAAAAATCAACCAAATGGCATTCCTCTCCATCCTGCCAACTGCCTATATGGGTATTCGCGGGAGGCCTACGGTGGCACACAGGGAGAATTACAACGGATGACCTTGGGGCTAGGTCTGCTTTGCCCACGGCCAACACGGTGTTGCACGTGACTCCAAGCCTTGGGAGCCCCGAGTCACCGGTGATGTCGGACCCTCCCTCCGGGTGCTGCCCCGCGGTGCCAGGCGCCTTTCTGTGGGGAAATCATCAGAGCACCGTGTGACATGGGAGAACCTGGCTTCGATGGGGCTGGGCTTGTCCCCACTGCTGGCCTGGGAGCCTGGGGAGCGGCAGCGAGTGGGACAGGGAGGGTTCCAGACCCTGGTACTCCGGTCCAGACCCTCAGCTGCCCAACACAGAGCGTGTGTGGCCCTTGGGCCGTCGATGGGAATACGCACTGCTTTAAAAGGCCACTATCCAGTTTGGGGTGGCCCTCGTTAGAATATCCTCAGCAGTCTGCTGCACGTTTTCAAACAGCAGTCAGCTAAAGACTCACTTCTGAACCACGCGCTGGTCGGTTCCTTACGGGCCGGGGAAGGGGACGTCCCTCTCATCCCCTACCGCACCAAGCCCAGAACACTGAAGAGAACAGTTTCTTCCTATTTACAGAGCTGTTCTTGGAAGGCCTGATGAAAAAAAGCCACCCGGTTCCGGTCATCATAACGTCTAGGCGGTGGTGGCCCTGGCGGGACATTTGGCCACACGATGCATGCGTTTTTAAGAGGAACGCACCTTCGCAGGGACTCAGCGTGACCCAAACCCGAGGCCTCGGACACGCCACAGAACAGACCCCGCCATGCTCACCCACGTTTACGGGGCTGGAGAAAGCCAGTCCGTCTACAGGACATGTCCTGCGGGCAGAGAGAGCAGCACGCGAAGGGGAGCCAAACAGCCATGAATGGAGAAGGGCTTCACCAGGCTTAAATTATTTAGAGAACGACCTTAATCGCAGGGCAGTCCCACCTCACGGCACCCACAGACTCGGATTACTTGAACGGGAGCCTAGTTTCCCTTGGTTATCTCCCCTTCTTTGTTTAGCTGGCGGGCCTGGCTGGAACATTCTACAGATCTACAACAGCAGAGGATGAGCAGCAGCCAGTGGGTTTCGTCAAGCTCCCCAAGGAAGGGGCGGCCCTGGGTCTCTGCCCAGGTCACCGGCCAGCTCCCCACCACTTCTCAGGTGTGCGTGGCGAGGGGAGCAGAGACCAAGGAGGGCACTAAAGCACGGTGGGACGAGCTGCCGGGACAGGCGGGCAGAGGAGCCCCGGGGGGGGGGGGGGGGCGATGTGACCATCAACCCGTGACATCGAGAGGCATTTGCTAGAGCAATAGCTCGCAGGTGGCCCCTGCGGACCTCTGCCGATCCATCACATGGCCGGACCTTCTGCCCTGGCCCGGGGAAGGGACGGGTTTCCTCTGTGACCCGCACCTGCCAGCAACTGCACGGATGAGCAGGTGCCATGGATACTGGCTCACCGAGCCAGCTACGTGCTCACACAAAACTCCCACCTTCCCGATACGAGGTGTGTGCAAAGCCTCGGTCAGTGGAGTCTACTCCAGTCTCTGTGGTCTGATTCCTACAGAGAGACTGTTATCTTACTCAGGTTTTTACATCACGGGCCTGACGTCCTCACACATGAGGTCAAAGTAACCGACTAGATTTCACTGCTATTATCCACACAGTTGTTTGTCATCCGTCGCCGACTCTGTCCATAATTTAATTCTCCCCTTTACCTTCTATGAAATAAAAAATTAAAATGACAACTCCTAACGCCCATGTCCATGTCCCTCCTGGTCACAGACCTGAGCCAGGCCATCAGGTAGGAAAGACCCCAAAGCCTGCTGGCTCCCAGCCAGAGGACCCCCCATGGCTGTCAGGGCTGCGAGCCGGAGGCTAGGTGACCCTGCAAGGTATGATCCAACCTTCCCTGATGGGCCAAGAGATTGCTTTTTGCGTCTAAAGGCCAGGTGGCTATGAAGCCGGTCAAACAGTCTCCCCAACAGGATGAGTGAATTTCACTTCACCTTGCTGCCTCCCGTAAGCTGGGCCGAGATGAATGGCCATGGCAGCAAAACGCACAGAGTTTCTCCGATCAACAAAATGGGGTTTCCGGTTCAAAGCGATTTTTGAATTACTGCCCAAGTGCAAGGAGCATGTTCATGAGGCTGAGAGTCAACCTTTCCACATACATCCTTCTAAAAAAGCGCTACCCTTGGCAGAGAGAAGATGGTTCAGAGAAATGGCAGCAATGACAAATTTCCTAACGGGCTATCAACTGAAACAGACTTCAAGCTCGCTTTTCAGTCGTATTTATCAGGCCCTTTCAGATGGAGCAGACCTGTCTCAGGGTCTACAAAGCCTCAGCAAACCAACACTGAAGGAACTACAAAGACCCGGACGGCTTGGGACACTCACTTGTTTTCCAGGATTCTGCCAAGGCTGTTTGAGTCACCTACGGGCTTATGGAGCTCACAAGCCATCGACCCTAGACCACCATAAAACGCTCACCTCACAGCACTGCACATAAACCCCGAAGAGGGCATTTCCTGACACTGAAATCCTATGAGATGTTTTACAAAAATACAACACCTTTACTTACTCACGGCAACCTTGCCCCTCGACCACACAAGCATCTGGGTTCACCTTTCAGGAGTCCAACTTATGCCGCTTACGGTTCCAGACCACTCTTGGCAGCCGCTCTCACACACACCTCCTTCAGGAAGCCCTCAACAGCGGTTGAAAACCTTCTCTGAAACAAGCTAGGGGCTGCTGGCAGCCTGGGGCGGGACAGCTTAGCAGAAGGCGACCTTATGCTTCCCCTGGAACCCAGGAACCTGGGGCCAAGCAGGAGACCCACCAGGGCCTGGCCTGGACTCCGGACCCAACCCAAAAGATGCTAACGAGAACTTAAACCTCGGCGTACTCACTTTCTATGAGGCATCTGAACCCTCAGTATCCTAGATGCGCTGGGCCTCGGAGGGTGCGGACTGGCCCAAAGGAAACTGCTCTAATGCTTAACAGGCCCCTTGTTTTTTAAGGGGATGGGGGAAGGTACGTGTAGATCTGTACAGAAGAACCAAGAATTTGAAAGATCCAAGAGATGTAAATACAAAGCAAAAGCAAGCTGCGGGGGACTGCCCAGTCTGTCTACCCCCAGGGATCAAAGGAGTCGCTCAGTGAGACTAAGAAAGTGCCGTTGCCACGCACAGTGCTGGTGGAGAGTCATGTGTGCCTTGCACACACTCTCCCTGGAACTACACTCTTTTTCTGTTTGTTTAATGTTTATTGATTTTTGAGAAAGAGAGAGAGCGGGAGACACAGAATACGAAGCAGGCTCCAGGCTCCGAGCTGTCAGCCCAGCCGGAGCCCCACACGGGGCTCAAACTGATGAACTGAGAGATCACAACCTGAGGGGAAGTCAGACGCTTGACCGACTGAGCCACTGAGGCGTCCCTCTGGGACCACACTCTTGGGCGAACCTTGGTGTTGGGGTCAGAATCTCTTCCTTCAGGACCAGAAAGCTCACGCTCAGTCAGGCGGAGTGGAGCCCTGCAGCTGAAGGAACTCACACACAGAGAACGCAGCAGAGGCAGAGCTCAGCTGGCCTTTTTGTTCAGTCTCCTCCTAATACACCAGGACTGGAGCGGCCAATGGCTACAGTCCCACACAGAGAATGAGATCTGTCAAGGGAAAGCCGTTCCTGCGCCCCAGTTTCTCAATGCTGTGGCTAGTTCCTGGCACCGTCCAGGTCCCAGACGCCAGGTGAGACATTCCACTGACATGGGCTCTCCCCTACCATCCGATGGGCTGACCCTTTCAATGAGAGAGCAGTCATAAAACATTTTCACGGGACCCCTTTGGACACGGGTTAAGGATGCCATCAGAAGACACCTGAGCCCATGTGGAAATCCACCTCCGTGTGATGCTGGGAGAGGCTCTTTGAAACTCTGCGCCCCAGTTTCCTCATCAGTTAAGTGGATGAAGAAATGCATCATTTTTAACCGTTTAAACACTGAGCGCCTTTGGGGGAAAGCACTCCGGTACTGTTAACCCTTACACGCCCTCTGGGGACATCGAAAGGCCTCTCCAGAGCGTCTACACCCTAAACGGAAGTTCTGACTCTTTGGAGGTTATCTGAAATCCGGTGTCAGCTCTGATACTCTCCCAAACACACGTCCCACAAGAAGCCTGTGGGTTTCGAGGATCGCAGGCCCCGGGCTGAGATCTCCGGCTCCGCAGGGTCTTGCAGGCGCAGGAGTTGAGTTGGTCACGACCTCAACTAAGATCTTACAGGCCCCACGCTAACCAGCGAATTCAGCCCCGCTCAGGGCACTGGAGATGCTTCCTCCCGGGGGAAGGGGGAGCGCCACCCGGAGCCCCCCGCGCCCTCGGACTGCGAGCGGCCGAACAAAGCCCAAACACCTCTCAGCCCCGGGGGCTTCCCGACCCCAACGGCGGGGGTTGGGGGGGGGGGGGGCTCTCCCGAGCATGCGCCCTCGCACCCCGCCCCGGCGCCGACCGCCCCCGCCTCCCCGGCGGCGCGAGACGGCGCAGGGCCGCACGAGGCATGCGCGGCGGCCGCCAGGCCCCGCCCCCCCGGAGCGCCGGAGCCGAGGCGGCGGGAACCTCAAAGCCCCGGCGCAAACCGCCGCTCCCCGCAGCGCCCCGGCGGCCCCCTCCCGCGGCGGCGCCCCGGCCGAGCGGCAGCCGCGGTGGGGGGAGAGGGGGCTGGGAGCGGCGAGGGCCCGCGGCGTCGCGGGCCGCACCCGGCGCGCGCGCGCGCGTCCCCTCCTCCGGCCCGAGACAACTTGCAAAAGTCTCCCTTCCCGGGGCGGGAGGGGGAGGGGAGGCGGAGGGAGTCGGCTCGCGCGGCGCCGGGGGCGGGGCCATGACCCCCTCGCGCGGGCGGGCGGGCGGGCGCGGGCTCCGGCCGCCCCTCCCCCGGCGGGGGCCCGGGGGCGCGCGCCCCAACGGCCAACTGCCGCGCGGGCGGGGGCGGCGGGGTCGGCTAGGCCGCGGCCCGCGCCCGCCCCCGGCCGGCGCCCTTTTGTTGTGCGGCGGCGGCGGCGGCGATGATTCAGCCCGCGGCCTGCGCCGGCCCCGCCGCCCCCGGCCAGGACGCGCAGTGACGCGCCGCGGCCCCCCGGACCCCCCGGCCCCGCACTCACGACGCGCTCCTTGGTGTGCTCGGGCTCGGTGATGATCACGGCCGCGCCGCCCGCCTTGGCCGCCGCCGGCCGCGCCGCGCGCTTGCCCCCGCCGGGGGCCCCGTCGAGCTCCAGGCCGTCCTCGTCGCCGCTGCTGCCGCCGCCGCTGCTGCTGCTGCAGCGCTCGGGCCGCTCGCGCTTCCTGCCGGCCGGGCCGCCGCGCTTCCTGGGCCCGGCGCGGGCCGTGCCGTTGCCCGAGCTCGGCTCCTCCCAGGCCGCCGCCGCCGCCGCCTTCTTCCTGGGCATGGTCGCGCTGGAGGAGACACGGGGCAGCGGCGCACAATGGACGGGTTATAAACTGCGCGGGGGGAGGGGAGCGCAGCCGAGCCACCGGCCTCCACTTCCTCCCCTGCCCTCCCCAAAGTGGCGGCCGCGGGGTGGGCGGAGAGGGGGCGAGCCGGGAGGAAATCGCGCCCCTCCCGGGCCCCGGCGCGCCTCCTCCGGGGAATCCCGCACGGGAGCCCAGGTCTCCGACTGCAATCCGCGTAGGGAAAGAAAAAAAATGGAGACCCCCCCCCCTCCCCGGCCCATCCTCAAGTTAGGTTTGCCTACAACGCATCACAATTGCAGCCTGGTCCCCGAAAAAGTAAAGGGAAAGAAAAAGCAGCCTCCGATCCTCTACGTTCTAATTAGAGAAGGCTCCGGGATACTTCAAAGATCCCCCTTTGAAAGCGCTCCCCCCCCCCCTGGCCGCCCCACCTGCTGCTTTTGTCTCCGCGCCCCCCTCCCCAAGCCCACTCAATTAAATGCAATTCTCTCTGCCGTCCCCCTCCCCCGCCCGAGCCCCCAGTTCCGCGCCAGCCCGGGGGTTCCGACCTCTGGCTCTAATTAGCCTAATCCCTCGGGGTGGGCTGCCCCCGGCGAGAGGGGGGCGAATAAAGCCGGCCCCCAGCCCCAAACACCTGCTCGCACAGACACGAAAAATAAAAACTTTAATGGTGCTCAACTCTCCCGGCCCCTCCCCGACCGTGCGGCCCAGCCGGTCCCTCCGATCCCGGCTGCAAAGTGCCCCGCTCCGCCGCTACTTTCCCCCAGCGTCCCTGCGCTTTCGCCCTGTCTGCTTTTTTTTTTTTTTTTTTTTTTTTTTATTGATTTTGAACAATGGGATCTCTGTCTGTCTCCGATTAAACCACGTGGATCCGCCTTCCTTCCCCTTTTTATTCATTCAATCCCCCAACCCCCCTTCTCAGGTTTTTTTTTTTTTTTTTTTTTACCTTTTCTCCTTTAAAAAAAAAAGGGGGGGGGGGAAGGGAGGGGGGAAAACTTTCCCAGATCCCGCAAACTGAACGTTGTCGATTTTGATTTTCAGTCCCTACCTGGTTGGAGTGATGAGAAACCGGAGAGAAAACGGAAGAGGAGCAACTAAAAGACGTACCGGAGGGCTTTTTCTCCCCCCCGGCCCAGATCAGGGCTCCAGCCCACTCACCAGATACACTTAAAATGTAAATACGAGCTTCCAGAACAAATGCTACAACACAAAACAGAAACACATGTGCTGCCGGGCGGCAAGCGAGCGCGCGACCGAGCGGGCGGCGCGGGGCCCGGGGCGCGCGCGCCCCCTGCCGGCCGGCGGACCCCGCGGCGGCCCGGTTCCGCCCCCGCCCGCGCCCGGGGGACTGCCGGCCCACCCGAGCCTGCGCCGGGCGCCACGCGGCCACCCTTCACCCGCTCGGGTCCTGCGCCTTCCGCAGGCCGCGCCGCAGGCCCCGGGCCCTCTCCGCGGCGCGTCCTCTGCGCGCCAGAGGTTTCCTTGGGGTTTAGGAACATGTTGGATTGTTTTTCCCCGAGCACGTCTAGACGGGTCACCTGAGGACACTCGCTGGAAAATAGTTACTTTGCTCACGCATCAGCCAACAAGGGACGTGCCCTAATTGAGTGATTGGAATGAAGGATGAATACAATTTGAATAATCTCTTGTGCAGAGAGAAGCTGCGCTTTGGTTGCCTACGGATGCGTCCCCAGTATGTAGCAAGCTGCCGTTACCTGGTAGAGTTACGTGAAGACTTGCCC
Source organism: Leopardus geoffroyi (assembly GCF_018350155.1). NCBI lineage: Eukaryota > Metazoa > Chordata > Mammalia > Carnivora > Felidae > Leopardus > Leopardus geoffroyi. Next base: position 12,474,700 of record NC_059328.1, read on the forward strand.
TATGAGTGAATTAGCCAGTGATTGGTATGCAGGCCAAGGACGCTAGTGTTGATGGAAAATTTTCATAAATATTTGCTAAGTCCCCGGGACATGTAAGGCACACGGTGCTAGGTGCTGGGGATATAAAGCTAGAAGACAAGAGCCCTGTCCTAGCGAAACACGGTGTCTAACGGGACACATAGACCATTAAACAAGTAAGTAATCACATGTGTGATAAGTGAAGGCGTTCAGGACACGCTACCCGAAACATGGTACCTCGGTGTGTTGAATATTGTCAGCCAAAGGAGTTTTAAGAAAACCTGCAGAAGCCAGAAAGTCACTGAGAACCTCCCTACCCCCCACCAACCCCCTCCCTCCCAAACCCCTCTTGCCTAAAACAGGTCAGAAAGCCCTCAGGTGAGAAGCGCCCTCCACATCCCAGAAGGAGAGGAACAGCCTCTCGGAAGACAAAAGAACGCCAGGGAGAGTCCCAATAAGTGACCTTTGCTTAGTGTCCTCAGTCACCTACACGTGCGTCATACTCTTTGACCTACGCTGGTCCTCCAACACTGTCCACTCGCCATCAAACATGACGGGAAATGCACGGGTCTGTTTCTCTCGGTCTTCATATCCTCATGAAGGCTCTCATGTCACATAAAACTTAAACTCACGGGGCACCCGACTGGCTCAGTCGGTAGAGCGTGCGACTCTTCATCTTGGGATGGTGGGTTCGAGCCCCACATTAGGTGTAGAGATGACTTCAATAAACTCAAAGCAAAAATAAACTCGTATGCTTTTCTCCCGTGAAGCTGCCTTTGTCGGCATGATTTTCGGACCCAGCCTAGAACCCTAAAGAAGGTCGAGGAAAGCTCTCTCCTCTCCAACGTAAGCATTGCAGAGTAACACCTGTGTGGGAACTTCTGCGTTCAGGGAAAGCCTCCTTTAGAAGGTTAAGCCAAGTGACTTTGAGAGTGGGTAAGATTCGCCAGACGAACAGTGATGCGAAGACCAGGGCACGAGGAGGAACAGTATAGACAAAAGTCCGGGGACCTTGAGAGACCATGTGGAGGGAGAGTGGGGCTGGACGAGAAAAGCAGTGTGCCAGAGCGGAGGAAGTAGGCAAGAGCTAGATCCTGTTGATTTTTCTTAGAAGCTCTGTTTGCTCACCCTGGGAGGGGGATGATGTCCTAGTCTCCCCTCCTATCATATGATCTGAATAGCAAAGGGTCTCCTACCGAGGATTTTCAACTCTGCTTCCTTTTGTCTTAGGCAGAGACTGTTACCGGGAAGTTTCATCTTTAGACAACTTCCCAAAGATGGATAAGAGTTCTAGGATTTTTGCAATTAATTCATTCCTTAATCCTCACAGCAAGAAGCAGGATTCAGGAGGCAACAAATGTCTAAAGCAAAGCAGAGAAACCAAGGGGCCCAAATCTAAGGTGTTTGATCCGTCAAAAGTCTCCGTGTCCTGGGAGCCAGGAGCGCTTTTGTAAAACGAATTTAGGAATGAGAAACCAATTGGTACTTTCCAGAGATTTTTCAGATAGGTCAAGACAGGGAACACAAACACCCTTTGAAAGCCTCTTCTTAATAGACCCGCATTAAGAAGATTTCGGAGATTACACCTTGATGCTTTCATATAAAACAGGAGTAGAACGAACCAGAAAAGCATTTTGCCTAAATATGCCATCAAGTCCCCTTCAGGAAATGGCGTGCTGATGCTTGCCAGGCCTCCGTGGTCGGTTGGGTGTTTATTCTCCAAGCACCCTGTGTGGCCAATTAGGAGAAATACTCATAGTACTTTTAGATTTCAGCCCGCGAGCCTTTTTCTTTTTTCTTTTTTTTCTCCTTCCCCATTATAAAGCTTTCTGCCAGCGCAGAAGACAGAGGCGTCAGAAAACACTGATGCAACCAGACGCTGAGATCGGGTTGCGTCATGTGATCCTAGGTGTGGTGTGGGTGAAACTGGTTTTTCTTGAGGTCGCGCTGCGCTAGAAAAGCACTTTGGGGATAACACCCGAGAACTGGCCCGACTCGTCGGATGGCAAAAGCCATTTCTGCACGCCTGTCTCCTGGGGAAAGCCGGCGTGGCTTTCGGGGCTGGACCCACCGCTTATGTAATGATTGTGACCCAGGGAGGTGCACCCACCAGGCGAGCTGGAAGTGACACTTCCTCCTCCCAGACGTGCTCTGTGCTCTGCATCGTATCTCACTTTAATGGAGCCGGTGCTCTGGGGACAGGCCGGTTTGGTGCAAAACTCGAAGAGGAGGAACGAAGAAGGTTCTCCGGGCACTTCCTAGGTGGCCGGCACCGGGTTACAAGCAGGACACGCAAGGAGCTGTGGAGGCGTGGGTTCCAACTGCCAGCCTGCCATCATCGCGGGGCCCCACAGCAGGCTGTTTGGCCCCTTCTGGTGTTCGGCAAAGGCATATGTCAACTTAGATTGGGCTGTGCTGGGGGTGCCTGGGTGGCTCAGTCGGTTAAGTGTCTGACTTCGGCTCGGGTCATGATCTCACGGTTCGTGAGTTCGAGCCCCGTATCGGGCTCTGTGCTGACAGATTCCGTGTCTCCCTCTCTCTCTGCCCCACCCCGCTGCTAGAGCTCTCTCAGTCTCTCAAAAATAAACATTAAAAAAAAAAAAAAAAATTAGGCTGCGCTGAAGGTCCCTCCCAGAAATGGAATGCTATTCGACTTGACCCCGGAAAGCTACAATGCCAGTGTCTACAAAAAATGACCACTGATCATGAGAAAGATGCTAGTGACCAATGGAAAATTGGTCCCGATGGGCTGTGTTTGTACAGTTGGGTTAGGGGAGGGTGCCATCATTTGGATATTCACCACCCTAATGGTAGCCATTGGCTACACACGGGCTACTGAGCCCTGGAAATGTGGCTAATGCAAATTAAGCCGTGCTGTAGGCGAACCGACACTGAATTTCAGTCTTCGTCCAATAAAAACAAAGAATGTAAAATACCCCATTCCTAATTTTATTCTCTTGATCACACGCTGAAATGATCATCTTTTTGGCATTAGGTTAATGGAGTATTAAAATTAACATCACCTGTTCCGTTTTACTCTTTCCGATGTGGTGACCACAAAATTTAAAATTGCTTAGTTAAAATGCCGTGTGGTTCACGCTTTATTTCTATTGGACGACACTACCTTTGAAAGCACAGCTGGAAAGCCAGTAACTTGCTCTGGACCCAACACTCTCCCGAGTTTTCCCGTCTGTTAAATGGCAAGCTGGAGCTTGCACTAAATTTCTTTTAGGGTTACTTGCGGAGGAATATTCCCTGGTCCTGAGAACAGTAGGTGATGGGGATCCTTGTCCTAATGTTTGGAAAGGTGTTTTCTGGGAGAGGAAACCCCTCTAGCTCTATTTCTGCCAGGGAGCCATGACATTTTAGAATCCAAAGGATCTTTAAATATTATCATTGGACTTTTAAGCCGTCCTGTCTGCAAGGCCCTCCCAGGCCTGTGGTTTTATTCACCTTTGTTTTTCCAGCAAGCACCCAGGGCAGCCTGACAGGAGCATGCTTTCAGTGTAGCTTTGTTGACCCGTATGCTTCCCAGAGGAAGAAGGGAAGCCCAGAGAAGCTCTGAAACCACCTGAGGCCACAGAATCGGCCACACAGTGGCCGGTAAGTAAGCCACTTCAGGAAACCCTTGGCGTGGTCCCCGGACCAGCTGCAGCTGCATCATTTTGGTGTTTGTTAGAAACACGGAATTTCGGGGGCACCTGGGTGGCTCAGTCGGTTAAGTGTCCGACTTTGGTTTAGGTCATGGTCTCCGGGTTCGTGGGTTCGAGCCCCGCGTCAGGCTCTGTGCTGACAGCTCGGAGCCTGGTGCCTGCTTGGGATTCTGTGTCCCCCTTGCTCTCTGCCCCTCCCCCACTGACGCTCAGTCTCTCTCTCTCTCTCTCTCTCTCAAAAATAAATAAACATTAAAAAAAAAAAAAGCAGAATTTCAGGCTCGGCCCCAGATCTGTTGAATCTGAATCTGCATTTTTATCAAGATCCCACAGATGGTTTCTATGTATCTCAAAGTGTGGAAAGTCATACCCCATTCCTCAAGGGAAGCCTTACTCTCTATGCCCTGTGGGACTTAGTCTCTGCCTAAGTCCAGTGAGAGAAGCTATGAGATGCTGGACACCCAGCCTCACGTGCTGGACGGTGAAGACCAAGATTTAAGGAAATTCAACAAATACTTACTGAACCTCTGCTTTGCCACGTCCCTGGAGCCGATGCCCCTGCTTCTCTTCCTGAGGGTTTGAGGGGCTTACGTTTGTAGCCCCATCACCTGCACCTCAAGAACAAGCAGCCCCTCGCATGCACCCCAATGTTTATAGCAACACTATCAACAACAGCCAAAGTATGGACAGAGCCCAAATGTCCATCGATGCATGAATGGATAAAGAAGATGTGGGATATACATACAATGGAGTATTACTCGGCAGTCAAAAAGAATGACATCTTGCCATTTGCAACTACGTGGATGGAACTGGAGGCTATGATGCTAAGTGAAATTAGTCAGAGAAAGACAAACATCCTACGACTTCACTCATTTGAGGACTTTAAGACACAGAACAGATGAACATAAGGGAAGGGAAGCAAAAATAATATAAAAACAGGGAGGGGGACAAAACAGAAGAGACTCTCAAATATAGAGAACAAACAGAGGGTTGCTGGAGGGGTTGTGGGAGGGGGGATGGGCTAAACGGGCAGGGGGCATTAAGGAAGACACTTGTTGGGATGAGCACTGGGTGTTATACAGAGGGGATGAGTCACTGGAATCTAGTCCCGAAATCGTTGTTGCACTATATGCTAACTGACTTGGATGTAAATTAAAAAATAAATTAATAAAACAAAACAAAACAAGCAGCCCCTTCACAATTTTCCCCCTACTGGTCCCACGGTTCCTACTTTTTAAATAAAAAAAAAACCTTTTTTAAAAAATGTTTATTTGGGGCGCCTGGGTGGCGCAGTCGGTTAAGCATCCGACTTCAGCCAGGTCACGATCTCGCGGTCTGTGAGTTCGAGCCCCGCATCAGTCTCTGGGTTGATGGCTCAGAGCCTGGAGCCTGTTTCCGATTCTGTGTCTCCCTCTCTCTCTGACCCTCCCCTGTTCATGCTCTGTCTCTCTCTTCCCAAAAATAAATAAACATTGAAAAAAAAAATAAAAAAATAAAAAATGTTTATTTATTTTAGAGAAAGAGAGAGACAGAGCATGAGCATGGGAAGGGCAGAGAGAGGAGGAGACACAGAATGGGAAGCAGGCTCCAGGCTCCGAGGCATCAGCACAGAGCCCGACGCGGGGCTTGAACCCACGAACCGTGAGATCACGACCCGAGCCGAAGTCAGTTGCTTAACCGGCTGAGCCCCCCAGGCGCCCCTCAGGCCCCACAAAGGTAAAACGGAGGCAGGAACAGCCACCCTGCAGAAGGGGACAGGCTGTGGCCCACCAGGCAGCACGCTCCCTGGCATGCGGAACGTGTGCAGGGGGGTCCATGCTGTCCCCCTCTGCGCTGCCCTCTCCAGGGCGTGGGCTCCCCACCTCTCAGGGGGCCAGCACCTCCTGCCCTGCCTGCTCCCAGGGCTGGCACCTTAAAGCGCTCCCTAAACTGGAAAGTGCTGTTCCGGAGAGCGAGCCTCGGAGACAGGGGACAGCGTGGCCTCAGGTCAACGTAGCACTGTCTGCGTCGCCTCCTCCACCCTCTCTGGGGAAACTTGGCCAGAAAGACGTCCACGCAACAGGGGCCACTGAGCCCGGCAGAGCCCTCCTGGTCGTGCCTCAGTTTCCCTGTCGTGCGATCGCGAGAACACCGCAACTCAGTGCCTGTTAGCGAGTGGACGACGGCTTTAGTGTTTCCCGCTCACGAGGGTTGAACGTGGGACATAACAACGCGATGATAAAATATAAGGAATAATGATACGCTCTTTGCCTAACTCTTGCCTCGTGGCAGAGACTAAAATGTATAGTTCCTGATTTCAACCAGCCGTTCCGATACTTTCTCCACTGTCACCCGTCAGCCCTCTCCTTGCTACGCCCCCCCACCGTGCCCCCCTTCACCTTCTGAAATCCCCCCTCTTCCCGGGGCCCCTTCTTTTCATTCCTTACCTCGCTATGCCTATCGGAGTCCCGGCTCCGCTCTGAAGCAGGAAGCAGCGGGTGGATTACAGCATTCATGCAAATGGTTCTTCTGGCTGTGTCCCCAGAAGAGGCACCATCTTCAAATACGATGTCCGCTGTGGGCGACAGGAACGCTGGGCTGGGAGCTGGAGAGTGCCAGGGCCCCGCTTCTGTTCCAGGTCTGTGCTCTTCTGGGAGCGGACCACGTGGGCTGGCAAGTCCCCTGCCGGGGGCAGAACCCGCCCAAAGCCAGGCATGTCACAGCGGCCACATCACGGCCTTAGGTTGGGCTCCTAGACCACAGTTGGCACAGAGCCCTGTGGTTCACAAGCTGCCTCTCTTCGTCCAGGCGTCCAGGCAGTAGGAACAGCATGTGCAAAGGCCCCGAGGTAAGAATGCGTTCTGTTCTTTTGGGCGAAGTGGAGAAGGAGGAAGGCGATGACTACAGGCCAAGTGCTAGTAAGGTGCCAGCCCTGTGAGGTGGGTTCTGTGTAGGTACAGCGGTGCATTTTCTAGTGGGGAAACTGAGGCTCAGGTTGCTCAACTGGTGCGTTCCAAGGTGGTGATTCGGGCTCTGTGATTGGGAAACCCACAGTCTTTTTGCCACCCCTCCCTGCTGCTCAACCCTGAGACCTTAGCCCCTTCTCAGAATATGCCTCGGCAATATTAGGTGTAGGCTGTGGGCGACCCCGCCTGGGCCCCAGGCATCCTCACTGCAACATGAAAGGGATAGGTCAGTGCTCCACGGATGTGCCCCTTGGGCATGCCCCATGGATACGCTCCAGGGATGTGCTCTGTGGATGTGCTCCAGGGATGCGCACCCTAGACAGGTACCACGGATGGGCACTGTGGACATGCACCAATGGCACGCTTCGTGGGTGTGCTCGGTGGTAATACGTTATAGACACGCTTCGTGGGCACGCGCCATGGAAATGCAGCACAGCTATGCCCCTGGAGGTTGAGGCTGGCACACAGATGAATATTTAGAAGATTCCAATTGAGGGGCGCCTGGGGGGGCTCAGTCGGTGAAGCGTCCGACTTCGGCTCAGGTCATGATCTCACGATTCGTGGGTTCGAGCCCCACGGCGGGCTCCGTGCTGACAGCTCGGAGCCTGGAGCCTGCTTCGGATTCTGTGTCTCCCTCTCTCTCTGCCCCTCCCTGGCTCGCACTCCGTCTCTCTCTCTCTCTCTCTCAAAAATGAATAAACATTAAAAAAATTGTTTTTAATTCCAATTGCTGCAAATTCATTTCAGAGCATATTAGAAATACGTGTGTGTGTGTGTGTGTGTGTGTGTGTGTGTGTATCACTATCAACCAAATCTGTGTTTTCAATAATGTATGATATAGAGTGTCCTTTTAAAAATTGTTCATTTCAGGGGTGCCTGGGTGGCTCATCGGTTAAGCAACTGACTCTCGATTTCGGGCCAGGTCATGATCTCGAGGTTTGTAGAGTTCGAGCCCCAGATCTGGCTATACACTGACAGAGCTGAGCCTGCTTGGGGTTCTCTGTCTCTCTTTCTCTCTGTCTCTGCTGCTTCCTCACTTGCACACACACACTCTCTCTCTCTCAAAATAAATACACTTTAAAAAAGGAAAAAATAAAAATTATTCACTTCAACTTAAAGTAGGGGTTTATTTAAAAATTTTTTAACGTTTCTTTATTTTTGAGACAGAGAGAGACAGAGCATGAACGGTGGAGGGTCAGAGAGAGAGAGGGAGACACAGAATCCGAAGCAGGCTCCAGGCTCTGAGCTGTCAGCACAGAGCCCAACGCGGGGCTTGAACTCACGAACCGCGAGATCATGACCTGAGCCGAAGTCGGACGCTTCACCGACTGAGCCACCCAGGCTCCCCAAAGTAGGTGTTTATTTAAAGCAAGATACTCATCAGGTGTTACATAGATCTTACAAAAATAAAGAAAGTGGTTCAGAAACGACTTCATTTTGAGAGATCAGGATTCACTGCTCTCGGACAGCTCTCCCAGCTCTGATGTTCTTTGGTCTGTGATGAGCCACGGACTCTGATGCTCTAGAAAAATCCACCATGGGGCGCCTGGGTGGCCCTGTCGATCGAGTGTCTGACTCTGGATTGGGGCTCAGGTCATGATCTCGTGGTTCGTGGGTTCGAGCCCTGCATCTGGCCCTGCATCTTGAGCCTGCTTGGGACTCTCTGTCTCTCTTTCCCTCTCTCTCTGCCGCCCCCCTCAAAAATAAAGAAATAAAAACTTAAAAAAAAAAAAAAATCCACCGCGAACGGAAGTCGGGTAGTGAACGAGAAAGCAAGCCTGTTGAAAGGTACACATTGAATCACGCAGGTCTGGACCTGATCCACGGAAGACTTCTTGGCTTTGCCTGTGTGACCAGGTGTGTGCAACCCGTCATCAAACACCGGCCTGATTATGGGGCTCAGGAAGCCGGAAGCTGGCAGCCGAGAACCTGAGCCTTGCAGGTGGGAACCTGATCTTGGCCCGAAGTATCTAGCGTGTATGTGTGAAATATAGTCATTTCTGGGTCTATTAGGTTGCTCCGGAAAGGATTATTTTCTAGCCGGAACCCAGTCCCCTCCTTTGAGGGATGCGAAAACTAAAGGCCAGAGAAGGGCAGCTGTCTCCCGCTCTGAGCCAAAAGGAGGAGGGCCACGTGTTGACTCCCTTCCACTGGGCCAGAAGCCACCTTGACAAGTAAACTACTCATTACTTTTTATCTTCTGGATGGTTTAAATAACTATTATTATACACACTTCCCCCCTCCTCCCGCCCAAAGAGTTTGTTTATTACCAAACCTCATTAAATCGCTTCTGTCTTGGGCTGGTTCCCCTTCCCTGCCTTGGAGGGAAGGAAGGAATCTGGCTGGACTCTGAAGCCTTCTCTGCCCACACCATGACCTAATGTTCTGTGTCCAATACAGGGTGCCGGGGATCTCTGGGCAGCCAGTCTGACAAGGAGGGGGGTCTCCAGATGACTCACGGGGCTGTGGAGAGTGCAGGTGACCCCAGGAATGCAGGCAGGGCCCTTCTGGAAAGGCAGGAAAGGGTGGACCCGTGTGAGAGACAGTGAGGGAGGGAGATGGAGACTCCTTTTGGCTCTGTCGCTTGCTGTGTGATCTTGGACAAGTTCAAGTGCCTCACTTCCCTCCTCTGCAAGTGGAAATTTTAACAATAAAATCTACTTCAGAGTCTCATTCTGTGGCCCAAGCGAGCTAGTCTCGGAATGGTACTCAGCGTGTTGAGTTGGGGTATGAGTTGGGTGCCCTTCTCCTAGACCTTAGGAGGGGAGCCCCTGGACCCACAGACCCAGGTCAGACCACAGTCACTACTGGACTCACGCCAGAGCCTTGGGTCGCTTCCTGCGTTCCTCTGGACTTCGTCATCTGATGTGTAAAGTCGGGGTGGGGATGGACCTTACCTGCTGGGATTGTTAAAAAGAGTCAAGGGCACGAACCCCGAGTCTGGGCCGGAAGGAGCCCTCGAGAAAGAGGAACTTGCATTAGCTAAGACCCCTGTCCACGCATCATTGGGATCTTGTGGGGCTCGTACAAGGAGCGCCCAGGATCGACCCACGGGAATGAATGCCCGTGACCACGTGGGTGGGGAGGGGGCAGCTGAGGAGCAACAGACCCAGGGTGAGGAGCCAGGAGCACAGGGCCTCAGTCTCCCCGTGTGGCAGGTGCTGGATGGGACCCCTGGGCCGGGTCCCTCCAGCTTCCAGGGCCACACAAAGAGGCACAACCTCATCAGTGGCCTTCCGGCGAAGCTTCCTCAGAGGTACCCGTGCCCAAGGTCCCCCAGCCCAGTTCTATCAGATTTTCAAAATGATAACACACATCTGTTGGGCCCTTACCACCTACCAGATACTTTATAGGCACGTGTGCACTCTATCAGTCAACCCTTACCAACTCCCGAGGTGGTCACGGGTAACAGAAGGGGACAGGATGCACAGAGAGGTGATGCAATCTGCCTAAAGTCACACAGCAAGCCAACCGTGGGGACCTGGGATTTGAACCCGATTCCGAGTGACTTCAGAGCCTGAACTTTTTTTTAAAAAAAATTTTTTTTTTTTTAACGTTTATTTATTTTTGAGACAGAGAGAGACAGGGCATGAACAGGGGAGGGGCAGTGAGAGAGAGGGAGACACAGAATCGGAAGCAGGCTCCAGGCTCTGAGCCATCAGCCCAGAGCCTGACGCGGGGCTCGAACTCGCGGACCGCGAGATCGTGACCTGAGCTGAAGTCAGACGCTTAACCGACTGAGCCACCCAGGCGCCCCGAGCCCAAACTTTTTTATGTATTCACTTGTTTCTCCTTTAATTTTGAAATAATGGCTTCACAGGCAACCGCATACATAGTACAGAGAGGTCCTTACACGTACCCTTTGCCCCGTTTCCCGTAATAGTTGCGTTCGCACAACTGTGGTACAATTCCCAAATCGGGAAATTGACGTTGGTGCGATGTATCCTCCTCTGCCACCCTGTGTCGCCTGTGTAGGGTTGTGTGGCCACCACCCCAGTGAAGACACAGAGCTGCTCTTTGACGGCAGAGATCTCCCTGGGGCTGTCCTTCGTAGTCACAGCCCCCTCCCTCCCACCTGGAGTCCCTAAACCTTGGCAACCACCAGTCTGTTCTCCATCTCTGTGATTTTGTTCTTTCGAGAATGTTTTGTAAATGGAATCATCCACTTCTTTTGAAGCTTAGAGAGAGAGAGCGTGCGTGCATGCACAAGTGGGGGCGGGGCAGAGAGAAAAGGAGAGACGATCCCAAGCAGGCTCTGCTCCATCAGCAAAGAGCCCAGGGTGGGACTCGAACTCATGAGCTATGAGATCATGACCTGAGCCGAGATGGGCAGCCGGATGCTTCACCCACTGAGCCACCCGGGAGCCCCTGGAATCAGACCCTTCTAAGGCTGAGTGTTCACACTCAGCCTAATCCCTTGAGGTCTGTGCAAACTGTTGTGCATCAGTGGTTTGTTCCTCTCTCTTATCGCGTTGTGTTCCTCAGTATGACCTATCGCGGCCTGCTTAACCATTTGTCCAATGAGAGGACATCTTGTTTGTTTCCAGAGTTTGGCTGTTGCAAACAAAGTTGCTGGGAACACTTGTAGGTCGGTTTTAGTGTCGACTTGAGTTTTTGTTTCTCCGGGATCGGCGCCCCGAGTGTGTAATCGCTGGGTCAGAGGCTAAGTGTGTATTTCGTTTCGTTAAAGAAACCACCAAAGTATTTTCGAGAGCGGCTGTCGCATTTTACGTCCCCACTGGCCGCGTGCGACAGAGCCGGCTTCTCCACACGCTCGCCAGCATCTGGTTTTGCCGCTTTTTACTTGAACTGTTTTCACTCTAACTGTTCTCACAGGTACGTCGCGATGTCTCGCTGGGGTCTTGATTTGCATTTCCCTTCTGGCTGGTGATGCTGAACATCTTTTCACGCCCCTCATCGGTATCTGTAAACCCTCTTCAGTGACATGTGTCCTGGTTTTTCTAATTGCATTTTGTTTTTTTTTTTTTTTTTTACTGTTGAGTTTTGAGAGTTCTTTCTATATTTTCTTTTTTTAAATATCTTTTTAAAAAATTGTTTTTAATGTTTATTCATTTTTGAGAGAGAGAGAGAGACAGAGCGTGAGCAGGGGAGGGGCAGAGAGAGAGAGGGAGACACAGAATCCGAAGCAGGCTCCAGGCCCCGAGCCGTCAGCACAGAGCCCGACGAGGGTCTCAAACCCACAAACCGTGAGATCATAACCTGAGCTGAAGTCGGCTGCTCAGCTGACTGAGCCACCCAGGCGACCGTATATATTTTCAATATGAGTCCTTTGTCAGACATGTGGGTTCAAAGTATTTTCTCCCGGTTTGTAGCTGGGCTTTCCATCTTCCTAACAGGGTTTCCCATAGAGCAAAATTTCCTGATTTTGATGAAGTCCAGTTTATGAATTTTTTTTTCTCTTATGGACTGTGCTTTGGCATCATGTTCCTAGCCTGGAGCTTCTGGGTGGGTGAAAAAGTGGAGATGTGGGGGGAAAGGGAGCTCTGAGAGAGGGCAGGGAAGGCCCTCGCCCTTCCCCCAACCCTTGCCCTGTGGGTCTCTTCCGTCTGTCTGTTCCTGAGTTATATCTTTTTACCACCCGCCAATGATCTGGGAAAAAGAGGAAGAGGAGGAGGAGGAGGAGGGGAGGAAATCAACCCTAGCCCTAGGTCCTAAAGACATTCTTCTATGTTTTCTTCGGAATGTTTTTTTTTTTTTTTTCAACGTTTATTTATTTTTGGGACAGAGAGAGACAGAGCATGAACGGGGGAGGGGCAGAGAGAGAGGGAGACACAGAATCGGAAACAGGCTCCAGGCTCTGAGCCATCAGCCCAGAGCCCGACGCGGGGCTCGAACTCACGGACCGCGAGATCGTGACCTGGCTGAAGTCGGACGCTCAACCGACTGCGCCACCCAGGCGCCCCCTTCGGAATGTTTTATAGTTGTGTGTTTTACTTTTAAGTCCATGATCCGTTTGGAGTTCATTTTTATATGAGACGGGAGGCTGAAGTCAAGTTCATGTTGTAGCCTGTGGATGTCCAGTCGCTCCCCGTCATTTGCTCAAAAAGCCCATCCTTTTCCTCTTTCAAACCCGGACTTGTAACCAGGACACCTGGCCACTTCAACACTTTGTGAGTTCGTGTTCCCTGCAGGATTTTGTTTGAAGAAAAAAATGTCGCCGCTAAAATAGTTTGAAAACTGTTGAACGAGATGATGCGGACGTTCTCCTGGCTCTCATACCTTATTAGCTCCAAGCCCTGGGGTGATGCATGGAGCTCAGCGGCTGGCTTCAAAGTCCCCCAGACAAGGGACTCCTGGGTGGCTTCAAAGTCCCCCAGACAAGGGACTCCTGGGTTCCCGCCTCAGCAGCAGGCCCCTCCTGGGCCCCCTCTTACCATCTGGGCCCTCCTCCCCAGATGGGGCCTCTCGGCATAGAAAGGAGCCTTCCTTTGATGGGAGGCTCATTAGTGGGACAGAGGACACCCCTGGGCAGGTGCATGAGCCTGCGGGGAGGCAGGCAGCCCCCTCGTGAGGAGCAATGATGAGCGGGCCACGTGGACGAGGGGGTGGACGTGCCGGGGGTGGGGGTGGGGGGGAAAGAATGCACCAGGCGAGACCCGCTCTGAGGACTTGGAAGGGTGGCTTCACGATGCAAATTGAGATGCTCGCTTCTACCCACCGCCATGGGATGCCAGGAGAGAATTCCCCCAGATGCCCTGGGAGGAGCCGCAGAGGGCTCAAGGGCACGAGGAACGCGCCTCCCACCCCCCCCCCCCACCGGACCCCGCACCCCCCACCCCCAACACGTACCTGCCCCAGGATTCATCTCGCGCTGGCAACGGCCCCATCTCCTCGATGAACCGATGTCTCTCTCTTCTTTCTGCCATCCCTCCCAACTGCAATGAGACCTGAAGGTCGCTTGTCAAAATCTCTGGTTTGAGACAAGAAGTAACCAGCTAAAAATAGCAGCGTGCCTCAGGTGCCGGGCTCACGTCAGTAGGGTGCTTTAGGTTAGCGAAGCGTGCTGTCTGCTTCCTCGGGCCTCCCGACCACCTGCTGAAGCCACGGTCACAGATGATTGTGCCCACATTATAGCAGGGAAGCCTGGGGCTCAGGAAGGTCAAGGGGCTTGTCTTTTCACTTTTCCGTCTCCCTCCACTAGGCTGGAAGCTTAGAGGGATGGCTTGCTTGTTTACTGCCTCACTCCCAGCTCGACGAATAGCTTCCTAACCCAGTAAATACTCTGCACGGGAGCGCAGCAACTTGTAGGGGGGCTTGGGCGAACAGGCCCGGTGGGTCAGTTCTCGCAACGAGATCCAGCAAATAACAACAAACGACAGGTGAATGGTCCGAGACCTTCCGAAAAGTGAGAGGCACCGAGAAGTCACATCCAGCCCGTGAGTGAAGAATGGCTCTTACGGGGGCCGCGTGGGTGGCTCAGTCGGTTAAGCCTCCGACTCTTGACTTCGAATCAGGTCAAGTTCTCACGGTTCGTGGGTTCGAGCCCCGCACTGGGCTCTATGCTGACAGTACGGAGCCGGCTCGAGATTCTCTCTCTCTCCCTCTCTCTCTGCCCCTCCTCCACACCCTCTCTCTCTCTCTCAAAATAAATAAACTTAAAAAAAAAAAAAAAGAACAGTTTTTCCACGTGAACCTCAGTTAAGCAAACTGTCTTCCTCTCCCCGAGAGAATTTCATTCTGCTCGCTGGTCGACCCGTGTTACAAAAAAATTCTCCCGGATTATAATTTTGGGATTTGATCACAAGTAAGGAGGCATTTGGGAACGTTCATTTTATCCTTGTTATGTAAGTAGCCCCAGGTCACCTGCTAGGGTGACTTTTGGCTCCCAGGGCCTGAGATATTTGCTGTCTGGGCCTTTACAGAGGAAGCTTGGCCGACCCCAGCGCTAGAGGGAGGGAAATTTGAGCTCTACTGCAAGGGTTGGGGGTGATGACAGGGCACCCAGATGAAACGGTAAGGATGTGGGTGACAGATCTCTGTGTCCCCGGGCAGAGGAGGCTGGTGTGGCCGAGAGGAGGCTGCTACGTTCCCAGAGACCCGAAACGGTGACTGCCATTTACAAAGCACCCATCACGCGCCGGGGGGGGGGGGGGGCGGGGGGGCTTAGCAGGGACACCAGACAGGCAATGCAAGCGTCCTTCCCATCCTGCTTTCCTATGAAGAAACCCGAGGCCGGGGAGGTTCTCTCAGCCATTAGGGGGCAGAGCTGGGACTCTGTGATGGTTAATTTCACGCGTCAGCGTGACCTGGGCGAGGGATGCCCAGAGAGCCGGTAAGACGTTAATGCTAATGCTGGCCGTGCAGTGAGAGAGTTCTGGGCGAGATCAGCATCTGAATAGGGCGGCTGAGTGAACCAGATGGACCCTCCCCAGTTCGGCGGGCATCATCCAGACCCCAGAGGGTCTGCACGGAGCGAAAGGCAGAGGAAGGGCGGATTGTTCTCTGTCTGAGCCGGGACACGCATCCCGCATCCTGGGGCATCAGCGCTCCTGGTTCTCGGGCTTCGGACCCGGACCGGGACTCACACGACTGGTCCCGGAGTTCTCGGCCTTTGGGTTTGGACTGGCACCGTGCCATCAGCGTTTCTAGCACGCAGACGGTGCCTCATGGTGCTTCTCAGCCTCCGTGATCCTGTGAGCCAGCCCTTCACAATAGATCTCTTTCTGTATCTGCTCATATGAACAGACGTACCTCGGTACATATATCTCAGTATAGCCTCGGGCTCCTGTCTCTCCGGAGAACCTCGTACAGACTCTCACCCAGGGCTGACCACCACCCAAGCCCAGCCTCTCTCCCCGACACCCGGGGGTCTCTAGAAGGCACCCCCCTCCCCGTCCTGCAGAACTTGCTCTGCTCTGTTTTGCAACCGCAAATACTCCTTAGGTGCCTGCCCTGGGCCCAGCGACACGCTGAGTCCTTCAAACTCCTCTTCAGCCTTCAAGGCCCTTTCCAAGGTCACCTCTTCCCCAAAGCATTCTCTGGTCTACCGATGATGACAGTGGTGGAGGCTGTGATGAAGCAGACCCTGTGTTTTCCACGTCTTTTTTTTTTTTTTTTTAAAGTAGGCTTTCCGCCCAGCACAGAGCCCAACGCAGGGCTTAAACGCATGACCCCGAGATCAAGACCTGAGCTGAGATCAGGAGTCAGACGCTTACGACTGAGCCCCCCGGGCGCCCCTCTGCCATGTATTTTTGCATTTAATCCGCACGACAGCCCTTTTGAGCAGGCGCTCTTGTTACCGACCTCAGCTGACAGATGAGGAAGCTAAAGCCCAGAGAGGCGAAGTAAGCAGCCCGAGGTTGAACAGCTAGTGAGGCCATATTGGAGCTCGGTTGCCCCTGACTTCACAGTCTGCAATCTCGGCCCCACACTCTGCTGCGTCCAGAGTAAGAATGGGTCCTTTCCTGCCCTTGTGGTTGAAAGTTTCAAATCCCTATCAGACGCTTCACAAATTACAAGTCACGCAATCCTCACAGCAATCCGAGGGGCAGGTGTTTTCACTGTCGCCATCGCAACGTCTTTGGTGCTCAGAGAGGGGAGCAAAATTCTCGGATGCCACACACATCACGTAGACGGCAGAGCCGGGTCAACCCAGACTTGCAAGCTCCCAGAGGCCCGTGTCCTCCCCGCTTCACGTCGCAGCTTCTTCTGGGGACCCCGCAGACCTCCCCGGGAGAGTCCTCCAGTGTAACGTGCTTCCTGGAGTCCCCCACCATCCGCAAGGTGGCTTCGGGGTTACCGCGTCCTCGGCAGCTGGCCAGCTTTCCGGGAGCCCCACCTCCCTCCCTCCCGCCCAGCTCGGCCCAGGACCTGTGGGTCCCGGCCCCTGAGAGTTGTGCGGGCCGTGGGCCACGGCTTGAGAGTCAAAGGGAAGGGCCTTCGGAGAGGCACCAAGTTCAAACCTGCTTTGCCTGGCGTGACCCTCAGTGGGCGGCCCCAGCTTCCCAGCTGCCAGCCTGGCCATGCCAAGGACCGAGCAGGGTGCTTCAGGCAGAACCCCCGCACGAGAGAGCCGGGCTTCCCAGGCTCCTTCACGTGGCAAGCGACAGGCGTGCCCCAGGGGGTGGGGACACGAGAGCTCTTCTTCCGGCCAGCCGCTCCGCTCAGAGAGGCTGGAAAATGTCTCTGTCCCGGCGTTCATCTTGCAACCACGAACCACAACGTCAAGCACCCACCTCCTTCAGTCTGGCCCTGAATCCTTGCTGCACCTTGCGTAGGAGCGTGGCTCCTTTCCAAACCATTTCACTCATGTGTTAAGAACAGTTTCCGGGGCGCCTGGGTGGCTCAGTCGGTTAAGCCTCCGACTTCGGCTCAGGTCGTGGTCTTGGAGCTCGTGAGTTCGAGCCCCGTGTCGGGCTCTGTGCTGATGGCTCAGAGCCCGGGGCCTGCTTCGGATTCTGGGTCTCCCTCTCTCTCTGCCCCTCCCCCACTCACACTCTGCCTCCCTCTCTCTCTCAAAAATAAATAAAACATTAAAAAAATTTTTTTCAAAACCCCCCAAATTTCTGTATCAATGACTAAACCCATCAAGGAACTTTTTGCATTTAGGAGTATTTTGTTCAGGCTACTTTGCCATTAGCAGAATTACCGAGGCAAAGGGCAGGACCGCTTTAAGGCTGTGGGTGCATACCGCTTCGGAAGAATGAAGGCGCCGTGGACCCCGCCGGGAGTATGCACAGCACGACCCTACCCAGGTCCTGGCTTTGGCAGATGCATTCCGGGCCCCTAACACCAAACACCCAGCGTCTCACTACGCGCGGCACGTCTTTACTGACCCGAACGGAAGATACGTGGTTCTCAGCATGCGCCGTATAAAGGTTTTGATGCTTTGCGTATTTTAACTTCTTGAACTCCCGTAATGATGCTATGAGGTGGGTAGTGTGGTTATCCCCCTCTACAGATGAGGAAACTGAGGCCCGGGCGAGGAGAGGCTGGGTCGGCGGTGGGGGGAGTGCCTCTGTGGCACCCTGCCACGCCGCCTCCAGCCGTTTCTGCCGCCCCCAAAGGCTGACCTCCGCTCAGCAGGACCTCAGGGCTTTGCTGGCATTTGGGGGGCCGTCCCCAGGAAAAAGGTGGGCGGTGGCAAAGGGCGGACTCACCCTGTCCCGGTCTCTCCCTGGGTCTTGGGGACCACAGGCTTCTGCTGCTTGTGGTTCAATGTCTGACAACCATGGCTTAGGGTATTCTGTCCAATTTTACGGTTGTTCACGATGGGGGCTTATACAGTCGTCCTAGGTACTCAGCTACACCACCTTGCTGGCCGATGCTTCTCCTTCTTCTTCTTTAATTGTTTTTCATGTTAATTTATATTTAGAGAGACAGAGAGAGAGAGAGAGAGAGAGAGAGCGCACTCTTGAGTGGGGGAGGGCCAGAGGGATGGAGACAAAATCTGAAGCAGGCTCTGGGCTCTGAGCTGTGAACTGTCAGCCCAGAGTCCGATGCGGGGCTCGAACCCACGAGCAGTGGGATCATGATCTGAGCTGAAGTCGGATGCTTAACCGACTGAGGCACCCGGGCGCCCCCTTTTCTTTTCTTTTCTTTTTTTTTTTTTTTTTATTAAATGTTTTAGGGCCAGGGTGCCTGGGTGTCTCTGTCTGTTAAGCACCCGACTCTTGATTTCAGCTCAGGTCACGATCTCACGGTTCGTGGGTTCAAGCCCCGGGTCGGGCTCTGTGCCCATACCGGGAACCTGCTTGGCATTCTCTCTCGACCTGTCTCTCTGCCCCTCCCCCCCCAATGTCTCTCTCTCTCTCTCTCTCTTTCACAAAATAAATACAAATGAAACTTTAAAAATAAATATGTAAATAAACTCTTTAAGAAAAGTCTTAGGGCCACCTGGCTGGCTCAGAGGAGCATGTGCCTCTTGATCTCAGGGTCCCGAGTTCGAGCTCCACGTTGGGTGTAGAGATTGCTTAAATAAACAACAACAAAAAAAAAAAGTAAAATTTTTGAATTGTGGGAAAATACGCCTAACATAAAATATACCACTTAAACCAGTTTGTTTTTTAATGTTTATTTATTTTTAAGACAGAGAGAGAGCATGAGCAGGGGAGGGGCAGAGAGAGAGACACACACACAGAATCTGAAGCAGGCTCCAGGCTCCGAGCTGTCAGCACAGAGCCTGACGCGGCGCTCGAACTCTCGAACCACGAGATCATGACCTGAGCCGAAGTCGGACGCTCAACCGACGCCCGTGGTGATGTTTCTTGAACGTCTTTTTTTAGATATGAAAACAATACGGAGCATCGGCGAAGGAAAAGTAGGAAAGTACAGGAAAGGAGGGGAAAGGCCAGCCGATGACCCACGACTTTGTAAAATAAATAAATAAATAAATAAATAAATAAATAAATAAAATAAAATTTCTTTTTTTTCCATTTATAGGAGAGCTTTTGGGAACCATCCAAGCCAGCTGCTGTGTTTCACCCCCAGGGGCTCCAGTGAGAGAAGCTGATAAAAGGTCATCAGGAACCTGGCCGGCCAGGACCCTGACACTAACTAGACTTAAGTGAAGGCATTTTCCTGACCAGTGAACAGTGGGCCTTGTGTTAACCAGCCGAGTACAGACCTGGGGCCTCCCCGCGCGGCTCCCAGAGCCTGGTTTCCAGGTGCCGTGGGCGCAACTTGGCGAATCCCTTTCCAGCACAGAAGGCCGCTGACGCTGCCCTTGGGAACCCATGGGTGTGTTTCTCCTCTGCCCTGCCTTCCCTGGCCTCATCAGCTAGCAATCAGCCAGGTAGTTTGTTTTCCCTCTGATGGCCTTTATTTATTTATTTTTAACACAACCAGCTACGATTTTGGTGGATTCTGGGGTTTTTTTGGGGGGGGAGGTGGGGGGTTATATCTTCAGGGATCAAGGAGCAGCGGCTATACCTAAGGGACCAGAGCGCTGGGTCTGGGCCCTTGGGAAACAATTGAATTCCTGCCCCCAAGGAATCTAAATGCTAATCACAGGCTGGTTTTTTTGTTTTTTTTTTGTTTTTTTTTTTGGCCCCAAAAGAGAACTGGCAAACAAAGACCAGCTTTGAGAAATCATCATAATTAGAGCTGCCATGGCTCATGGTTCTTTTCTAGGGACAATTGGGTACTTAACACACATTCATTTTTTTTAAGACTTTTTTTTAATGCTTATTTGTTTTTAAGAGAGACAGAGAGACAAAGCCTGAGCAGGGGAGGGGCAGAGAGAGAAGGAGACACAGAACTTGAAGCCGGTTCCAGGCTCTGAGCAGTCTGCACAGAGCCCGACGCGGGGCTCGAACTCACGGACCGCGAGATCGTGACCTGAGCCAAGGTCGGACACTTAACCGACAGAGTCACCCAGGCGCCCCTCACACACGTTATTTTATTCCTTCTTGGGAGCAGGCCTTGTTCCTTCCCGCCGAGGGAAGCTCAGAGGTGAGTGGATTAGCTTTAGCTCACACAGTTGATCTGCGGGAAAGCCTAGATAATGCCAATTTATAACTATTATTGTTACTATTATTATAGCTAGCATGCATTGAGCACTTACCAGGTGCGGGCAAAGATTCATGTACTCTGTCTATAATTTTATGAAATCCTCCTTAGAGCGCTAGGAGGTGGCTATTTTTATCATCATCTGTCCATCTTTCAGGTGACCAAACTGAGGAACAGTCTCTCACAGCAGGCTACCTAGACCGTGGGGGAGCCAGGACTCGAACCGGGGTCTCCCACACCACCCATCGTTACCCTTCAGCCCACCCTGCCCCCTGACCTCTGACTGGCTTACTGATTCACAGCCACCGCGTCCGCGTCCGTGGACGACGTTAGCAATTGCTTTACGGGCAGACTTGGGAGCCGGGGTTTGAAATGATCCCATCAGGTCGCGGGCAGGGGCTGGGACAGAGGGCCTGTGGGGTTTGTCTGCTATCCCCGCAGACCACGCCACCTCTCCCGAGAAAGGAGAGTGGCACCGGCCCCCGCCCCTCCCCCCTCCCCCCCCTTCCCGGGTGACACGTTATCTTTGGCAGAATCTGAGAGACTGTGTGCGTTTAGTTCACAGGCATTTGCAAGTTTGGCCACAATCTCTGCTCGGGACTGGTGAAAACACAGGCCCCCATATGCGAATTTTATGTCTGCTTTCTCATTAAGAGAAGTTTTAGCTCCTTTTTTTTTGGAAACAGCTTTTTGTACCTTCCAGGCTGGCTGTGAAGTTAACCCTTGGCTCTACGCATCCCTCTTTTTTAAAATGGAATCTTTCGGGGCGCCTGGGTGGCTCAGTCAGTTAAGCGTCCGACCTCGGCTCAGGGCGTGATCTCACAGTTGGTGAGTCTGAGCCCCCGCCTCGGGCTCTGTGCTGACAGCTCGCAGCCTGGAGCCTGCTTCGGATGCTGTGTGTGTGTGTGTGTGTGTGTGTGTGTGTATGTCTCTCTCTCTCTCTCTCTCTCTCTCTGCCCCTCCTCTTCTCGCTCTCTCTCTCTCTCTCAAAAATAAATAAACATTAAAACCATAATAATAAAATGGAATCTTTCCTTTGTCCCCGAGCCCCCCCCCCATCTGTTTTTCCTGAAGACTCCTCTTTTCATTGAGGTATAATTTGCATACAATGAAAGTCTGAGCTAAATCGCAGCAGCCCGGCAGCTCAGTGCCTGGCCCTTGGGTTAGTTACGCACCTGTGTCTCCAGGGACCCTGGGGAAGAGGGACACCCCCTCTTGGCCTCCATAGCATCAGCTGGGTAAGAGCGGAGCAGTGAGAGAATAGGTCATTTCTCGGGGTGGGGACCCCGTGAGAGATGGGAGTGGCCAGCGGGGGGCCTTTCCAGCGATGGGAGATGCGGTCGAGGAGGACCCGAGCCTAGCTCTTCAGGAGTGTGTGTGTCCGTGTGTGTGTGTGTGTGTGTGTGTGTGTGTTTGCAAAGCCCAACTGCGACAACGTGTGCTGCTGAAGAAGCAAACATGACACCGGGCACTTGTGACCTGGGATGACGGCGGTCGGGGACTCTTACAATAATACAGAGACATGGGAGCGAGCTCTGAATACCCCACAGGCAGCCGCGGACCCACAGCCAAGAAGCAGATCGAGGGGCCCGAACAGTGTTTAAAAACATTTTTTTAAAGTGTTTTATTCATTTTTAAGACAGAGAGAGAGCGTGAGCAGGGGAGGGCAGAGGGAGAGGGAGACACAGAATCCGAAGCGGGCTCCAGGCTCTGAGCTGTCAGCACAGAGCCCGACGCGGGGCTCGAACTCACGGACCGTGAGATCATGACCTGAGTTGAAGTCAGATGCTTAACCGACTGAGCCACTCGGGTGCCCCTCTTACATTTTTTTTAATGCTTATTTTTGCAAGAGAGAGAGTGAGTGGAGGAGGGGCAGAGAAGGAGAGAGAATCCCAAGTAGGCTCCAAACTGTTAGTATAGAGCCCGACGCGGGGCTCAAACTCACAAACCATGAGATCATGGCCTGAGCCGAAGTCAGATGCTCAACTGACTGAGCCACCCAGGTGCCCCCTGAAGAGCGTTTCTTTATCAGCGCCCCTGCCAGGAGGGGGAGGCTTCCCTGATTTACTCAGGGCATGTATTTGCCCGAGACCCAGATTGGGGAGACAGACCTAGCACGTTTTTAGGGGACAGGGTGACCCCATTTGTAAATTAGTTTTCTGGGGGAAGGCTGGGAGGCAATGATGGGGGGGAGGGGCAAGGAGAAGGGCAAAATCCAAAGGTTGTTATTCAGGGTGAAGGTGACTGTCTCTGCATTAATTTGATCTTGCTTTCCTTTAGACGCTTGCCCTAGCATTCCATCCTTCCAAAGAGCTACCCTTTGAAGTTTTCCTTTTACCAATATTTTCTGAGCACTGGCTGAACCGTCACCATTCCTGCCACTGGGGATAGAGCAGGGACCAGTGGCAGACAAAGACCCTGCCCTTCTGGGGCTTCTATTCGATCGAAGGGAGACAGACATCCAGCAAGGCAAGGAGGTGAATTGTGATGTCTGTTAAAGGAGGAGGGTCCCATGGAGCAGGGAAGGGGAGAGAGTGTGCCAGTTGGAAAATTTACACTTACAGACGGGGTGGGCAGGGAAGCTTTCACTGGGAAGGAGGCATTCTGGCTAGGGAGCTAGCTGGGAGACAGGAGGCTACCGGGGGGACAGGGGGCGGGGGAAACACTGGGCAGAGAGAAAAGCAGGTGCAAAGGCCCTGAGGTAGGTAAATGCCGACCGTATCCAGGATCTGTGGGCATGGAGGCTGGTGTGGCCAGAGTGGAGGGAGAGAGGTGAGGAAATGAGGTGGGAGGGGTCAGGGGTTTAGGGGAGGTCATATAGGGTCTCAGCTGGAGACCTGAGGGCACTGAGTAGATGGGGGACATGATTCTTCTTTCTAAAAATGGACTACTTTGCTCTCTCTGTGTCGAGAAGGAGCCAGGAGACACAGCCGGGAAATCAGGATTCCCGTGTGACAATCCAAGTGAGCCACGAGCACGGCAAGAAATGGTTGTTTTCAGATGTGTCCTGAAGGTGGGGCCACTGGATTCATTGATTGCGGGGTGCGGGAGCAAAACACAAAGGTGACCATAATTTTCAGCCTAAGCACGGAGTCACTGTCATCAGAGGAGAGGGGAGACCCACGGGGTAGAAGCAGGTTGGAGTGGTGGGGGAGGGCAGCAGATGAGAAGAGGGGACCCCTGGGGAGCTCAGTTTGGGACACGTTGACCTGCGATGCCACGGGACGTCCACGTGGAGACGGGAGCAGGCCGCTGGCCCCGAGGGCGGAGGTGGGAAGAGGTCTGGCCTGGACGCAGAGTCACGTGAGTCGTTCGCTTCAGCGCAGGCGCATCATTAGAGCCTCGAAACCACATAGGATCTCCGAGGGAACAGCAGCTCAGATGGTATCTAGACAGCTGCTCGCAGCTTCGCCAGCTCAGGGCTCACATTTCACAGGAGAAAAAGTGAGGTCCAGAGAGGGGAGGTTTCTGGTCCAAGGTTGCACAGCCAGCTGATGGCAAAATTAGGAATAAGACTTTGATTCCCCGGTTGCCAAGGTCGGCGTCCTTTCCTGCATCCAGCTTCTGAGTGCCTTTTTTTTTTCCTTTAAATGTCTATTTCCTTATTTTCGAAAGAGAGAGCAGGGGAGGGGCAGAGAGAGCGGCGGGAGAGAGAGAATCCCAAGCAGTCTCCACACTGTCAGCATGGAGCCCGAAGTGGGGCTCGATCCCATGAACCACAAGATCGTGACCTGAGCTGAAATCAAGAGTAGGACGCTTAACCGACTGAGCCACTCAGGCGCCCCTCTTAGTGCCTTTTTGCGATGAGTAAGGCTCACGGGGCTCTAACCCTTTGCCATCTGACCATGAGGTCGCCAGAGAGCGGGGATGGCTTCCCCCCGCCACGTGGCCGTCGAGGGCATTAGGACTTCTGCTCCTTGCTCCCCAGTCCCATCTATGCCGCCTCCTCCAGGAAGCCATTCTCTCAAGCCTGCGTCACCTGGACCTTCACTTGTCTTCTGCCCATGTCACCAGACTCCAGGCTCTGGGTCTTTGCCACTTTGTGTCGCATCGCCCAGGGGTCAGCAGCTGGCGGTGACAGCGAGCCTCTCCTTGCCCAGATCCTGCGCAGCTTCCTCTGAATCCTTCCCCGTGAGGTGCTGACCTCTGGGTTTCCACGTTCCAGTGTCTCTGCACTGTCCTGCGTCCTCTGCAAGAACCCCGCTGAACCGGCTCAGCCAAGAGCCCTCATTCGCCACGTCTGATCACCCCCCATGTCTGATGGGGTTCCTCACGCCCCGCCACTGCCCTGGGGATGTCTGGTCACCCTGGCCTGCCTTCAGTGGGACTCCAACTAGGTGGGTGTGTGATAGGGCGATTTAGAAGAAGAAATGCATTTGGTCTTCCTCCGGTTCTGGCCCAGAGACCCTGAAACCCTTGCAATTTCCTATAGAAGAGCCATCGGCAGGGGCATCTTTTGTTGTGATGTTTACTTCTGTCCTCAGTTCCTGAAATGGCTTGGTCTTCTGTTACCTGTGACAGGTGCTTTTCAGCCACCCCTGAGTTTATGTTACTGAGGTCAGTTTTGGAAAGGCCCTGAGATGGGGGCTGGGTGCTGGGAGAAACTAACAAGCTTGGAAGCTTCCGACGTTCAGCCCTGCCCCCAGGACCTCGGGGTGGGGAGAGGGGCTGGAGAAGGCGTTCAATCACCTATGGCCAATGTTTTCATCCATCCCAATGTAATGAAGCCTCCAGTAAACCCCCAAAGGACAGGGCTCAGGGGCCCGAGATTCAGAGAGCTTGTGGGTTGGTGGGTGTGGAGGTGCTGGGGTGGGGGAGGGATGGCCCCTGGGGGGGGTAGGGCAGGCTCAGAAGCTCCTCCCCTTCCCGTACACCCTGCCCCGTGCCCCCTCCCTCCTATCCTGCTCTTCCCAAGCCACATCCTGTGATAACTCAGCGATCGAGTACGTCACGTTCTGTGAGTTCTGTGAGCAAATTAACCCAACCCGCGGAGGGGGTGGGGAACCTCCAACCTGCAGCCAGCCGGGCCAGGGGTGCAGGTGACAACCTGGCCCACGGTTGGCTTCTGAAGCGGGGGCTGTCTTTTAGGACGGAGCCCTGCCCGGCTGGGATCTGATGCCATCCAGGTAGATAGCGTCGGAACCGAGGTACATCGCAGGACGCGTGGCTGGTGTCTCCCACACGTTTGGTGCCCCGAGCCCAGAAGTGTTCGGAAGGAAGACAATTGTGCCCTCTTCCTTCATTGTTGCTTAAGCCAGAATCCCGCCGCCCCCCGCCACCCCCACCCCCGATATTTCCTCTTGGAAACTCTCCATCCATCCACACCCACCCTGCTCCTTGTCTTTGCCTGCCCACCTTCTCTCGCTGGGTCCCTTGCTTGAGCCCAGTCTCTGTCCCCTCCTGCAGAGTCCCCTGCAATGGAACCCTCCATTCACGGCCGTAGTGCCCCCGAGTCAAGCCTGCCTTGCTGCCCTTTGACAAGTGCCATGAATAATTTTTTTTCTTTTACAGGAGAAACCGCCTTGTAGGGGGTAATGTCTCTCCGTGACCGTCTCCTTGAGGGAAGAAGTAACCTCTTTGGGGGTGGGACCCACGTGCTTTGCCGTTTCCGTCAACGGTGCCAGGCCGAGCCCGGCACCGGGGACGCGTAAGTGATGCGGGAGGGTTTGGAAGGCGGCGGGCGGGTGGCCCTGACCGGTCGGATCTCATGCCCCACAGTCTTGACTTTGGGATGACACATCTAAGGCCGGAGGTAAAGGAGGAGACAGCCAGTGGTTTTCTCCGAGCTGAGGGACAAGAAATGGGTGCGAGGGTGGGGATCTTTGCCTCTCGTTGTGGATAAACCCGGAGAAACTTGTCTTCACTCGGAACCGTTCTCTTCGCCAAGGATCCTTCCTCCCCACTTAGCTCCTGAAAATGGCCCCTGGGTGTGCAAATA
This sequence comes from Leopardus geoffroyi, assembly GCF_018350155.1. Taxonomy (NCBI): domain Eukaryota; kingdom Metazoa; phylum Chordata; class Mammalia; order Carnivora; family Felidae; genus Leopardus; species Leopardus geoffroyi. Next base: position 12,500,724 of record NC_059328.1, read on the forward strand.
GCCCTCGCAGTGCAGAGTGTTCAGGCCCTCCTGACATTGGGGGCCGGGTGGGTCTTCTTCGTGGGGGCCATGGTGCTACGTGGCACAGCCTCCCTGACCCCCACCCGCTAGGTGCCGGTAACATCTGCCTCTCCCACCTGACCCCCAAACGTCTCCAGACACCTGCCAGATGTTCCCTGGGAGCACGATCGCCTCCCTCCGCAGCTGAGCACCACGGAGTTACTGTTCGGGATTATTTTCATCTGTGGCAGCAGGAGGGGGGGGGGGGCTGGAGTGGGGCCCCGATGGGGGAGGTGACCAGAACCAGATGTGTAGCTTTGATCGCTACCCTGAAACCCACTTTATGGGCACGTGTTTCCTATCTAGAGGGTTTTTTTTTTTTTCCAGAGCTTTTTTTTCCCCCACTGTTATAAACTCTCAGTGGGGGACGGGGGGGCTCCGAGAGACTTACCTGGCTCCCCCTATACCGTTGAAGGGGCCGACCAGAGAGCGATGTCGCGGTTGATGAAAACGGATCCAAATCTCCCCAGGGAAGGGGAAGGAGGGCGAGTCTGGCCTCCGATCCTGGCCCGGCAGAAGATGGCCGTGTGACCTCCAGCTCGCCGTTAGCCTCTGTGAGCCCTGAGGTTCCGAGGCACCCAGGGATGGGAGGTCCCCAGAAGGCAGCGCGCGTGTGGCCGGTCGTTGGCTGGCCCCGTAGAGGCTAACTCTCTGTTTTAGCTCCAAATGGCGATGCCGAGCCTGGCCGCCTAATGGCCTCATGATGTTGAACTCTGCAGAGATAAAACCAAACGTCAAGGTCGTTCCCCCCACGCAGGTGTGAGGGCCAATTCACGTCGGGTGGTTATGCTGTGCGGGCAGCACTGGGAGCCAGGAAGGAGGAAGGAGCAAAGGGCTGGGATCCGGAGACGTCCTCTGTTGACTTCTTGCTTGGTGCCGGACCCACTCCAGTATTCCTCCAAAGTTTGACGTTTTCTTGCAAATGTCTGGGGAAGATTAAAGAAGTAGGCGCACGAGCGAGCATGAACGCACGCGCGGTGGCTGCGAAGGAAGAGGCTCGTCTGCTCAATTCTGCCTTCGTTACTTACAGTGCGTTGTGCCCCCGGGGCCCCCGCAAACCCCTAAAACACCACTCTCAGGGGTGGGGGTGGGGGTGGGGGTGGGGGCGTCTGCAGGTGGCACCATGGCCGTAGGAAGAGCGCACGTTGCTTTGAACAAGCAGCAGAGAGAGAACAGGTTAGACCGCAACTTGACTCGTATGGATTGAGAGACGTGAGCCAGACACATCAAATAATTAGCCCCCAGGACTGGTCTGTGTGAGGCCTCTTCTCCTTTGGGTTCTGATAAAGGGCCCAAGGTTCTAGTTTGTTCTGAAAGCTCCCGGATTTGAAGAGCTGAAAAGCCAAACCCTTCCTTCCCTCCTCCCTCCCCTCTTCCTTCCTTCCTTCCTTCCTTCCTACCTTCTTTCCTTCCTTCCTTCCTTCCCTCCCTCCCTCCCTCCCTTTCTTCCTCCCCTCCCTTCTTCCTTCCTTCCTTCCCTCCCTCCCTCCCTCCCTTCCTCCTTCCTTCCTTCCTTCCCTCCCTCCCTCCCTTTCTTCCTCCCCTCCCTTCCTTCCTTCCCTCCCTTTCTTCCCTCCCTCCCTCCCTCCCTCCCTCCCTCCTTCCTCCTCTCCCTCCTTCCCTCCCATCTCCCTCCTTTCCTTCTGTCCGTCCATCCCATGGTATTATCCAGGCAAACCCTTCCTGCCCCCAACTAGTTCAGTGCAACCTACCCAATCTCCATGCAGGTGAACCTTTAAATCAATCGCATGCCCGGGACACAATTTACATTTTAATGCACGAGATGTGCGTCACTATCGGGTAGAGTCCCAAGTTACCTTAGAGGCCAGAAACGGGTAGGCAGGCAGCTAGTCGAGACTCTCATGACATTTCGGTCTTTCGTGATTTTTCCCTACACTCCTGATCGTCTTTCTGCTTCGCTTTACCCCTGCTCTCTCTGGTCCGGCCGCCCGGCCTCCTCGCCTCCTCCTGCCCCTTGGACAGGCTAAGCTCCTGCCTCAGAGATGTTGCCCTTGCTGTCCCATCTGGCTGGAATGTGCTGCTCCCACATATCCGAGTTCCTCCAAGCCCTCATCGCCCTCGGTCTCCGCTCAGATGTCACCTCCTCCAGGCAGCCGAAACAAAAGTGCCACCCACGCCTGTCCCCTTCTCTGCTGTCTCCCTCTCCCCAGCACTTACTGGCACATTCTGCACTTCCTCCTAACCCGCAGGAGCTTGTCTCCCGCTCTGCACGGTTGTGGCCAGAAGGAAGGCGTGACCGCTGGGTCCCCGGCAGTAGGACTTCCGCTAGCTTTAGAACGGGAAATGAGCTTACGATCTTTTTGGCATCCCACCGTTGCAAGGACGAGGAAACCAAGGGCGGGGGGAGAGAAGAGCTCGTCACCCCCATGCAGTGGGTCCAGCTTAGGGCCAGGCAGTGGGAAGGAGTGGGGACACCTGTGTTCCAGAACCTGCTGCTGCCGGGCTGGGTCCTTGCTCTGGGAGCCTGGGCCGAGTTCCTCCAGCTCGGCCAGTCTGTCTCCGGGTCTGGAGCGCAGGTGCGCCACCGCTGGTGCTCTGTGGGAGGATGGAGAATGGGGGCGACCCTGCAGCGAATGTCAGCATGTTACTAGGAACCCACAAAATCGTGATACAGGGCCACACGGTTCTCAGAATGCAGGCCAGCCTGTGTGCTCGCGAGCTCACCTGCTTTTTTTTTTAAGTGTATTTATTTTGGTGGGGGGGGGAGGGGGCACAGAGAGGGAGAGGGAGAATCCCCAGCAGGCTCCGCACTGTCAGCGCAGAGCCCAACGCGGGGCTCGAACTCACGAACTGTGAGATGGTGGCCCGAGCCGAAATCAAGTCGGACGCTTAACCGACTGAGTCACCCAGGCGCCCCTCACCTGGTTTGTGAAGGGAACTAGCAGGGAGTTGGTTTGGGGGAGTCCGGATCGGAGCAGGACTCTCAGGGATGGCTCAGAGCGGTGGTCCTCTGAGCTGCATCTGGGGGTCGATTATCTGCGTTTCCAACAAGTTCCCAGGCGGCCAGATCGCGGCCCAGCTCCTGCTTCTCTCTCTCTGCCTTTGCTGACTGAGGCTCCCTCCAACTCGTGGTTCCCGTTTCTGCCTGCTCCGCCCGTGCAGCGCCTTCCTCCACCTCCCCCACCCGACCGGGATTTCCTCTTGTGTCCTCAGGCTCGAGGAGCCTGATGAAGGGCTGGAACTCACGAACCTTGAGACCATGACCTGAGCTGAAACCAGGAGTCCAGCTTTTCAGGGTGGCCCTTGCCGGTGGCTCTGGCCGCTCGAACCTAAACGGTTTTGGCCTCAGTGAATTGCATTTCTGAATCAGGCTACCCATCTCTCAATGCAGGACACCTCCTCCAGGAAGCCTTTCCAGACCACCCAATCTTGGTCGGGTATTGCTCCCGAGTCCTGTGCTTACCCCTCTCTTAAACGGTCCATTTCCCGTCAGGGGACTGCGCGCCCATCGGGGAAGGGATCATGCCCTTAATGGGCTCAGCATCCCTAGTCCTCTTGGTGTCCTTTTCGCCGAGGCCAGCAGAGGGCGCCTCAGCTCCACGATTCCGCCCCTGCCCTCAGGAGGCATCTGGACAAAGGAGAGGGGCTTCCCTTGCTGTTTGGAAACCAGGTCACCTGTGGTTAAGAGCCCAGGACCTGGCCCATACATTCCTAACTGTGTGATCTTGGGCCTGGCGATTTGCCCCTCAGACCCTCAATTTTTCTCTTCTACAAATTGGCTATAATAACGCCCCTAAGGATTTTGTATTTAACAAAATGATCACGTGAAACCCTTAGCCCCGCCTGGCTCAGGATTCGTGAGTCCGCCACCGACTAGCTTGGTGACCACGAACTCGTGACTTCACCTCTCTGTGCCTCAGTTTTCTCATCTGTGGTATGGGGATAATTTTAACCACCCCTTCCATAGGGCAGTTGTGAAAATTGAGACGATACATGTAAAACACCCAAGAACAGTGTGGGGCATGTGGTTGTGCTATATTATAATTTCCCTTTATTGTTATTATTACCTGGTGACGATGATCATACTCAAGGTCCGGGTTCACATTCCAGCTGATTGTGGCTCCAGAGGAAAGGCAGCTCCTCCCTGCCTTCCTACGCTCTCCCTGCTCCCCCAGACCTAATGTTCCTGGTGGGGTCACGGTCTGTGTCCCAGCTTCTCCTGGGAAGGGCCGGTCGAGGCTTTTGGCCTGAGCTGGGGTGCCAGTGCATCTGGAAACTTGGCTCCCCTGAGTCAGGCTGCAGCTCACGGCAGGAGCGGGCGCCTGGGGGGGGCCCCCGGGATGCCCCCATGCCTACCCCACCCTGAAACCGAGACTGCCCTGATCCCCGGATGAGCCCTGCTCCCGGGGTTGGGAGGGGGAGGCAGCGGGCAGCAGGGAGGCTGGGGGCCAGGTCAGCCTTCCAGCCAAGCTGGGGGATGGGGGCGGGCTGAACCGTATGCTGCCTCCATCTACCTAAAGGAGACCAAAAAATAAGTAAATAAATAAAAAGTCCTTGTCTTCTCTTTCCCTCTCCGGGCAGGTTGGTAGAGCAACATCTCCATCAAGGACAAAAGTCCACATTTTGGAGCCTGATGGTCTGGCTTTGAACCCTGACTTTACTTCCTACCGGCTGTGTGACATCGGGCACGCGAACGAACCTCTCTGAACCTCAGTTTCCTCATAGTGATGCAGGGAGGGTCAAAAACGTGAAACACATGTTGTAGGTGTGTGTTTCGCCGTTGCTTTCGAGATTCTGTGTTGTCTTCAGTTAAACAACACAAGATTAGAGTTGACCCTTGAACGACGTGGGGGTTAGGGGCGCAGACACCCCGCACAGTGGAAAATCTGCGTACAACTTTTGATCCCCCCAAACTTTAACTCTTTCTAGCCTCCTGTTAACCAGAAGCCTTACTGATAACACAAGCCGTCGATTAACACATAGTTTGTGTGTTGTATGTATTATACGCTGTATTCTTACGATAAGGCAAGCCAGAGGAAAGAAAATGTGAAATCAAACGGGAGTGTGGAGGGCCGAGGGCAGACCGCCCCGAGATGGTCCACTTTGGCATGAAGATTATTTTTAAAATTTTTTTTTAAGTTTATTTATTTTGAGAGACAGAGCGAGCAGGGGAGGGGCAGAGAGGGAGAGAGAGAATCCTAAGCAGGCTCTGTGCTGTAGAGCCCGATGCGGGGCTTGAACCTACAAACCGTTGAGATCATGACCTGAGCCGAAATCAAGAGTTGGACACTTAACGGACTGAGCCAGCCAGGCGCCCCTGGCACGAAGGTTATTTTGAGCCGATGGCAATTGAGACCCTGAGGCCTCGAGAGAAATATTTGTCCCTCCCTTAACTACATAGAAGCATGTAAATTGGGGTCTTTCCCAGAAGCAGGGCTATTATCAGAGACATACTTTATCTGAGTGACCCATCTATATGGCAGGAGAGACATCTAATTACCAAACATCTCCTCTTATCGCCCTGCGAGGTGCATTTCTTTCCTCCGAAGTCCCTGCCCCCTGCCCCCTTCTCTTTAGCTCAGAACGATGTGCGTATCTCATCGTGCCCGACTGTCTCTGGAATCTCCGTGTCTGTGTGGATTCCCCGTACGCACTCTATTAAATTTTATCTTCTCCCATTAATCTGTCTCAAGTCAATTTGATTCGTGGTCCAGCCGGAAGGACTCCGGAAGGGGGACAGGAGTTCCTGCTCCCCGACAGAGGAAAGGATACATTTATAGTGCTGTACTGTATCTATTGAGAAAAGAAATCCACATGGACATTCCAAGTCCGTGCAGTTCAAACCCATGTTGTTCAAGGATCCCGTGTAGATTCTCGCCACGAGCTGCGGGCCTGACCCCGAGCTTCACGTGCTCCTGTCTCTGAGTCGAGAGGTGGGGCTACTGCCCTCGGGACGAAGGGGAAGCCGCTCAGAACACTGGCCCTTTACGGTTGTGACTTTGGCAATGCCACACAGCAACAGTGAGAGGTAGCATCATCGTGCCCATTTGTAGGGAAGAAGACTGAGGCCCCAGGAGGTGGAATGACTTGCACAAGAGCCACAACTGTAAGACCGGGGGGTTCGGCAGCTGCCTCTGGGGTGGAGAAGGGGGCACAAGAATAGAAACCAAGTCTCGCCCTTGACCCTGACCGCCATCCTGGCGTACTGCTCAGTGCACAACGCCAGGGGGCGCCGTGCGCCTTGCAGAACCCTCCTGCTGCTCCCTGGCCCCCAGCGGAGCCGCAGCTGCGTCTGACTACCGATCTCTGTGAGGACAGTTCTGTGGGGACAGCACTGCGGCTGGTAATGACCAATTATGCTCATCACTGGCCTCTTGGGAGCCGGGCCCCCCTCCAAGCCGTTGGCTTCAGCACCCCCTCCAACTTGCTTTCTGTTTCTGCCATGTCTTGGGTGCGCCCCAGCTGTTTGGGCTGTGAATTTAATTCTCAGGATGACCCTGAGCTTGGCGGAAGGCAGGGCCAGTAGGAATCTAACACATCCGTGGGTGGCCGGGAAAATCGACGGAAATAAGCTGTGCCTCTAAGGGTTCTCGGTGAGGCGCCTCCACCTGAGAGGCCTGAGCTGGAAAGGACAGAGGCTCAAGTTGAATACTGAGCAAGTGTGGATGATTCGGGGGGGCGGGGGGCGGGCGAGAGAGTAGGAGGCAGTAATAGTGAAGCGACAGGCCTGCGTTCAAATCCTGGCCCAACCACCGTATAAGTGACCAAAACACCCACCATGCTCCGTTTCTCCCGGCGTCGTGGAGTCAGTTTTTCTACTCCTTGCCTCGACCGAAAGAACATGGTGGACAGAGGGACAAGTGACTTCTAAGTCAGGGGGTCAGGAGGTTCTGCCCGCTTGCACGTTCCTTCTCGGACCCTTGTGACCATCGCGTGACACGAGCCTGCGGCCCATGAGGACCACGGGGAGGACAGGATCCCGAGCACGCGCTTCCGAAACCAGCAGACGGCAGCCTTGTGAGCAAGCCAAGTCCAGCTGAGATCAACTCTGCGTAGTCCCGGCCAGAGGAACCGCACGGCTGACCGTGAGCTACGGTACAGGCTTATCATCTTCAGCCATTAAATTTTTTCTTTTATTATGCGGCAATCATTTGTTGAGACAGCCATTTATACTTCAATGATCACGGTCAAGTTGCTCACCCTCGCTGAGCCTCGATTTCCTTTCTTTTTAATTAAGATTTTTTTAATGTTTGTTTTTGAGGGAGAGACAGAGTGTGAGCGGGCGAGGGGCAGAGAGAGAGGGGGAGACACAGAACCCGAAGCGGGCTCCGGGCTCTGAGCCGTCAGCAGGGAGCCTGATGCGGGGCTCGAACCCACGAACCGCGAGATCATGACCTGAGCTGAAGTTGGACGCTCAGCTGACTGAGCCACCTGAGTGGCCCTGAGCCTCGATTTCTTTATCTGTGATATGGGCTTGCAAGCAGCTGAAGTCGCAGAGGATTGACATGAGGAGTGGAATGGGGGCTGCTGTACTGCCATAGAAGCAACTCCCAAATCCTTTCTTTTCTTTCTTTTCTTTTCTTTTTTTTTTTTTTAAAGATTTTATTAGGCCGTCTCTACGCCCATCTTGGGGCTCGAACTCACAACCCCAAGATCAAGAGTCACGCGCTCCACCAACTGAGCCACCAGGCGCTCCTCTCCCAAATCTAAATGACGGAAACAACAAAGGACTGCTTCGGGTTGGGGACTCCGCTCATTGCGGTCGGGTAGAGTCCTAGGCTGGCGAAGTTCCCTGTCCTGAGCGGTGGGCTGGTGTGCCAGAGGGACCGGGCAGGGTCTCGCTCTGGCAGTTGAGTGCTCCGCTCGGAGGTGACAAACAGGACCCCTCCATTCCCAGCTGACTGCCCGCACCCGCCCGGGGCGTCAGGAGGTGCCAGCCTTCCTACCCGGAGAGAGAGCCGGAAATAATTGCTGAACAGCATTTGTACGCGTTTAGCTGTTGTTCTCTGCTTTTCAAGTCCGGGAAAACCGAAAGGGGAGTGAAAGCCATGCTCATAGACGGGATAATCGCAGCTCTGTTTATTGAGCACCTACTATGTGTCATTGAGGCCCCAGCCTTCAACGCGGGGCTCGAACTCATAAAGCGTGAGATCACGGCCTGAGCCGAAGTCGGTCGCTCAACCGACTGAGCCACCCAGGCGCCCCTGCAAAGTCATTTGCAACCCTCACCACCATCGCCTGCACTCTCAGTAGAGTGAATGCACCCACATACCCTAGAGCTGTGTGAGCATTTCTTACGGAAACCTCTCCGCAGCCCTCTGTCATCATCCCCTTTTTACACAAGTGGGAGCAGGTGCACAGAGAAGCTCAGTGTCCCGTCCAAGGTCACGCGGCTGGTGAAAGAACCGGGACGGGCAGCCTGGCCCGGGGTGTTCACTGTTAACCTCTGTGCTATAAAGGGCTTTCACATCCTGGGGCTTGTCTGAGCTTCCCCGAAACACACACGCGCGCGCACACACGCACACACACACCCCAACACCACCCCCTGAGAGATGGGCAGGTTGGACTTCCTACTCCAACTCTCCAAGTGTGGGATCTGAAGCCTAGGGACACGTTCAGGGTTGTAGGACTGATCACCTGGTTTCGAGAACAGTGCCCTTTCCACACCTGGGGGCTCGGGGAGAACGCGGTGTGGACGGTGGTGTTCCGATCAGCTGTTGCTGTGTAACGAACCGCCCCGAAACCTCATGGCAGGAGACAACCATTTTGTGGGGCTAATAATAGACTCTGGAATCGGACGGGGTACAACGGGGCGGCTCGTCTCTGTTCTGTCACATCCGGGGCCCCAGAGGCTGAAAGAGTAAAATCTGGGGGTGACTCAACAGCCGTTCCCTTCTTCCCTGCCCGGCAGTGGGTGCCAGACTCGGTCGGGCTGTTGACCAGAGCGTTGGCACACGACCCCTTCTCGTGGCCCTGGTGGCCTCGGGGTCGGCCGTGCCTCACGTCGTGGCTCCACAGGTGAGTGTCCCAGCCGACAAGGTGGAGGTCAGGCGGCCTGTTCTGACCCGGCACCGCTGGTGCCACGGCATCCTGTCGGCTTCGAACCAGCCACCAGCCTGCCCAGATTCAGGCCTGGACCCTGTCCCTCCGTGACCAGAGAGCCAGAATTTGTGGACGTGGTTACAAATCAAGGCCGGCCCGGGGGCCATGGAAAGCTGGGACGGAGAACGTGGAGCTCCAATGGGCTTGGGCTGGAGGCTCTGATGAGCCCTGGCCCCCAGCGTCCCATCACCACCTCGTGGCCATACTCGGGGTGTCTGTGGTCCTGCGAGCTTCCTGTCCTCGTTTTGGAGAACACGCCCCTGGTGGCCAGCAGGGGGCGCCCAATGCCCTTGTCCTCCGTGGGTTAGGAGGGGACGAGGGAGGACGACCCCGGTGGCCTCTCTGGGCACAGTCGCCCAGCAAGGAGCCCTGGAGGGGGCCCCGGCTGTGTCCACACCGCGTCGGTCCCGCCCCGCAGTCTCCGCGACACCCTGTTGACGGCTTTCCGGCTCTCCACCAGCTGTGCCAGCCCTTTAGCACCCTCTCGGGGAGCACCGTGGGCAGGGGGTCCGGCGCTGGTTTTGCGGCCGGCTGGGTTGTGAGACCGAGCAAATCCCCCGCCTGGACTCGGGGTTTCCCAGACACGAGAGCAAGGGGGCTGGGCCACAGGATCCCCAAGTTTCCAGAACACCACTGAATTTCTTCTCAGGTGGAAACCCCACCTCCCAAGGCTGGCTGCAAGCTCCTTGAGGGCAGACTGTGCCTTCTTGACTCCGGGCGAGGCACTTTGCCACGCGGGGCCTCAGTCTCTCATCCGGAAAGTGGGGACGCCGACAGTGTCTGTGTCGGGGCGTCTTCGGGCGTTGCCAAGCACCTGGCACCTTAGTAGGTGGTCAGCCACAGCCGCTTGCTTTGCTGCGGGTGCTCCCTGAGCCCGGGGAGCTTGTCCCCTGGGGTCTCCTGGGGGCTTGGGGAGAGTGTGGGTGGTTGAGGGCAACCCATCACAGCTGCTGGATGCAGTCCCCAGAACAGGCCTCCCGGGACTGTCCTCCTATGGCTATGACATGAGGTTTCTGAAAACCCCCCTTGTCGTTACGAGACGCCCCACTCGACTGAGGCCTCTGCCCGAGGCTCCCTGTTTGCTGTGTGGGCGCCATGTTGGATCATAATTGTGTCCATGTGGGAGGGGCACTGCCATCTGGTCTCGGAAGGAGGAAAATTGGGGTTACACCGCCTTTCCCGTTGTCCTCTCTGCTCCTCACTGCTTGGCCACACAGGAGCTGTGACAACGCCTGCCTTGCCCCCTCACTTCCCTCCCCATGCCCCAGCGGGGACATCGCCAGGCCAGCCTTACTCACCCTCCTCTCTCCTTCCACCCTGCTTCAGCCTCCTCACTGCCACATCACGGTGGGCGCAGCCCCCAGGAACATGGAGGTGGCCTCAATGACCGGCTGAGATTTGTCTAGAGGGTGGTGGGGGGGTGGGAAGAATGTCCCGGGGCCCCGACCAAGGAACTTTCTTGGCAATAGAAATCACTTCTCCTTCTTGAACATTCCTTCCTCTCAGGCTTGATCTGTGATCCTGGGGCCTGACTGGAAGTCTTTGGAGAAGCAACATTACCTGTTGAAGGCACAGCTTGCCGCGGCCATCGGGACACACAGGGTTCAGAGGGCAGGGGTGAGGGGAGAGTGGGGGCCTCGGGGAGCAGGACTTCTGTTTCGGTGAATCAGCCTCTAGGCTTTCCAGGATGCCGGCGAGCCTTGCCTTTGGTGCAGCCAGGGTGCCTGATGTCAGGGCCACCACGTTTGGGCACGTGGGCCAGGCGCTGCATGACCCCAGGGGCACCATGCAGACAGGTTACAGGTGGGGGGCGGCCCTTAAGTTGTGCACTGTGGCAGCCGCAGCTGGTGACCTGTCAGTGCTGGTCTGGCCCGTGCAGGGGTTGGCAGCCTCTGTCTTCCAATGACCCGGAGGAAGGAACCTCCAGGCCCCCCTTGCCTTAACTGTCCAGTGTACCTGAGTGCCTGCCTTAGCTTCTCTGGGCTAGGCCTCGATTCCCTGATCGTCTCTTGTAGCAGAGAGGGGCTGGATCCTCCTTCCTGGGTCTAGGCAGCTGACAGATGGCCCCAAGTCCCAGTGCCACCAGCCCCTAACACTGACTAACGCCTCCACCCGGACACGGCTGTTGGCACCCCAGCCTGGGATGGACCTCTGATGGGCTGACATTTGCGCACATGGGCCCCACACTAGAACAAGACAGAAGCTCCAAATCCCAGCTCTGCCTCTGTGTGGTCACAGGCATGCCTCTCAAATCCTTCTTCTTCTTTTTTTTAATGTTTATTTATTTTTGAGAGAGAGACAGAGCGTGAGCTGGGGAGGGGCAGAGAGAGGGAGACACAGAATCGGAAGCAGGCTCCGGGCTCCGAGCTATCAGCACACAGCCTGACGCGGGGCTCGAAGCCATGAGATCATGACCTGAGCGAAAGTCAGAGGCTTAACCAACTGAGCCACCCAGGCGCCCCTATTTTTTATTTTAGAGAGAGAGAGAGCGTGCGTGCCTACGAGTAGGGGAGAAGGGCAGAGGGAGGGAGAATCCTAGGCAGATGCCGTGCTCAGCGCCGAGCCTGATGTGGGACTCGATCCCACGACCCTGGGATCATGCCCTGAGCTGAAATCAAGCATCGGACGTTCAACCTACTGAGCCACCCAGGGGCCCAGCTTTTGTTTTCTTGAATTTTGTTACGTTTATTTATTCGTTCAGTAAATGTTAGTGAAAAGCGTACTATGTGCCGGGCACTGGGTTAGGTCCGGAGGAGGCGGGTGAATCAGGCAGGCAGGTTGCTCCGTTGCTGGAGTTTAGGCACACTTGCGGGCACAGATGAAATCCAAGTAAACACGCGGAGAGATTACACAATTACAAATTGCCTAAATGCTTTGGAGGAAACAAACTCATTTGCTTATTAAAGCTTCAGGGATACAAAGGTAAGTTTCAGCCAAGCCCGTGGAATGTGAGGTTTTTCTAGGATCCCATCATGAAAATAACCGGCCTGCTAAGACTGTAATATGTCAATGAGCGCCTCATGGAAATGAGCTCTTTCGCTCTTTACAGAAGTCCTCGTGGCGTGGCTGAGTGTCATTATCTCCAACTTACAGAGGAGCACACAGAGGTCAGGGGGTCAAGTGACTTGCCCGAGGTCACGTAGCTTGCTAATGAAGCCAGATTTGAGCTTGGGTTTGTTTGATCCCTGCCTGCTGTAATTACAGACCTTGTCCGAGCCTCGTGGCCGGACAGGGAGTTCCTAAAGCCGGTGGCTGGAGGGCTGGGGGGGACCCCCTGGGAATGAGGCTCCCCCATCTGAGCTGGAAGAGGGGGTGGAGGGTGGGGTCCAGGAGACCCGGGGCTGGAGGAGCTAATGCCAAAGCTAAAAGAAGGCGATGGGGTGTGGATGGGGTCCCCACCTCTGTCTCCACGTAGCACCTGAGGGCCAGCATGTCTCATGGCCTTGACTGTTCCCACTTTCAGGGCTGCAGGCAGGTGGCTTAGGAGGTCGGGAGCCCCGCGCTCAGAATCTGGACTTCCTGCCCCGGTACCAAAGTCCTAGTCTCCTCGTGGGTGAGAGCCCGGGCTCTAGAAATTAAAAGATCTGGACACAAATTCCAGCTTTCCCACCTTCGAGCTGTGTGACTTTTGGCAAGTTGCTTACTTCTCTGAGCCTCAGTGGCCTCACGTTCCAGACGGGCCTGATCAAATCTGCTTCTCCGATCCTGGAGGATAAATAAGATGATACATTACAGTGTTTCCCCCAGTTCCCGGATGATCATATAGTGAGGGTCGATGAGCATAAAGCCAAACCCTATTCTTCCAGGAACTCGGGGTGTCTGCACCTCCCCCAACTGATGGAAAGAGTCTGCAAAATAAAGTAGGACCCATGAACGTTCTTTCTCTGATTTCCGTTTGTTTTTTTTTTTTTAATTTTTTTTAAACGTTTATTTATTTTTGAGACAGAGAGAGAGACAGAGCATGAATGGGGGAGTGTCAGAGAGAGAGGGAGACACAGAATCTGAAACAGGCTCCAGGCTCTGAGCCGTCAGCACAGAGCCCGATGCGGGGCTTGAACTCACGGACCGTGAGATCATGACCTGAGCCGAAGTCAGACGCTCACCGACTGAGCCACCCAGGCGCCCCTGCTGTCGTTCCTTCTTCAGGCCAAGCGCCACGGTGTGGTTGTGCCACGTCTTGTTGGTCCACTCTCCCATCTCTGGGCATGCGGCTGAGGGTGGTCACTCTGCGGCTTTTGAGTTGCAAGCACTCAGTTCCAGCCGCCAGCCGAGTCCCGGTTCCAAACTTCTGAGGCCGAGACGGTGACCGTCCTGTGCGCACACGTTGGCCCTGGGCCACATGGGTATCGACAACATGGCAGCTGCGACCCGCTCTTGGGAGGTGAGGGAGTGATTCTCAGAAAGGAAATGGGAGTCGTTGGCGATTGAGAAGCCTGTCCCTACGTAAGAAACCAAGCTGGGTCATCCCTAGATGGAAATATTTTCATTCCGATGGACCTCTCTGGAATGTGTCGGTTAGGAGACTCAGAAAGAGGCTTTTATTGAATTTTACGTCTTTATTAAAAATGTTTTCGTGGGGCTCCTGGGTGGCTCCGTCGGTTGAGCATCCGACTTCGGCTCAGGTCACGATCTCGCGGTCCGTGAGTTCGAGCCCCGCGTCGGGCTCTGGGCCGACGGCTCGGAGCCTGGAGCCCGCTTCCGATTCTGCGTCTCCCTCTCTCTCTGCCCCTCCTCTGCTCATGCTCTGTCTCTCTCTGTATCAAAAATAAATAAAAAACGTTAAAAAAAAAAAAAGAAAATGTTTTCGTATATGAGTTTCGTGCGTACAACATAGTGATTCGGCTTCTCTGTGCATTGTGCCGCGCCCACCGCGTGTAGCCGCCATCTGTCACCATACGACGCTATCACGGTGCCGTTGACTGTGTCCCCTGTGCTGTGCCTTTATTCTTGTGACTTGCTCATTCCGTGACTGGAAACCCGTACCTCCTTCTCTCCTTCGCCCAGTTGGCCCGTTTCCCCCCCACCCCCTTCCCCCGGAAAGATGCTATTTTAATTTCAACATATCTGCGTGCTTTGTGCCTTCTGGCTTACAGGGTGGCGGGTGGAAGTGGGGGGCCTCTACGAGTCGGGCCCTGGTTAGGCCGCCGTCTTGCCCTGGTGCGGGGGGCCTGTTTGCTCTGGGGGCCAGTCAGCCAGAGGCTGCCTCAGACCCTCGGGACCCGGGGGGCCCGGTCCAGCCCTGCCTCTGCCCCGGTGCCCTCACTCGTTCTTCTCCAACTTCTGTCTCTTGACGTTACCCAGGCTCAGTTTCTTACTGACAAAACGGCTGCTAACACGCACCGTGCTTTCTTTGGTACGTTGGCGAGGAGGCCACATGAAGCTGATGACCGCAGAGCAGGGATTCTCAACCGGGGGCCACTTGCCCCCCCCCCCCCCCCCCCCCCACCAAAGAGGGACAAGTGGCAATGTCTGGAGTCATTTTTGGTTGACCCAGCTGGGAAGGGTCGGGGCTGCTGACATTAGAGGGCGCTGGCCAGGGATGCCGCCACACGGGCTGCAGGGCCCAGGACGCCCCCACCACCAGGGTGGTCTGGTTCAGAGTGTCGGTAGCACCGAGGGGAGACAGGCTGGTCCGGGGCAGCCTGGGAGAATCATTCCTTCTGCGCGACTTTCCTGGGCATCGTTCGGCGCTGCCTGCGGGGAACGGCAGGGGGTTGGTAGGGACACAAGGCGGAAAGGACCCAGTCCTACGGCAGAGGGTCTGGCGTATGGTGGACACCATACCATTTCTACATCAAAGCGTAGCTTCAGCTGGCGGAAAGCCCGGCACGTGGCCGTGGTCATGCCCTACCCGTGGCCGAGCAGACTCCGCTGGCAAAGTGTGATGCGTGGGGGCTCTTTGCGAACAGCCTCTGTTGGCCGACAGGTGCTTCCAGAATGCTGGTGGAAACTCACCCAACAGAGTGTGGCTCAGGCGGCCGGTTATCGAGTGGATGGGGGAGAAACAGGCTACCCTGGCCTCCCAGAGTGACCGGTGGTTTGGGGAGAAAGGAGCGGAGGTGGGTTTATCGAGGTTTTTCTGAACTCGTGGCTTCTGCTCAGGGAGTATTTGCCCCCTCTGCCACCTGGGCTTTGGGGGTGGGTGGGGGAAGGGGGGGGCAGGAAAGACAAGACTCTAGAGAGCAGGAGAGGAAATTCCAGAGGCCTTTATACCCTTCAGAGGATGGGGGCCGGGGGTGGGGGTGGGGGCAGGTTCAGGTTGCCAAAGAGAGACATGGAGGAAGGTTCTGGCCTCTCGTGTGCTCCTTCCCTGACCTTGGGGGGCAGCTTTCTCTGGGAGCAGAGAGTCCGGGCCAGGCCTTCTGGGTGGGTGAGGCGGAAGAGACGGTGGCCCTCTGCCGTCGGGCAAAGGGAACGAGACTGCAGCCTGTCCCCTGACCAGGACTGAGGGAAGGTGCTGGAAGGAAGGCAAGGGCAGCCGTAATGGACAGCTTTTCTCCTCGCAGGGCCCCCAGAACCAGGAACCCGCCTTCCTGACTCTGGCCAGGGCCTCTTAAAGGAAGAGCTCTCCCTGTCGCTACGTCCACAGGTGGAGGGGCCACGTCTCCACCTGCCTCTTCACTCATACCTTAAGCCCCAAATAATAAAGCCAGCGAAGCTCTAACGATGACAAGGGCTTCCTGCCAGCGTCAGTGGTGCTGTTCTGGTGCTTTCCATCTCATTTAATCCTCTCGCACTGCTGTGCACCTCCCAGCTGGCTCTTGGCCGCCAGCCTCCCAGGAGGGAATCCGGTGAGTCAGGCGTATGTTGATTCTCTCCGGTGGTGCAGAACCTTCGGTCCCACCAGGGCTTGCTGAACCCTTTGCGCCCCGGGCTCGCTTGGGTAACTAGTGGAACCAGAGGCTTTGGTTTCCTTCAGCCCCGAACTCAAAATAGCCACGATTTTGTACGCCCTCGGCGTGACCTCGGGCAACTTACTTCTCTCTCAGAAACCTGTTTCCCTCTTTGCAAAATGGGGGGAAACCTTGTTGTGACGCTCAGATGAAGGGGAGAGTTTTTAGTGGATAAAACACGTGCGAGCCCAAACCCGGGATCGTCTCCATCATCATCATCATCATCATCATCATCAGGGGTCAGCAAACTTTCGCTATGAGACCAGATGGCAAATCTTTTAGGCTTCGTAGCCCCTACAGTCTGTCGGTATTAAATTCTATCGTCTCTTCGAAGCGGCCACGGACAGTAAGCAAATGGGTGTGGCTGTGTTTCAATAAAACTTTATTTACAAACACAGGGGATGGGCCCGATTTGGCCTGAGGGCTATGGTTTGCTGATGCCCGGATCTAAGGCCCGAGGCTTGACTCCCATTGCCCGATAGCAAAAAGCGGAACAGGGCCTGGGCCAGGTTTGATGTGAAATGCAAGTGTCCACGTGCAAACAACCATCTGAGTGTTTTGAGGGCAGGGGAGGATCTACCTTTGAGACCCCATCCTGGGTTCTCAGGGGCACATGATGAGGACAGAGCGAGTATTTGTGGGTAAATGACTTTCTGGCGACCATTTCGGCTCAGGTCATGATCTCATGGTCATGAGATCGAGCCCCACGTCGGGATCCTCGGTGGGTATGGAGACTGCCTGGGATTCTCTCTCTCTGTCTGCCCCTCCTTCATTCTGGAGCTTGCACTCTCTCTCTGGCATTCTCCAAAAAAAAAAAAAAAAAAAGAAAAAAAGGTGTCCTTGTAATCAGAGCCATCATTATTGTCTATCCCCCGGGAGCTGGACTCCAGAGCCCTTTCCCTATGGTCTCATTTAATCTTCATGAGAACCCTGTCACATCAGGACGATTGTTGTTATGCTGGCGGGACAAGGGGGAAACTGAGGCTCCGGGAGATGAGGTCACGCAGCTGGAAAGGGCAGGGATTCAAACTTGAAATTCCAACTTCAAAGCTTGTGCTTTTCCACCTCCTCTGGTTAAAAGACTCCGGTCTGTGGATGAACCTCGAGCCCTCCCTTGTGCCCATGCCCCCTGTGATTCTTTCTGGGCCGGTGGGCAGCTGTCAGTGGTTAAACCTTCTGCCTTCGCCCCCCCCCCCCCCCCCTTAGAGGCCCCCACCTTTGTTCACGCTCCTCCTCCCTTTCCCCACCCTGGCTACTTCCTGGTCCTCCCAGGCCGACTGATGACAGATTGCCTGGCCCGGCCCGGCCCGGCCCTGCCCATGGGCCTGACCCAGTCTAGCCCTTCCTTGTCGGCTGCTAGGGGCCGCCTCCTGCACTCCTGCCTGCCCGCCTGGCAGGTCTGGCAGGTGAATGACTCACATTC
This sequence comes from Leopardus geoffroyi, assembly GCF_018350155.1. Taxonomy (NCBI): domain Eukaryota; kingdom Metazoa; phylum Chordata; class Mammalia; order Carnivora; family Felidae; genus Leopardus; species Leopardus geoffroyi. Next base: position 12,518,163 of record NC_059328.1, read on the forward strand.
CTGGTCCTCTGCACACGAAGCGTGGGGAGCCAGTGCGCCTGACCCCTGGGCTCCTGCCTGCCCCGCCAGCGGCTGTGACGGACAGGACCCTTCCCCGCCGCTGGGCGCCTGACTCTGTGCCACCCGCACCCGTTTCCCCGAGGGCCAGAATTGGACTGCACGGAATCCAGGTCAGCTCTGGGGCTTGTAAACATCTCTGTCCCTCGCCGAGTTGGAGGAGGGTCCCTTGGAGGTCACAGGGCGTGTGTGGGCTTTCTGCCGTCGTTGACACCCTTGGGCACCGGGCCCAGGGACACCCTGCTCCCTCCCAGTCGGTGATGGGGCTTGGGGACGCCTTGTGCCAGGCTCTACAAGGAGGACTCTGCTGGGAGCCTCGGGGGACGTGGCCCTGACCTTGGTGGCCACCTGTGGGGGCAGGTCAGGGCAACATGGGGGCGAGGAATGCAGAGGGAGCCTGGCAGAGGCGTGGGTGCCTCGGGAACTTTCCCTGATTCCCTTCTCGGGGTCACAGAGTTTGATGGTTGGAGCCTGATATGGCCCTTACGGGACACCTAGGTCAACGGCATCATTTCAGAGCTGGGAAAACGGAGGCTCGGGAGGACAGGGAGTATCTCAAGGTCACGCGGTGACTTAGCGGCAGAGCCGGGCCTGGAAGCCGGATCCGGCTGCCGCCTCCCTGCGGTCACCCTGGGTCCTGGCTGTGAGTCCCCGACAGGTGGCTGTTTAGCCACAGCTTGAATCTCTCCGGTGGCGGTGAGCTCGCTGCTTTTGGAGGCAGCCTCTTGCGTCTGCGTGGCCGGTGGCCGGCGGTGAGGACACAGGGCCTGCGGGGCGCTTACTTCGTGCCCGGCACCTTGCTAACGAAGCACGCCCCGCGCGTTAGCCCTTTCAGTCCTCCCAACACCCCTGTGAGGCCAGTGGTGTCCTCGCCGTTCTCGTTCACAGCCGAGGAAACGGACCCAGAGAGGTTGAGTAACTTACTTAAGGTTTCGCAGCTTGGAAAAGGGGAGCTGAGATGGGAGGCCAGACAGGTCTGGTTCTGGGGCCTGACGGAGCCCTCCGCCCCCTCCCTTTCTGCTGCCACGAGCCGATGAGGCGTAGCAGGGTGGGGGGCTGGCGGGGCACGGCCAGGCTGGGCTTGTTAGGGGCGTTTAGATGGATCGCGCGTTTCTCTGGCCTCCCCGCGTCCGAGGAAAACAAGTGTTACTGCTGAAGCTTTTCTCCCTCCCCCGCTTGGGCTTCGTGGCAGCTCACGCTCTGTCTCATGTGGCGCCCGAGCTGCAGAGTCCAGCACAAATGGTAATGACCTTCCAGAGTGGCCTCCACAATGCTACACCTGCCTTGGTCTGTCCACGAAGGGTCCTTTGCTGGTTAACAAGGGCAGCGCCTCACCCTAAGGTGCTCGACCGTTTACAAAGCTGGGCCACGTCTGTTGTCCCCGATGGGTCTCATGCCAGCCTGGGGTGCTGGGCAGGGCAGGAATGAAGATCCCTGTAATTGAGGGACAGAGGCTCAGAGAGGTGAGGTGACCTGCCTGAGGTCACACAGCTAAGAGATGGCAGAGCATTAGCTTCTCTCTCCTGGCTCCTAACAGCGTGTGCTGCCATTAAGCCGGCCTCTCCTCTCAGTTTTTCCTCTGGAGGATCCAGAAGTTTCTAAAGGCGAGGCTGCCTCCCCGGCTTTTGGCCAACGAATCCGGGTCTCCTGAGGCTTGGCTGGGGACCGGCCACCAACTCTCCTCTGTCCCTTCGAGGGCTGAGATCCTCTGAGAGCAATGGCCGCAGACTTTCCCGCTGGGCGTCCTCCATTAGCGGGACTTTGGGGTCTTCAGGGGGGTGACTGGTCTGGCCCCTTCACATCCCTACCACCTAGAAGGCGAGAAGGATCCCTGATATGTTCATCCAGGGCTTCCTCTCAAAAACAGTCTCATGGGTGAGAAGTCCCCAGGCTGATTTCGTTCTGTCCCCTCCTCCTTCTCTTCCTAGTGATCAACAACAACAACAACAACAATAATAATAACCGCGAGGTTGACTACTGGCATTGCCACCATGACTACTGTGCCATTTATCGGGCACTCACCCCGTGCTCAGCTCTAGATCAGGAGTCCTGACGCCATAGCTCATCTAACCTTCCTGCCAGTCCAGATGTCACAGATGAGAAAGCTGAGGCACCGAGGGGTGAAGTCATTGGCCCAGAGTCACACGGCTGGCCCGTGGCACTGAAACCATCACTCAGAAAGTCGAAAGCTCACATCACCCAAAGTCACCATCCAAAGTCATGCGCTGAGTTCCTGGCGCAGCCAAGAGCGGCGACTGGCTTGGTTGCTTCCAGCTTTTAAGCTCTTCCCTCTCTGCGCCGCTGGGCCGGGCTGGGCGGCACTGGGCCTCGAGAGCCGTGGGTTCTGGTTGCTCTGCTTCTAAAATACTATGGGACTCTGGACATGCCCCTCACCCTCCTGGGGCCTGGGTCACCCCATCCGGGTGGAGGGGCTGATACTTTCTTCCCTGTGATCTAACCAGGGGCTGTGAATTACAGTCACGGCTGGGGATGCCTGTAAACCCTTGACACGGTGTGCAGGGAGGGAACCGGCATGAAGAGAGTAATTACCCAAGCAGCGTCTCCGGTCCCCTCTGTGCCTGGGACAGCCTTGACGTTTAATCCCCACAATTACTGGGGATGAAGGAATTGGTGCCGAGCTCCACAGCCAGAGAAAGCTGGGGCTCAGCAGAGGAGCAACTCACAACTCGCAACTCGCTCAAGGTCACAGGGCTAGGAGGTGGGGAGGCGGGGATTCGAACCCAGCCTGTGTGTGTGTCCAGAAGTGAGCGCCCCCCCCTCCCCACCAGCCCTCATGGGAGACAGCTCCCTGGGGATGGGGGCGGGGGGCTCAGGGTTTCTAGCCCCAGGGCAGCAAGAGAGTTCCCGGTGGGGATACTCATGGGAGCAGGTCCCCAGGAGCTTAGCAGATGGGTCCGAGGTAGGTGAGATGGTGCTGCTATGAAGTGAATTCCTAGCTTCCCTGTCCAAGCCTCCTCCCACTTTGCCTTCCAGGGGAATGAGAGCCAGCCTCCTCCCCCATCATTGCTTGTCTCAAGGACAGAGGCACCTCTTGTTCCAAGGGGACCAGGAAAATAGGGAGCTCTCCTGGGTGTTGGGACCTGCTCTGTAGGTAACCTTGACCCCTGACCCCGCCTGCTGGACCAGCCAGACCCAGCTCAGCCACTGCACAGAGACTTCTGATGCCCCAGCAGAGGGAGGGGAGGCAACAGGGCTGGGGAGCAGCCCTGCCCCCTTCCTTCTTCCCCATCGTACCCTATCCCCTGGTTCTTCGGAGCATTGTCGTGATTAAATCTGACGGCCATTCATTCTATCTGATACAAAAGCCTCCAATGTCATGGTTCCAGACAGGCAGAGGGTGAGGAGGGGACCTTGGGCCGGAGCCAGGAGGCTGCCTCTGCTCTCGTTCCATTCTTCATGCCCTGTGTGACCTTAAGCAAAGCCCTTGTCCTCTGAGGGCCTCAGGTATCCCCTCTGTGGATGGAGGGGGTTGGCTCGGATCATTCCTAAGGGCCCTTTCAAGCTCTGAAAGTCTCTGAAATGCTCAAAGGGAAAGCCCCAAGGTGCCCTCTGGGCTCTTCGCCAGCCATCCCTCCTCCCACATGACCACCAGGCCCCGGGGGGGACAGGAATGCGGGGAGGCTTGAGTTTGCTTCTGATGCATGGCGGACTGGCAAGGGCCGGAGTGACCACCATAAAAACCTGTTCCTGTTCAGTCTGGCCAATTCCGGAATACATCCAGGATGCCCACCTTTGCCCAGCTGCAGGGAGAGCCCTCCACCTTGTTGTTGGGAGGAAGAAGGACGGACTTCAGGGTCCCACTGGGTTCAAAGCTCAGCTCTGTCCCTTCTCGTGTGTGACCTTGGAGGTTCCGTATCTGAAATGGCAGACGATAATAGTGAACTTGCTGAAGTGCTGTGCAGGTTATGTGTTATCCCAGGCAGAGTGCTTGACCTGGTGCGTAGTAAGTGCTCACTAAAAAGAAGGGCATGTCCCTGGCCCCAGTGCCATCCCAACCTCCCATTCCCAGCAAACAAATAAGGCTCCAGGATGGCAGGACACCTCATTGTGCTGCCCAGAACCTTAACGCAGATAAGCAGATGTGTCCAAGTGTGCTAGGGATGATACCATGCTTTAGTGTCTTTTCCTCTTTCTCACAATTTCTCTGGAAATTACAAAACTGGGCCACATGCCTCGGCGGCCGCTCTCTTGAGACTTCCGGGTTCGTCATCCCTGAGTCTTGCTTAGCCCACAGGAAATGGGAAACCCTATGCCCTGGCCGAAGAGTAGCGGGGAGGAGAGGAGCCTGCTTCCCACAGATCTTTCCCTAGAATCCAGCTGGCTGGCTCTAGCCACTGATCAGAATTCACAAAGTATGGGATTTGGCGGGTCAGCATGAGATGTCTCAAATTAACTGCAGGGTAAGACCCCTAAAGCTCAAGGCTCCTGGCAGGTGCTCCAGAACTCTGAGACAGCACCCAGGGAATAGGTTGGGGTCGACTTTGACCAGACACCAGGCTCTGGCACAGCTGTGTCCCTAGGCCCAGTCCTGGAGCCACTGGTCAGGGAGTTTACCACACTGGGTATATTTTGTGGTTGGCCCCAATTCAGAGACCTGTGGTTTGGGATAGAGCACATGAAATTCCCCGCAAAGTGGTGATTTCTGGGAAGAGAGAACAGACTTGATCAGCCTACATGCTGTTGCTTTTATTAAGTTACCTCAAAGCTCATCAGCCACATGGTGCTTCTTTATTCCCTCCCCTAAAAATCAGGATACTGTTCCCTGCTTTCCCTGGAATCCTGACCAGGGGAGTTTGCACTTAGCAGAGAATCTGCATCCAGCTTCCTTCTGCTTCACTGAGTGGGAGAAGTATTGTCCTCTAGTCCCCTTTCGCTTGGTTTTCAATTGTATTCATCCATCCATCCATCATTCATCTGTCCATGTGTCTATCCATCCATCCATCCATCCAGTGATCCATCCATCCATCCATCTATCCATCATCCATCCACTCATCATCCAATGATCCATCCATCCATCCATCCATCCTTCATCTATTCATGAGTCTATCCATTTATTCGTGTGTCCATCCATCCATCCATCCATCCATCTATCATCCAATGATCCATCCATCCATCTATCCATCATCTATTCATGTGTCTATCCATTTATTTGTGTGTCCATCCATCCATCCATCCTTCATCTATTCATGAGTCTATCCATTTATTCATGTGTCCATCCATCCATCCATCCATCCATCCATCATCCAGTTATCCATCCATCCTTCATCTATCCATGTGTCTATCCATTTATTCGTGTGTCCATCCATCCATCCATCCATCATCCAATGATCCATCCATCCATCTATCCATCATCTATCCATTCATCATTCAATGATCCATCCATCCATCCATCCATCATCCAGTGATCCATCCATCCATCCATCCATCCTTCATCTATTCATGTGTCTATCCATTTATTCATGTGTCCATCCATCCATCCATCCATCATCCAATGATCCATCCATCCATCTATCCATCATCCATCCATCCATCCATCATCTAACAATCCATCCATCCATTCTTCTGTCCATCCAGTCTTCCACCCATATATCCATCCATCTACCTATACACCGTTTATTGAGTGTCCACTATGTGCCAGGCACTGTATCCTGGAGGTAACAGCTCTGTGCAAAACAGACGTGAGCCTGCCCTCAGGCAGATTAGAGGACAGCAGGAGCAACAGAAAAGTTAGGAAGAAAAACAGTCCTTTGTGCTCCAGACTTATCGCCTCTGTTTATCGGTTTTCTTGTGTTGCATGGGATGATGGCAGTACCTATTACACGGGATTATGGTGAAGATTTGATGAGACAGTACAGGTAAAGTGTTGGCCCCGTCCCTGGCATGTAGTAAGTGCTCAATGAATTTGAGCTATGATGAGAATGAGGACCATGATCATGATGAAGATGATGATGAAGTTTACGGTCATCTAAATCAGCGCCTGGCACTAACCAAGCAACCATACGTGTCCCTGAGCTGTAGTGGGCAGACAGGCTTTCTCAACAGCAGCAGAAGGTAATAGGGGAATGGTGAGGGCAGGCCCCATGCCAGCTTCTCAGGATGGGGCATGTGTGCTGGATGTGCCATCTGGAGGCAGGGTCTGAGGGCTTCTTGGGGGAGCCGGAGCCAACATAGCTGCCTGGCTGGTTTAGCCAGTTAGGATTTGGTTGTGAATCTTCTCAGGGCAGAATAAGCCATGACACCAGGAGCTGTAGACTGCCTTCGCAGGGGCTGGGGTAGGCTGTCTGGAAGCTGCCAGAAGTGAAGGAAGGCAGCAGAGGTGGGGACGAGCCTCTGTGCTGGGGGCTCGGGGGAGACGGCTGGAGCTGGAGCTCTGGGGGAGCAGCCAAAAGTGGCTAGGGGGTCCCTGGTCCCTGGGGCTGATCGGGGCGGGGGCATGTCCGTGTCCCTTGCCACCGTGCCTCCAGCTCCTAGAACAGTGCCAGGCACATCTCAGACACTTCTTCGGGGAGTATCTGGGAGTGTTTGTTGAACGGGTGCTGAGGCTCCACTGGGATGGTCTGATGTAACTATCAGGCTGGCTCACCTGGGAGAAACAGTGGTTCTGGAACCAGAGGGAGAAGCGTTCATAGCCTGACCCCACCACCTACCAGCTCTGGGGGACCGTGGATAAGACACTTGCCCTTTCTGAGCCTCGGTTTCCTCATCTGCAAAATAGGAATTGCGGTTGATACTGAGGGCTGTTGTGTAGATGGGAGATGGTGAAGTAAAAAGCAACTCTGCTGTCATCATCCGTGTTTCTGGGGTGACACCCAGAGTTTCGAGCCAGGACTGGGGGATTGGGCTGGTGCGGACAGAGTATCTGCTGAACCCCCACATTTGAAGTTTGGGGGACGGGTGACGGGATAGAGTCAGATAGACCCAGAATCTATTGCTTACTTGCTGTGTGACCTTAGGTAAGCTACTCCCTCCCTGCGCCTCCTCTGTTCCACCTGTCCAAAAGGGGATCTTGAAAGCAGCTGTTCTATAGAGTTCTTGGGAGAGTAAATGGGATTGTGCATGAAGAGCTTGGAGCCTGGCATGTTATACATGTTCAGTAAAGGGGAGCTATCCTCACCAACGGAAGGGGCCCTGGTCCCCCCTTCTGAGACGCCGGGGCTTCCCTTGGAAGTGTGTCTCTGCTGACACGTGGGTGGGTCTCAGAAGGTGCTTGTCTCCAGGAGAAAACCCAGGGAAACCATTTGGTTTAACCTCTTAAGTTCCATGGGGGCGGGGCTTGAGTGCTCGTAACTGGGGGCTATTCAGTAGGGGGAAGGAACACGGACTTCAGATTTAAATCCCAGCAGATGTTAATGAACGCTGGGGCTGGTCCAAAAATCCAGTCTATAAAACTCCTGCCTGCAGCTTCTGGTGCGTTGCTAATGGGAGTTTATGTGAAGGACACAGTGGGATAAGGGCCCATTGTTCTGAGCGGGGACGGTTTTATGACTCTTAGAAAGCGTCTTTCATCTGGGAGACCAGGGAACTGATGGGACCTCCCAGCCCTGGGCGGGGGAACTGGAGGACGCTGGAGGTTTCTGGGGCTGGTGCCAGGCGGCGGCCACGGCCAGGCCCTCTCGCTACAGCCAGGGTAGCTGGCGGGGGCTGCACAGCAGGGCCTCCCTTTCCCCAGGCCCGGGACCTTCCCTCCTGGAGATCCTCTGTCCAGCCCGGCCAGGTCTGCTTGGCAAAAGGCTGGAGGCTCACTGTGTCCCCCGGGGTTCCCTCCCTGCTCCCCCTTCCTCGGCAGCCAGTGCCGTATCTTTTTCATCCTTATGGATGAAGATCCTTCCAGAACAGGCCTTGGGCCCTGCGTTCACTGTCAGCCGACTAGCAACTTCAGGCCTGGAGGCCTTGCCTGGCACTCGAGCCTTGGGTAAGGGCAGTAACCTGATGCCAGGAAGCTGAGACCTTGTCTCCTTGTCCTTTCTGGCTCCTTGGCCAGGCCCCAGACGGAGAAATCCAACCTCCCCTTGGCTCGGCAGACAGGCCCAAGCTTTCTGTCTGTTTATCCCGGGTAGGGGCTGCAGGAGTGGGTAAGGCTGGCGTCCTACCAGAGGCAGGGCCCGTGGGGAGGAGACCTGGGTGCGGTCACACCTGCTGTGGATGCCCCTGGCCGTTCAGCCCAGACTGTGACTCCCCCTCCCCGCTCACCTTTTCTACTTTGGGAGGTACAAGAAGGCCAGAGCAGCATGTCGGGGATCCCTTGTGCCCTAACTGGCCCCAGAATCCCTTCACCCTGCGGCGAGACAGCAGCCATGGGCAGCGGGCGCTGCCTGGTTAGCAATCCCTCCGAGGCCTCTGGGCTTTCAAGGAATAAAAAAATCTGTTCGGGCACGTGCACGTGAGGGGGATCTGGAGGAACCCAACGGGCCGCTCCGACGGACATTCCAGGCTAGCACAGAACGTCTTCGTGCCTCAGTTTCCTCCTCCCGAAAATGGGGGGGGGGGAAAGTACCTGCTATGTAAGGTTGCTGGAAGGATCGGTTGGAACGTGGCCGGGTGTGTGGCCGCGTGAAGGCTGGCTTGGCGTCCACGGTCACTGGTCACTTGACTCGGTCTCTCACCTCCCCGGGTCCAAATTCCTGGGAGAAACGAGCTGATTGGCCAGCTTGCCGTCAGATGGTCACCCTTTCCCCCAATCAGCTGTGCTGGCGAGGAGCGGGCTGCCCCGCCCACGGGCGGGAGGGTGTGGGGAGGCACATCCTGGCATGTCAACCCCAGCCTGTTCAGAGGCTCTATCAGATGGGGAAAGTACTGCCCACAGTGGCTTGGTGCTTTTTTTTCTGCCAACCCCCAGGGGGCGTTCCCAGGGGTGCTTCCAAGGGATCAAGCTTTCAGAACTGCGGCTGCCTGCCGACGCTTGGAGCCTCTCTGGCTCACGAGTAACTGGCCCATTTGCAATTTGAAATCGTTGTCAGTTTTAAAAATCGGGGGATTTCATACAGAACTCTGGGAAAAGAAAGAAAGCGCTGGGGATATCGAGCGTAGACGCATAGCATCTGCTCCAACAGGGGGGCCGTGTGCTTTCCAGGCCCCGAGGGGACCCCCCTCCCCCGACCTTTCCCCGTGGTGTCCCTAGTCTTGGAACTTGGTCATCGTTGTCCGGGCGCATCCAGCCTGCTTCTTCCCCTGTCACCCCCCTACCTCGCCACCTCACTCTACAGCCTGGAAATGGGAATTGCGCAAAGAAGAAGAAGAAGAATTGGCTAGCTATTCAACATTTTGGAATATGTGTGTGAACCCAGTTTTGTGCCAAATATCCACAACTATGATCTCATTTATTTCTCTAAACAACCGTGAGGTAGGAATCATCACTTCCACCCCTACTACACAGACGGTGAAGAATTACTACACAGACAGCTCGAAGAATTACATGGTGTGCTAGAGATTAGCACAGGCCATCTGACTTTAGACACAACTTTATTTTTTTAATTAAATTTTTTTTTTGTTTTAGAGAGAGAGAGGGGCAGAGGCAGAGAGAGAGAGAGAGAGAGAGAGAGAGAGAGAGAGAGAGAGAGAATCCCAAGCAGGCTCCATGCTCCGGGCAGAGTCTGACACGGGTCTCAATTCCATGACCCTGGCATGGTGACCCGAGCTGAAATCAAGAGTCGGATGCTCAACCGACGGAGCCACCCAGGTGCCCCTAGAAACGTCTTTAAACTGACGGCAAAGCTGCGAGTCCACAGCATTTCCCTCTGCGGCATTTCGAGAGGAAACTGTTGACTTGATCCTTTTCTCTGGATGTTTAGTATGTGTTTGCGAGAAACACGGACCCATTCCTTCGCAATCATAGTACAACCATCAAAAGCCGGAAACGCATGTGACGCATTCCCACCATCTCAGCCGCCGCCCCTCTTTCAGTCTTACCAGATGTCCCAGTAGTGGCCTTTGTATGGAAAGGATCAAGTGAGGATCACACGTGGCATTTAGTTGTCCAGTCTCTGGTTTCCTTCCATCTGAAAAAGTTCCCCGGTCTCTCTTTGACTTTTGTGACCTTGGCGTTTTGGAAGACTCTCAGTTCAGGTTTGTGTGATGTTTGCTCAGGATCGTGGAAGCTGTGCATCTTTGGCGGGAACATGGTAAGGTATGGCCTTCTCTGAGCATCCCATCGAGACACTTGGGGTGTCCAAATATCCCCCTGCTGGTCACGTCCCCGGTTTGACCACTTGGGTGGAGAGTTGTCTGTGAAGTTGCTCTCTTCCCCTTTCTGGTTAAGAAGTATTTTGTGGGGAGGTGCTTTGAGACTGTGTAAACAGTCATTTCCTGGCCTTCAATGTACTCATTTGCTTATTTACTTATCAGAATGGACTCTTGGTTTCTTATTGTATTCAATGGGATATAAATCCAATCATGATTTATTCTGATGTCAGATTGCCCTCAGTTTGATTAGTGGGAGCCTCTGTGAGCTGGTTTCTATGTCCTTTTGCTATGACACAGAGCAATTTTATCACTTCTTGAGCAGTTGATTAGTTTGTGGCCCAGCACTATATTATAGGCTCAAATTGTCCTTCCTCTGGAATCAGCCGTTTCTCCAGGGACCTCTGGATCCCTTGAGTAGAGAAGGGTATTTGGGAACCACGATCCGGCTGCTAAGTGTGCTCACTGCTATTGGGTGCCCCTGTTCCCAGGCCCTCGCGATGGACAGAGCTAGGAGCTCGCACCATCGCTTCCGATTCCAGCCCAACACCCCGGGAGATCATTCTACTTTTCTTCCTTTTCGTATCTGTAATTCGCTTCTCCAACAGGGAGAATCCCAAGAGTTCAAGCTGTTGACCGCTGCTATACTAGGCTGCCTCTCACTAATAACAGTTAGAATATTTATAATAATACAGCATCAAGTAGCATATTGATCTAATTTTGTCAGTGGGAAGTGGAGAAATCTCGGTTAGGCTACATTAACTTGATCCTGCGACCTTCTGTGAAGAGAGAAGAGGGCGGCAGTGAGACAGAGTGAAAGAGGTTGAGGGCTGTTTTCAGGGTGCTACAGAGATCGTGGGGTAGCAGAGCCCTGTGTCGTGTCCTTGTCCCACTGGACATGAGTGTCCACCCCTCCCCCCTTGTGGGTGTTTTGGGTGAACTTTGAGACCATATCCCCAAGACAAGGAAGGAGCTGCTCAGACTGGTCTGTCCCTGACACCCAGGCCCATAAAGTGATAGCTCAGAGAAGTCAAGTTTCCTTCTTCACCTGAGCTCCCAGGACCCCCTCTGCCTGTGGCTGTGCCCTTGAGCTCAGCTTGCTTCCCCACAAATGCAGGTCTTGGGGCGGGGGGGGGGGTGGGGAACATCTGGAAGTCTTGAAGCAGGGGTGGTTGCTCAAAGTATCCCAGCCCCCCTCAAAATGCCTGTCCTACGAAACAGAGGCAGGAGTGTTATGGGAAGAGAGTGTCGTATGGTCTTCTTTTGTAATCAAAATGCGATCCAGCCTCTCTTAGGTAATAAAGAGCCTGGTCACGGTTGGTTTAATGGTATAGTAAATTTCAGGGCCTGACTGCTTCCTGCTTTCCCTCTGTTCACACTGCCCGTGTGAGCGTGGTATCTGGGCCACAGAGTCCACTTTCCCAGCCACCCACTTCCTTTTTGACCCACTATGTGGTTCGGCCAGCGGAAGGGAGACTGGGCTGGAAGGCAGAGGCAGGAGCCCTGGGTTCCCATCCTGACTTTGCCGCCAGCTTGCTAGGCAACATGGGCAAGTCACTTCGCCTCACTGGCCAGTGGAAAAATGCCACCCTGTCCTCCCTGCCTCCCTCTTCTCCAGGTCAGCGGTGGAGACCAGGGAGAACAGAACCCTTTTCCCATCCAGATGTACCCTTGATGGTTATGCATCCACAGTAAACCCTGCACTCACCAGCGTGTTCAGTGGGTGGAAAATTCTGGTTAATTGAATGTTCTGGGACATGGAAACATCCCCAGAAATCCTTTGTGTTCCTTTTGTGGTCATTGAAAACCATTCATTCATCTATTTAGCAAATATTTGTCTCGTGCCTGTGCTCTACCGGGCTTCGTCCCAGGTGGCGGGGAGGCGCTGTGAATGAGACAGCAGAGGCCCAGCCCGCAAGGGCTCACGGCCCGGGAGGAGACGTGAGCAAACGCAGGGGGCCCTTGAACACCGCAGGGGCTAGGGGCACCAACCCCTTACTCAGTACAGCTTTTGACTCCCCCAAAATGTAATTGCTGATAGTCTACTGTTGACCACGAAGAAGCCTTTACCAATAACATAAACAGTCAATTAATGTCTTCTGTATATCATATGTATTATATAATGTATTCTTATAATTGCATAAGCTCGAGGAAAGAAAATAGCATTAAGAAAATCATAAGGAAGAGAAAATACATTTTTATTGAAAAAAATCCACGTAGCAACCTGCCCAATTCAAACCTGGTTTTGTTTTTTTTTTTAATTTTTTAATATTTATTTTTGAGAGAAAGGGAGAGAGAGACACAGAGTGCAGACAGGGGAGGGGCAGAGAGAAAGACACACACACACAGAATCCGAAGCAGGCTCCAGGCTCGAACCCACGGACCGCGAGATCATGACCTGAGCCGAAGTCAGACGCTCAACCGACTGAGCCACCCGGGCGCCCCTAAACCTGTGTTTTTTAAGGGTCAACGTACACCACACAACTCGGTAGGATGGATGGCCTGAGGGGACCATAGGACACTGTGGGAGGCCCGGAGTCCAGTGTGGGGGCCCTGGAGAAGGATCCTTGATCTTGAGAAGGTGTTCTCTGTTGAGAGCCTCAGGAGGCGTTAGCCAACGTGCCTGGGCAGGAGGATGGAGTGGTAATGGCGTTCCAGGCAGAAGGAGCAGTAATGAATGGGCAAAGGCCAATAAAGCGCCTTTGACATTGAATTGTGCTGTGGAGCTTAGAATGTGACCCCGGGGAGGTGAGAGACGAGGGGTGTGTGTGTGTTGGGATGCAAGATGGTGGAGAGAGCAACAATGTAGGAGGATGTGTGGTCCCTGGGGTGGGGGTGGGGGTGGGGGAGAGGAGGGCCCGGCATTACCAGATCTTCAGGTTTGCTGAGAAGCCAACAGTCTGTTTTTTCACTGCGAGTGTTAAATGTTGGTAACCTATGAGCCACCACTGGGGGCCAAACGCAATGGTTCTGTAGACTCCACTGGTTCTATGAGCTGGTGGCTTGTCACCTGGGACCCAGAGGGTCTATGTGATGAACGTTTGAGGGTGTCCACTCAGAATCTGTTATGATCCTCTGATGTTGAGTGCGCCCCTACCCTGTGCTGGGCTCTGGGGGTCTGATAAGGGCCCTGGGGTATGGCCCCTGCCCTCAAGCCTGGATCACAGCGTCCATCAAGCTGAAGACAGTGCTAATTAGTATACATGTCCAGAGCTAACAAAACCAACAAAGGCTCTAACAAGAGGAACCAGCCAAAGCCCAAAGTGCTGTAGAGCTCAGAGGAGGGGTGGTCAGGGAACAGGGGCCACGTGGGGAGGTTTCCCAGGGATTCTGGGCCTTCTGATGGTTCTGGGAGGGAAGGTAAACCTTAGTGCAGCCAAAGACGGGGCAGGCATTCCAGACTGGAGGACTCAGGGGGGCTGAGGCCCAGGAAGGAAATAAAATAGCCAAGGAGGGAGGTTGGAACGGATCTGAAAAGCTATGAATGCAGGCCCAGGAACTTGTACTTGCCTCTGCATATGCCAGCAGGACCCAAGCATCTACATTCTGGCCCAAGGCTTAATGTTATGTCACTCACTGGACATCTGAAGACATTCTAGCTGCTTTGCTGATGCAGGGAAGGAAACATTCTTCTGCTGTGTTTCCTCCTGGACTAAGAATTAAATTTACATGAGACAGATTAACAGGAGGAAAAAACCCAAAGTTAAAAAAATTTATTTTTTATTTTTTTTTATTTTTATTTATTTATTTATTTTTAAATTTTTTTTTTCAACGTTTATTTATTTTTGGGACAGAGAGAGACAGAGCATGAACGGGGGAGGGGCAGAGAGAGAGGGAGACACAGAATCGGAAACAGGCTCCAGGCTCTGAGCCATCAGCCCAGAGCCGGATGCGGGGCTCAAACTCCCGGACCGCGAGATCGTGACCTGGCTGAAGTCGGACGCTTAACCGACTGCGCCACCCAGGCGCCCCAAAAAAAAATTTTTTTTAAAGTGGTCTTTCTGCTCAACACGGGGCTCGAACTTCTGGCCCTGACATCAAGGGTCACCAGCCAGGTGCCCCAAACCTTAAGTTTTCTTACGTGCACACAGAGGCTCAATAATGAAATTGAGACCTAAAAAATGTCTAATGCAGGCACTTTTTACACTTCTCAGGTAAAGAGACAAACGAAACAAAAACAAACAAAGACCGTGAGGAATTGGCAGGACAGAGAAAAGTTCATTTGGTGGTGGGGCGCCTGGGTGGCTCAGTGGGTTAAGCGTCCGACTTTGGCTGAGGTCACGCTCTCACGGTTCATGAGTTCGAGCCCCGCATCGGGCTCTGTGCTGACAGCTCGGAGTCTGGAGCCTGTTTCCGATTCTGTGTCTCCCTCTCTCTCTGCCCCTCCCCTGCTCATGCTCTCTCTCTCTCTCTCAAAAATAAATACATGTTAAAAAAAATTTAAAAAAAGACCAATGTGCCTAAGTGGGACTCTATGAACGACTCTTAGGACAGGCTCTATGGAGCGTACGTCCTTGTGTGGAGACAGACAATAAACAAGCAAGCAAATCAACGAATAAGATGATTTCAGAGAGCAGGGCCTGAGTGTGGTTTGTCTCAGGGCACTGTAGAGGCCTGTCTATTTGTGTCTCCTCCTAGCCTTCGAGAGCCAAGGGGGCAGGGCTGGGGTCTCTCTGGTTCCTCGTTTCATTCCCAGCCCCTAAGGCTGGTGCCTGGCAGAGAGGGAGTAGTTCAGAAAAATATTTTCTCTGGCTGTGTTGCATGAACCAACAGGCTGACAAAGATGCCCGTATACATACACCTGTGCCCTTTGGAGGCTGCAGAACTCATTATTATCAACCCAGGATTAATTGCTGATAAGCCGGAGTGTGAGTTGCGTTGCAAATAGAGAGGTTGCAGGGCACTGTTTAATGACAACAGGGATAATCTTAATTAATGACCTGATAACTATAATTAATTGCATCACATCCGGAGGCCCTCTCTGGGATTCTGGGAGGGAGCAACTTGTGTTTGGCAGCTTGGGGGGCTGGAAGGGAGGGGAGGGCTGGGATCTCCGTTCGGCCACTTCCTTGCTCGGCGAGCTTTGGCGGGTTGCGGGTCTGAGCCTCAGTGGTCTCGTCAGGAAGGTGGGGCTCCAGGGCTGGCGGCTAGTAGCCAGTTGGGGGGGGGGATGGTCTCAAATTCCCCCCTCCCCCGCCTCCCATCCCCGTCCCAAGCTGCTGGGGTCACCAGAGCCCAGGGGGCCAGGCCACCGAGGGGCGCCGGCTGGGACTGGGCGGGGACCTCACCCCCCACCCCCCCCACCCCCTCCCCGCTCCCCAGGGAAGCCCTGGAAAACTCCTGGAGGCGAGAGAGGAGAAGCCAGCGGCCAGCGTGCGCGCGCGACCTTTCGGAGGGAGACCCCGGGGAAGCGGGACGGCGAGGGGCGGCCTCGGGCGGGACCCGGCGAGGCGGGAGCGGCCGCCGCGGGCGGAAGGGGCGCGCGGCGAGGCCCCGCCCCCCGCGGGCCTCGGTTTCCCCACCTGCGCCGCGGGCGGCCCGGGCGGGCGGGGCCGCCCCGCGCCGGGCCCGGCCGCCAGGGGTTAAGCGGTGACTTCAGCCGCGGCGAGCGGGGACCGGGCGGGCGGGGGCGGCGCCGCGTCGCGCCGTGCGCGGCGGCGGGACCAGGCCGCTCGGAGGCGGCGGGCGCACTCCCGGCCGGGCCGCGACCTCGCGGGCGGCGCGCGCGGCGGCGGCGGCGGCGGCGGCGGCGGCTGGGGCGCGGGGCTGGGGCCGCCCGGCCCTGGGCGCCCGCGGCCCCCGGGGCAGCTGACGCGCGGAGCGGCCGCCGGCGCTTTGTGAGCGGCGCGGACAACAAAGGCGCGGCCGGGCGGCCGGAGCCGGTGAGTGCGGCCCGCGGGGCGGGGGTGGCCGGGCGGACGAGGGACCGGGCGGGGGTCGCGGGCCGCGCACTGCGCGAGGCGGGCCGGCCGTGTGGCCCCGAGCGGGCGTCGCCGCGGGGCCGAGTGGGGGGGGGGGGAAAGGGGGTCGGTCCCCGCCGCCCGCGATGGCCGGGCCCGTCCGCGCGTCCCCGCTGGCCGGCGGGGGTCTCTGGGGGCCCCGGCGGCTCCGGGGTCCCGGGCGTGGCTGCGAGTGCGTCCCGCTGTGCCTCGGGGTGTGCGAGCCCGGAGTCTGGGCCTTCCCCGTGGCCCTGGTGGGAGTGGGTGTCCCCCGCTCCAGGAGCGGCGTCTTCTCTGTCCGTTCGTCCCGGAGCCTGCGTGGCGCGGCCGTGTCCCTGGGTGTGTGAGAGGCCCCGGAGCCTGGGTCTTGTCTCCGTGTGTGGGTCTCTCCTTGTGTCATTTGAGAGTGTGTGTGTGTGTGTGTGTGTGTGTGTGTGTACGTCTTGCGTGTGACTGTGTGTACTCCCTACCCCCCCCCCCCCCATCTTCCCAGCCTCTGTGTCCCTTGGGTGTCCCATCCCTCTGCATGACTCCTGACTGCTCTTTGTGCATCAGTGAGAGAGAGAGAGAGAGAGAGAGAGCGAGCCTGTGCCTCATTTTCCGGGGGATTCCCAGGGCCTTCAGCTCCTGCTGCCGCTGGGGTCCACTTCTCCCTGTGCTGCCCTTGGGGGGTCCTGGGGTGGCGGGGAGTCAGGGAATGCTCCTGTCACCTCAGTTGTGGGCTGGCCTCTCCCACCCTGGACCCCTGCCCAGAGGCGGAACAGGGGCAGCCTCACAAAGGAGGGAGTGTGTGTGGGAGGAGAGGATGCCCTGGTCGGCCAGAAGGCCATGGGTGGGGGGGGGGGGGGGGGAACCTGCTCAGGCCTGGACGCTCCTGGAGGCCGGGGAGTGTGGCCGGGGTGCGCCCTGCTGAGGGTGAAGGCTAGCCAGGGGTGGTCTCCTAGGGGGAGCCCAGGCCTGATGTGGGAAAGTATGGGGTCAGTTCTTCCTCTCTCTACTAGGGTGCCTGGGGGAGGGGGGGAGTGGTCCTGGGGCGGGGGTCAGGAATCTTCTTGTAGCTTCAGTAGCCTGACGACCCTGTCTCCGCCACAGAAGGGAGGGGGTGGGGGGTGGGCTGTACCCTTCCACTGGCTCTGGAGCTGAGACGTCACCTCAAAGTCCTTGGCCTTCCCGAGGGATGCAGCCGGGGAAAGACATGCCCTGCCTGCCTGGAGCCCCATCTGTTCCCCCGCAGATGCTGGGGGGGGGGGGGGGGAGAAGACAGGCTGTGCTCCCTCATTAAAATGTTCAGCCCTTTCCCTGCGGCCCTGCCCGAATGCCCATCAGGTACAGCCTCCATCCGTCCATCCGCCCGGCGCGGCCCCCCACGGTGTCCAGGCCTCAGGCACGTGGTCAAGAAAGGAGGGCACAGTCTGGAGATCTCGGGGCTCCCTGTCACTGTGGGTTGGGGGCTCTCCTCCTTCGTCAAGGTCTCAGGGTGAAGCTCAGAGCCCTCCTCGTGGCTTGTGAGGGCCCCGCTTTGTGCCCGTGTTTGGTGCTCACTCTGCCCCATCACACTTACCTTCCTGACATCCCCTGTCCCCCTCCTTTTCTGCCAGAGAGCCTTCCACTCACTCTTCTCTCTCTCTCTGCTAAGTTGGCCCCCATCCTTCACTTCTTTATTCCTCGTTCAGGAGTCTCTTCTTTGGTCAGCCAGGTTGGCTGAAGAATTCTCATTCATGGGGTGGGCCATGATCTCCGGGTCATGAGTTCAAGCCCTGTGTCGGGCGTGGAGTCTGCTTTAAAAATAAAAGAGAGAATTCTGGTCCATGATGCTCTTAGGACCCTCATTCTGGTGGGGACGGCTTGTTTCTACTCCCCCGAGGACGGCAAGCCTTTGAGAGCAGGGACCATGTCCGTCCTTGATCAGCCAGCCTAGAACGGTGCCTGACACACAGTAGGTAGTCTATAAATAGTTGCCACTTGAGTGGGTCCGGTAACCGATGGTTCGGAAGTTCTGCTGTTTCAAGTTTTCACTTTGGAGGAGTCTGGGGAGGAGGGAAAGCCAGTGAACTCCTCAGGGCCGGGTACCAGGTTAGTGTAAGGGGGATGCCTATTGTTAATTAGATAAACTATAGATTAATTAACATATTTGTATCTGGTAAGTGCCAGATAGATGTTGGGCTAGTTCTTTGCCAATGTGATCTCTTAAACCGTGGAAAAGAGCAGGGTGGAAAGAATATAATCTCCTTGGACCAACTTTGAAAAAATAAAGTAGGTGAGGTTACATAAATGTATAAGTGTCTCGTATGTAAATATATATGCATATTGCATATAATTGTGATAATAGTGTATTGTTCTTTCGCATCCACTATCTCTTTGTTTCTAGATAGCCCTGGTAATTAGGCAGGAGGACGGGTTCACGCCCATTTTACAGATGAACAGGTGAAGCGGAGCATTTAAGCGACTGCCTAAGGTCACAGTCAGTGAAGGACTCAAGCCTCAGTCTCCTTGACGGCCCAGTCCTTGCTTTCTTCTGTGAGCTTGTCGTTGGTGCCTTTGAATTCTTGTCACCTGGCTTGACAGTGGTGAAGGAGCCACTGTCCTTACCCTCAAGGGGTCTGAAGTCCAGACACAAGAATCAGAGTTATAAACGGGGGAGCCGGGTGGGCCTGTGTTCTCTTTCCATCCCGCTGTGCCTCCTGGGCCCCAGCTCAGCTTCTTGGCCTTGCTGCACGGCCTCAAAGCCACCTTCCTTTGGGGTCCTGCTTCCCAGCACACGGGTGTGCTCCAGCACTCCCCTTCCCAGCTCTCTGTTCGGCGATGTCACCCTAGCTTGAAATTGGCCACAGGGAGAAATCAGCGTACTGTGAATCAGAGGTCCCCCCGCCCCAAGAGCTAGTTGTTAGACATTTACCAGCACACCACGGGGATCTGGCAGCGAACACCTCGGGCTCTGCCCCTCCCTGAGGCTTGCACTCTCGTGTGACACTTCCCTAGGGCTGGCTTAGAGTCCTCATGGATTCAGAGTGAGAGGGGCAGGCACCGGGCTGGGCCCACTGCCGCGTTAAGGGTCATAAGTCACCCTCACACGAGCTCTCCGGTCCAGAAAGGAGTTGTTCTATCCCAGTGGGTTGAGGGAGGGGGAAATGGGATGAGAAGGTGCAATTAATCGAGGGCCCGCTTTGCCCTTGATTGAATAACCACTCACGGTGGCCCAGGCATTTGGGAGGCAAAGTGGCGGTGGGGCCTGAGGACTGTGGACAAGTCAGACAGCTCGGGGCTGGTGAAGATGTGATGTCCAGGACACGGGTGGCTAGAGCTGTCTGGCTCTGGCTTAGACAACGGCGGGCATGACCCATCCCTAGGGGTTCGGGGACAGCGTGAGAGACAGAGTTAGACTATTGAGTGGACAGGCTGCATGTGGCCCCTGGATAATCTGAGAGTCCCGGGTGGGAAATGGACACGCTCACACTTAACCTGCAGGGGAGTGCAGCAGAATGGGGTGGGGAGAGGAAAAGGGTCCGGATAGAAGGAATAGCAGCTGCAAAGGCTCAGAGGCGCGGGCTGTTGGGGGATCAGGTGTCAGGTGAACCAGAAGTCTGCAGGGCTTGTGGCAGAGCACGGCAAGTGCCGAGGTCTCAAGGCGGAAGGCTCTGCATCATCTGGGAACCAGCTCAGATGACAGGGGCGCTGTGCTCTGTGGGTCACCCCCTCCCCTGCAGAGCTTTAAGGTTTCTGGCACCTTCTTGTCGTCCCCTCACCCTGCTGCTGCTCCTGCCCGGTTATCTGTGTGGCCGGTGGAGTCTTTAGAAAGATTTTCAGGGGCACCTGGGTGGCTCCGTCGGTTGAGCGTCCGACTTCGGCCCAGGTCATGATCTTGCAGTCCGTGAGTTCGAGCCCCGCGTCAGACTCCGTGCTGACAGCTGGGAGCCTGGAGCCTGTTTCAGATTCTGTGACTCCCTCTCTCTCTGCTCCTCCCTTGCTCGCACTGTGTCTCTCTCAAAGCTAAATAAACATTAAAAAAAAAAATTGAAAGGAAAAGAAAGATTTTCATTTTAATATCAGGCCAAACAAAACAGAATGGAGAAGGTGAGCCTGCCGGGCTCTCCCCACCCCTCACTAATGCCAGAGAAGCCAAAGATAAAAGTAACTGATATTTAAGTGACCCAGTATTTTTGGTTGCCTTTGCTATACCTACCCTTTAGATAGGCAGCTGGTTGAGAGCTTATGTGCTTAAAGACAAGCCGTGTTTACTTTACGTCGAAACCTGCCCGACACTTTTCATGCATGTTTGCTCAATTCCCATACTGACCCTGCAGGTAGGTATTAGCATCCCACCTTACAGATGAGGAAACGGAGTCTTAGAGAGGTTGTGCGGCTTTCCCAAGGACACAGTGTCTGTAAGCGGCAGCATTCGAGTCAGGGAGGCCCTGAGATCCTTCTCCACTCGATTTCCTCCTCTCTTCTGTTTTCTGCTTCCCTTTGAGGAGGGGAGGGAGAGAACTCACCACGGGTCGGCCATCTCAACACACTCTCCTAGTCTTTGTTTGAAGTTACTTGTGTGTTTTTTTAACCCACGTAGCTGGGTTCCTCACTTTGTGGCTTGGGGTCAAGGCTGAGAACAGAACCACATGCCCCGATGGGCCCCCTGGGCCTGGTCTCGGGAAGGGGCTAATGATAATGGCTTATGTTTATGGAGAGAGCTGGTACCGATAGCTCTCGTATCTATGGAGTGGCAGGATGTGGCTCACCGGAGCTCGTTCGGTCCTCGGCCATCCCGCGAGGTAGCTTGCGTCGTCGTCCTGTCCCTTTTGCTCCCAGTGATGTGGAGGCCCAGGGCCCCGCCTCCCTGAGGGTCAGCACCAGTTAACCTCATTCTGCTTGTCCCGGAACCCCAGCTCTCCACCCCAGCGTCCGGGCCTGGCCTGGCCGTGCCTTTGATGGCCCCGGGAAGTGGTACCCACACGCTGCGGGAAATAGGGGAGCGGAGCTGACCACTTGGCTGGAAGCGCGGGTTGTGCCCCCCTCTTCGTTAGAGCCTGGTGCTGAGCTCCCACCGCCAGGGGATTTATCTCCCCACCGACCTTTCTGTCGAGAGGGTGGTCTTGACCTAGACCCCTCCCCCCACTTGTTTGCAGGTGCACCCCCAGTCCAGGGCAGGGCGGGTGGTGGGGGTGGCCCCTACTGGTGACTGTGTGTGGGACCCTAGGTGAGGTGACATTTCTGGCTCTGGCCCCCTCCTTCTCCTGGAGAGCCTGGCCTCTGGGCAGAACCCCCCTTCCAGCGGCTGCCTGATTGGTATGCGTCCCTGAACTCCGGCCATTAGCACACAAGGCGGGAACCAGCTCCCATTCCTTCCCTGTCTTCATTGTTTGAAGTGGGCAGACTTGGAAGGAGCTTTAAAAATGCGGCCTTTTTATTCAATTTCCCTAGAAAAACAATGGTCGAAATGAAATGGAAGAATGAAAGTCTCTGGATATTGAAGAAAAATAGTCCTGAGCCCAGACATGGCCCAGAACCTTTGAGTTTCTCTTGAAGCACGGGTTTATTTGACTTTAAATTATGTCCATATTGCATGACCATTGAAGAAAACTTGGAAAACACAGAGGGAAGGAAATGAAAATCACCCTTTATTCCATCACCCGAAGACGGCCTCTCTCCACATCGTGGGGCACATGGTTTGCTCGTTCGGCGGGCCCCTGTTTCTGAAGGGTCAGGCCAGTGTTGGGCGCGGCAGGGGTGTGTGTGGGGGGGGAGCAGACGGATTTGCTGCTCCTGCCGCCCTTCTTTCTATGCCAGACGTTGGGCGACTCGCTGGGTCCCTTTTTATTTCAACTTCCTCATCTGTAAAATGGGGATAACCTGGCAGCTGTGTCCCCGGGTGTGGGAAAGTGCAGGCGGGCTGCTGGGGACAGTGCCCGGTCCCTGAGGAGCTTAGCCGTGCTGGTGGCTGTAGCTTTGCCCTTGAGGGCCTTTCGTGATGGGGAAGAGACAATCCCAAACAAAGCAAACAAATTAATGAAGTAACTGCGTGTCATGTGATAAGTCCTGTGAAAGGAACAACCAGATCTGATGTGATGGGGGTGAGTGGGGGGTCAGGTTGCTAGTTGGGGGGGGTGGTGTATGTCCCGGGGGGGTGGTGCAGAGTTTGTTAGCTGGAGGTGGTCCAGGGGGGGCCTCTCTGAAGAGAGACATTTAAACGGAGACCTAAATTATGACAAGAAAGAGCGCCACACTCCGCCGCCCCCCCCCCCCAAAAAAAAAAAAAAACAAACTGAGGGGAAAGTATTCTAGGCAGGGGTATAGCAAATGCAAAGGCCCTGAGGCCAGAATGATCTTGGCCTGTTTAAGCAGCAGACGGTCTAGAGCCTGCAGCGGGCAAGGGGAAGAGGGCAGTACAGGAAGCGGCTGTGGACAACAAAACAGATCGAGGCGGGCAGTTAGGAGGGTTAATCTAGATGCATCTGGAAGCCCTTGGAAGTTTGTTCAGTTCATTTCACATACATACCTTCGTTAGTGAAATGCAACCCCAAGATTCCAGCTGTCAATAGCTCTGTTAGGAAATTTACTTTCCCCCAGAGAATTTATTCAAAAATGATTTATTGAGTGCCTGTTACCTGGCGGTACTCGAGTAGGCGCTGTGGACCGAGGGACAGTCACAAAGACCCGGAAGGTGAGGCCTTGCCTGCTGGTGGCCCACGGGGCCTGCGTTCCAGCTCTCTGACCCACCGCATCCCACGGGAGCCTTGTAGACTCCGCTTTGGGCAGGATGCTCTGGCTGCGCGAGGGTGGGGGTGGGGGAGGACCGGACGCACCGGCCGGGGCGGGCTGGGCCCGGAGAAAGGGTGCGGGTGGTACGCATTTGAATTGTTTTGTTTTTTTTTAACGTTTATTTTTGAGACAGAGAGAGACAGAGCATGAATGGGGGGAGGGGCAGAGAGAGAGGGAGACCCAGAATCCGAAGCAGGCTCCAGGCTCCGAGCTGTCAGCACAGAGCCCCACGCGGGGCTCGAACTCACGGACCGTGAGATCACGACCTGAGCCGAAGTCGGACGCTTCACCGACTGAGGGTACGCATTTGAATTGTGGCAGCGCAGTTGGACAGCTGGATTCGGGTTATCTGTCAGAGAGACAGCGGCTGGACTCGCTGGTGGATGGTTCACAGCGGGCGAGGGAAAGAAGAGGAATCCGACGTGTCCTGGAATCTTCTTATGAGTATGTGGGCGGTGTCATGAGGCAAGGTGGTGAAGGGAGGGCGGGAAGCACGGATTTTCGAGAATCAAGAGTCCGGTCCAGGTCACGTTTCTGTGAAGAGGCTGCTCAGAAGTCCTAGTGGGGAGCCCCCGGGCTGAGGTTCGGACTGGGGTGCTGTTAGCGCGTCATCGGGGGCAGGTGGGACCTTGTGGATGGCGGGGAGCCAGGAGAGGGGCTGAGACGGGTAGCTGGGAGGAGAAGGGAGAGTGGGGTGGCTGGGAAGCCGGTGCGGGGGACCGTTTCGGAAAAGAGCTCGTGGTCAACGGGGCTGCGGGCCACCGACAGTCCACGTGAGATGGCACAGAGAGGGACCACTGGCTTTGGCAACACGAAGGCAGCTGGGACTTTCTGTAAGAGCAGCTTTGGGGGAGTGATGGGGCTGGGGTCCCAAGTGGCATTGGCAGATGAGACGCCAGCACGTGTGGCTGGCTTTTGAGATGCTGGGTAGGTGAGGGGGTTGCCGGGAAAGGCGTCTCGGTTGGAGGGAAGAGGGGACCCGGGAGGAGGAGCTCATTGAGTCCCCCAGCGAGAGCAACACAGGTTCCCGCGTTGCCCTCCCGTCACAGAAGGAGAGAGAGAGACGCCTGCCCGCAAGCCCGGGTCCACACCCAGGCCACCCGCGGCTCCCCCTACAACATTCCCGTTCCGCAGAGGAGGCCGCCAAAGCGGATCAGCGAATGTGTTTTCACTGGTCTGTCCTTGGCGTTTCTGACTTCCTGTCCCGCGTTTATGGAGCATCTGCCAGGAGCCGGGCACTGGGCTCATGGGATGAAGTATGGTTCACCCTCTTTCTGGTGGGGAAGGCGGACAGGTAGCTGATGGAATGATGGGAGAGCGCCCAACCCAGGCGTGGGGGCTCCCAGGGGTTTCCCAGGGCAGAGTCTGAGCCAAACAGCCAAGAGGCGGTTCAGGGAGGGGAAAAGGCTTCCGGGTGGGGCCTGTCCCGCCAGGGAGGGAGCTCTGGCCCATGCCCCTAAGTTGCTCTCTATGTCTCACTAGGCGCCCGCCCTTTATCTTGAGCACTGGAGGGAGCCATTCGAGTGTTTGGGGCAAGGGAGGGACATGACCAGAACGTTTTGTTCTGGGTGGAGACTGCGTTGGAAGGGACAGGAGACACCAGGGAGACCTTTGGAAGAGATTACAGGCTCTCTGATTCCTAGGTCATTCTGTGAACCCTGCTGCCGCCTTTTTTTCTTTTCCCAAAGATTTTGTTTTTAAGTAACTTCACCCTACGTGGGGCTCGAACTCACGACCCCAAGATCGAGTGTCACACGCACGGCCGACTGAGCCAGCCGGGTGCCCCGACCCTGCTGCTGCTTTAGTGCTTCCCAAACTCAGCTCATCTCCCTTTCCTAAAGAGGTTCCCGAGGCTCAGAGAGTTTGAGCAACTTGCCTGAGGTCACCCAGCATAACAGGGCATCCAGGCTGGGGGACTGGTGCCTTGAGGGAAACATAACCCCTGGGAGGGGCCCACTGGAGGCTCTGGTTGAATGTTGTCATCCCCTAGCGTCCCTAGTGCCTCTGGATGTTGCCCTTTTGCAACATCCCCTCACCCCTCACCCGGGGCTCTCTGGCAGAGAATGGGCGGTGCCTGTGGGAGGGAGGAGCTGGGCTCTTGCCGGGAACTGGGAGTTGGCCTTCGGAGCCAGAGCCCCACGGGCTGTATTAGCAGTTTCCTGGGCACTGGCTTCCTCCCCAGTGAGCGAGTGGAAAACCCTCTGGGGCTAGGCTAGGTCACGCGTGGCCGGCGAGGGAGGGCGTCCCTGCTGGGGAGGGCCTCTGTATTTCACATGCGCGGGGTAGAGGCCTCATCCTCGGGTGGCGGGGAGGGTCGGGAGAGATGGGGAGCAGAGCCCTGCCCCTTGTGGGCCCTAACGCTCTGGGCGGGTAGGTGTCTTGCCTCCCTGGAGTCTTGGTGACCTCATCTGTGAAGCAGGGATGGTATGAAATGTGATTGCAAAGGACTGAAAACACAACCAGTGTTTGCTGAGGGCCCAGAGGGCGCCAGGCACGATGTATTCATCTTTCCGTTCTTGGTGGTAGTTTTGCGAGGCGTACGTAGTGACTATCTCCATGTTCTAGACGGAGCAGCTGAGGAACAGAGAGGGTAAGCAGTTTGCCCCAAACCACACAGCTGGCGAATGGCAGAACTGGACCCCTGATCCGCCTGCCTCTGGAGCCCTCCTTTGCAACCCCTCCGGTCCCCGTCAGACTGTTCAGCCGGGCCCTTCCCTGGCACATCGCCTGATGGAATCTTGTGGGGGACCCCAGCGTTCTGTCCACCCCACTTGGGGGCTCCCGATCTAGTCCAACTCATCCCGTCCCCGACTCTGCTCGGAGCCTTGATGTCCTCGTCTGCAGAATGGGCAGGTTGAGAATCTGGAGTCTCTACCAGTCGTGGTAACCCACGCATCTAGGAATCCACGAGCCAGACATTTGCCACTTTCCCTGCTTCCCGGCCTCCGCCGCCGCCTGGGGAGCCAGGGGAGACTAAAGTGAAGACACAACTGTGAGAGCCCGACGGAGAGCAGCCGATGATAGAGCACCACCGTGCGCCCAGCAGAGAGGCGGGTGTCGTGGGCTGTGCTGTGCATGTGCGGAGTGAGGTGCAGAGACTGGCGAACTTTCCCGAGGGTCCAGTGACAGTTCCCTGTGTGCGAGACGCTTCCTCCGCCACGTCCCCTCCCACGGAGCTCTCTACAAAACCGTCTCTTTGGGGCCCCAGGTGGGAAAATCCACCCCAAGCGTCCATCCACGCTTGAGAAATGGCCATGAGGGGCCCGTGGGGAAACTTCTGTGAGTCACCATGACGCCCAGCGAAACGACAGCGGCAGGGAGAGCAAAGACAAGGCTGCGTCCACCACTGGGCAGAGCTCAGCCCCGCCTGGCAGCTCGGCCGGAGAGTGGTCTTGGCTGTTTACAGAGAAGGGGACTTGGGACCTGGGAGAGGAGTGGGAAACAGGAGCGAAGGTGGGATGATGGAGTCAGAGACTCGTTTAGAACTGGAAGGCCCTTCTGGGATCACGTAGTCCGGGCTCCTGACTTTATGCACGGAGACGTCTTAGTCTGGAGACGGGCTGTGACTTGCCTCAGGTTGCACAGCCAGTGAGGGCAGACCCCGGAACAGAAGGAGATTCGGGAAGCTGGATCACCAGCCTCAACTCCTGGCTGCTTTTCGTGGGCGTGACTTCCTGCCAGGTCCTGCCCACCCCCTCTCCTTCCCATCGGAATAAACACAGACACTATAGTAAGCAACAAAGGGGATCATGTCGCTGAATGCTCAGCCAATGGTCGCTGGAGAGGACTCGGGGCTGGCTGTCTTGCTCAAGTCCCACTGCCCCCATCTCCGGGCCCTGTGACTTTGGGCAAGGCACGTTCCTCCTCATCACGGACAACTTGCTTCGTGTGTACCACAATTTAAGCAGATTCTGAAATCGCAGGACTTTTCAGTGCCTTTAACATGTTGAGTATTGTTGATGTCCAGGGGGGAGAGTCCTACTCTGGTTCTTCCGTAGTTTTGGGCCGCTGAACACCTCTTTTCTTCCGTGAGTCCCTATTAGCATATTTCCAGACAGTATCAGTGTTCCCTTGAATATGCAGTCTGAGAAACCCTGATGTTGGTGGTTCCTCAGGACTGTTTTTTTTTTTTTTTTTTTAAAGTTTATTTATTTATTTATTTATTTATTTATTTTTTTTTTTTAAATTTTTTTTTTTTAACGTTTTATTTATTTTTGAGACAGAGAGAGACAGAGCATGAACGGGGGAGGGGCAGAGAGAGAGGGAGACACAGAATCGGAAACAGGCTCCAGGCTCTGAGCCATCAGCCCAGAGCCCGACGCGGGGCTCGAACTCACGGACCGCGAGATCGTGACCTGGCTGAAGTCGGCCGCTTAACCGACTGCGCCACCCAGGCGCCCCAAAGTTTATTTATTTAGAGAGAGAGAGTACACGAGCGAGCGAGCGGCGGAGGGGCAGAGAGGGAGAGGTGGGGAGAGAGAATCCCCAAGCAGGCTCCACACTGTCAGCGCGAAGCCCAACACAGGGCTCAAACTTGAGAACTGGGGGACCATGACCTGAGCCGAAATCGAGAGCCCGACGCTGAACCGACTGAACTACCCAGGTGCTCCTACTCGGGACCGTTTTAAACGTTTAAACTCAAGACACTGTCCGCTGGTAATGGACTTTTGGGGACACGTCCCTTCTGAGCTGTGACAACCCGCTCTTGCCCCACCCCATCTCCCTGGGGTCAGCAGAACCGTTACCACCCAGACTGTGCGTGCTCCTTCCGTTCCCGAAAACGAGTTGCCATATCCCCGCTGGTGGTGGAGGCAGCAGGAGGCTTCCATCCCTGGAGCTGGCATGTCTTCCTGGGGCAGCGAGACAGGCCGAGATGCCCAGGGCTGGCTGCCTGTGCTCGGCTGAAGGTGCTTCCCAGGATGCCTGGCTCACCTGAGAGCGGATGTCAGGGAGGAGCAGGGCCTCCTCCGCCGGCCAGGGCAGCCTGGGACCATGGAGTGAGCCTGGGACCCCGTCACCTGCCTTCTATCCTGGCTCTGGCCCTCACTCTTGTCTGACCTGGGGCAAGTCGCAGCCCTCTCTGGGCCTCAGTTTCCTCATCTGTAAGATGAGAGGCCTGGCTCGGTGATCTGTCGGTTCCTTTCAAGGCTGACGTTCTGAGGAATGGGCACATTCGGTACCTCTGACCTCTTCCTGTCGTTTGTGGGGTTTCTTGGTGTCACTGAAGTTGTCACCCTCCCCGGAGGCGAGGTGTGTGCGCAGGTGCACATCAGGTGGTCTCAGTGCCCCGGGGACCCCACGAGCCAGGAATTCTCGTACATCTGTGTATTGTAGGCTCGCCCAGACTAAGAATGCAGATTCTTGGGCCTCACCCCAAGAGGCTCTTAAGTTTGTGGATTGGGGTTGGACCTTAGAATCGACCTTTTTGAAAAAGCCTCCTCACTCAGGGCACCTGGGCGGCTGTCGGTTAAGTGTCTGACTCTTCATCTCGGCTCAGGTCTTGATCTCACGGTTGTGAGTCTGAGCCCCGTGTTGGGCTCCTCGCTGGATGTGAAGCCTACTTAAAAAAAAAAAAAAAAAAAGCCTCCTCTCGCAAGTGGTTCTGAAGTCAGTAGCTCAAGGGCCACACTTTGAAAAAGGCTGTTAGACTCTCTTTGAATGAAAACATGCTTCAGAGAATGATCTGCTGGGATTGGTGGTGCCTCTGTCTGGCTCTGTTCAGAGATGCCCTCATCCGTGGTCACAGCCTTCAGTCGCCGGTGACCTCTCTTCCCCACCAGCTAGTGTTCCCCAAGCCTGGCTGCTTACTGGAGTTGCCAGGAAGCCTTTGAACAAAATACGAATTCTTGAGTCTCACCCTTGGAGATTCTACACAAGTTAGATCTCAGCTGAGACCCAGAAATCTCTATGTTTAGAAAGCTCCCTAGGTCTTTTGTTCATTTGTTTGTCATTCATTCAACAAATATCTGTCAAGGCTTGCAGTGGCCTGGCCCAAGGGAGGGCATCGAGGACGTGATTGTTAAGCCAGACACGGTCTTGGACGTTATGTTACTTATGCTGCAGCCTGGTGAAGGAGCTAGACTGCGATGACGTAGGAGTGCTCGGCCAGGATAGGGAAACATGTGTCTAGAGAATGGTTGGGTTGGACTAAATAACCTGGGGCAAAGCTGGGATCCCTGGGTAGCTGAACTCCAGTAAATTCCAGATTGAAGTAGAAGCCCTAAGCCCAGTGGCCTCTGGTCACTACCTATGGACTCCTGTCGTTTGCTCATCACTTACTCATTTTATTTATTTACCCGTCTGCCCATCCATCCTTTCCTCTACCCATCCATCCATCCATCCATCCATCCATCCATCCATCCTTCCATCTACCCATCCATCCACCCACCCATCCGTCTACCCATCTACCATGTGTTCATCCATTCATCGTCTATTCGTTATCCATCCATCCATCCATCCATCCACCAACCCATGTATCCATCATTTGTCCACCCATGCATCCACTCACCCATCTATCCATCTATCTACCCATCCACCCACTCACCCATCCATCCATTCACCCATTTATTATCATTCACCCACCCATCCACCCACCCATTCATCCGCCATCCACAACCCATCCACCCACCCATTCATCCGCCATCCACAACCCATCCACCCACCCATTTATCCATAATCCACCCATCCCTATCCACCCATCCATCCATCATCCACTGTCCACTCATTAACTCACCCATTAACCCATCTACCCACTCATCCACCCATCCATTCACTCATTCACTTACCTACCCACCCACCCATCCATCCAACATCTCTTGAATCTCTTACCATATGCTGAATGCTATGCTGGGTACTGGAGGGACACAAATGAAAAGCATTGTTTCTGCCCTCAAGGAACTCACAGTCTGGTGGGGGAGTCAGAAAACAAAGCAAATGATTCTAGCCCAGCGTTAGGTGTCCAGCTCTCCCGGTGGACACCATGGAAGATTTCCCTGAAGTCGGTTTGTGTTAAGGCTCAAAATGAAGGTGAGAGTGTCCCAGACAGATGAGGTGGGGCATGGCTTCTGGGCCAAGGAAGGGTCTTACCCTTGGGAAGGCAGGTCACTGTGGCTGGGGCAGCTGGGGGGAGCCTCTGCTCCTGGAGCTCAGGCTGTCTTTTGTTTTCCCTGTTTGTTTCCCCATGAGGCTGGGTCCACAGTAGGTGCTCAGCAAACATTGGTCTTTGGTGAATGCAGCGCGCTGAGGAGCTTGTGGCTCTGGGGCTCTGGACAGAGTGCAGGCAGGGGAGTGACACCCTCACGCGGGCTCCCTCTGCTGGGCAGGGGAGAATGGGGAGGGGGGATGGAGGGGCCTCCCCAGCTCCGACCCTTCCTTGGCCTCAGCCTTCAGCTGTCTCCTCGTGCAAGTCAGAGCCGTGGTGCTCCTGAAATCTTGGCGAGCTTTCCAACAGCGGGGTCTCTGCCGTAAGTCAAGGGCTCTGCTTCTGTTGGGGGTCGTGGTGAGAAGACAGCAAAATGTTGGGGGGGGGGTGTGGGGACGTAAGTAGATGCGATGGCAGCTAGGAGCCTTGGCTTTTGGTTTTGATCCCCACTGCTGCCTCTTACTCTCTGTGTGTCCTGTGTCTCCCTGCGGTTCAGTTGTTTCCCAACCTGGTCCTTGGGCCGATTCAGAGAATTGTCCCATGTCAAGCGCTCAGGACAGTGCCTGGCACACTAATGAATGTTAGCTGAAAGGTGGAGCTTTGCAGACAGTTGTGCTGGGTGGCTTGGGTGGCTGCGTATGGATTCTTCTAGGAGCCAGAAGATCTGGTTTGAATTCCACCTCTACCTCCCGACTACCTGCAGAGATCCTGGCCAAGTTGACTCAGGCTCTGAGCTCGGATTTTTCTCATCTGTGAACCAGGGATTGATGCCCCGTGGGGTTTGGTAGGAGCCTGGAGTCCCAACGGCCCGTTTCCTGCGTGGGGCCTATTGCTGTGGTCAGAAAACCTGGGTCTAGGCAGATAGAGGAGAAGACTCCACCTGATGAGGGTGGTGTGGACAAGTGGCCTCCCCAGCCCACAGGCTCTGGGGGGTCAGTCTTGGCTCTCTTGTGCCACCTCTCGGCCGTGGCCCTCCTCTTG